>NC_035107.1:142629350-142940458 GCF_002204515.2 Aedes aegypti
ACATTCGGGAAAACCCGCATGACCGAAACGGTGTAGATACTGTCTAAAGCAGTGCTTCCCAAACTTTTTCAACTTTCGCCCCCTTGAGGCCAACATTTATCTGGAATCGCCCCCCTGATATCGATATTAAAAAATTATTAGGTAAGATTTACTAGATAACAATTTAAAATAGCAATTTTATCAATATTTTGCGTACAATACAGGCTAATGAATCAGTTTTCGATACAAGTTCGACCCAGTTTAAGCTTTTTGAATGTAATATATGCATAGGCATCAACTTGTAACGTAGTTGGGGTATGATTCGTTAATGGTGATTTCATACTGATTTATCTTTTATTTCAAAAATTACTGCAATAATTTTCAAAAATTGTGAATAGTAAATGTCTGACGATTTTTTTTTCATTCAATCCAAAAACACTGAACAAATATGAAAATATAGAATGTTTTTGAACTCATTTTTCAATGCAATATATAGACAGGGTTTTTTTTCTAACACCAAGAAAAATGATTTGTACCATAAGAAATGATAAGAATGAGTGCAACCGATACTTGAAAATGGGTACTGTAGATTTTTTCTGTCAAAAAAGCTGGATGCCAATGAAAGAAATATTAGTATCCTAACCTCAAAACTTGGGCATTTGCAAAAAGCTCTAAAAATTCTCAGATACACGTTTTGTACATCCTAATAATGTTGTGTTTTAAATGTTATCTGTGACTCATCATCCGACCTTGTGAAAATTTCAAATACCGACCATTCTTAAAACTCACATGATATTAAAAAACCTTATGTATGTGTTTATTTATTTATATTAATTAATGAATGATTAAATGATTAAGTGATTATGAGTAATTGTTTTCAAATCTGTTCGCCCCCTTTCTGGATTTTTCGCCCCCCCAAATTCTGTTTTTCAAATTTTCGCTCCCTTGAGCCCAAAAATCGCCCCCAGGGGGGCGAATTCGCCCACTTTGGGAATCACTGGTCTAAAGCAACCATGGCCCGAAAGGACCTGTGTCAGGTGGAATGTTAGTTCCCCATGGCGCCTATTGACCCAGATATCTAACCTCGGAATTAACCTGTGAGTCCACACTCCCTTGGTGGAACTGTCCCACGCACGCTGCCATTTGACCATAGAGGCCAGTCCGGCAGTCCTGCGTATGCCTCTTGTGCCGCGCCTTTCGAAGCACTCTACGTCTTCCATGATAAGGATACCAATAGCCACCATACCGGTGATGACGCAGAGTGCATCGTGTGACACGGTACGGTACGCGCTCGCAACCCTCAGGCATATTAGCCTATAAGTACTCTCCAGCTTGCTACGGTAGCTGTCGGTACTTAAAGCCGTGCCCCAAGCCGGGTCACCATACCTCAGTATGGACGAGGCGATACTGGCCAGAAGCTTACGCTTACTGGCGTACAACGCAGAGCTATTGGACATCATCCAGGACAGTGCCACAATAGCTGTGGAGGCTCTCTTGCAGGCATAATCGACGTGGCTACCGAAGGTAAGCTTATCGTCGATCATCACCCCCAAGTGTTTGAAGGAGCGCTTCAAAGTGATCGTGCAGTCGCCAACACTGATCATCGCTTGCTGCACCGACTTTCGGTTGTTGACAATAACCGCCTCAGTTTTGTGGTGAGCCAATTCCAGTTTCCTGGAGCTCATCCACTCCTCTACAATTGCGATCGAGAGGGCTGCACTCAATCCCACTTCTTGAATCGATTCACCTTAGACCTCCAGCGTAATATCGTCGGCAAAGCCAACGATGACCACACCCGCCGGGAATTTTAATCTCAACACCTCGTCGTACATGACATTCCATAACCCCGGACCCAGGATGGAACCTTGAGGGACTCCTGAGGTTATGTGAAAGCACTTCCGACCCACCTCTGTGTCATAGACTAATACCCGATTCTGGAAGCAACTCCCGAGAATCTTGTGCAGGTTCTCGGGTATCTGTAGACGCAGGAGTGCATCAGCAATAGCCGCCCAACTAGCACTATTGAATGCGTTCCTTACATCTAGAGTCACTACTGCGCAGTAGCGAATCCCCCTCCTCTTACGTTGGAGTGCTATCTCAGCGGTTTTCTTAACCGTCAGAATAGCGTCTTCGGTGGACCTCCCTTTCCGGAAGCCGAACTGGTTGCTTAAGAGACCATTTACACCCTCGGTGTACCTCAGCAGTCTGTTGAGGATGATCTTCTCGAGCGGGGAAGGTGCCATGTCGACCAAGCATATTGGTCTATACGCCGACGGGTCACCGGGTGGTTTTCCCGCCTTTGGCAATAGTACCAGGCTCTGCCTCTTCCACACATCTGGAAATACTCCCTCGTCCAGGCATATCTGCATAGCAGATCTGAACATCCCGGGAGCCTCCAAGATTACGACTTTGAGGGCCAGGTTTGGAACTCCGTCCGGACCTGGTGCTTTACTTATACTGAGAGATTTTGCAATCCCTACAAGTTCCTCAGCGGCTACCCTCTCCTCATCGACCAATCCCCGGCTATCCTACGAAAGGAGGCCAAGGGCTAGGGTTGTGGCGCGGAAAGAGCCCCTCGATGATCCCCTCCAGCATCTCTGGAGATTGCTCTGTAGGAGCCATTGCACCTCTTGTCTTTGCCATAACGATGCCTCGCCCCACGGATTCGCGTTGGCACTCTGACAGACTCCTTCAAAGCAGGCCTTTTTGCTTGACCTTATCTCGGACTTCAGCGCGACTTTGGCAGCGGTGAACACCACTAGCTAGTCGATAGAGCTCGTACCGTAAAAGTACCGTAAAGTAAACGTACTTTACGTTACAAAAACCCCCGTCGGTATAAGCAGTGTTAAAAAGTATTGCCACATCTACATAGTTTTTCAATGTTGGGAATTTAAAATGAGTCAAAGGTTTTTAATCTTATCTCCTTACACTTTACAGGAATTGCTTACATCCTCAAACTGTTGGACCAAACTACTAAGTTCAACTCCCTGCATTGGTTCCGTTCGGTGAAGAACAAATACAGCCAGGCTTGATAACTTCCCACAAACTCATTTGCTATTGGCGATAGACGATGGAAGATGATCTGGGATAGTACTTTGTAGGCGGCATTTAGAATAGTGAACGCTCGATAGTTCTCACATTCTAGTTTGTCGCCCTTTTTGTAGATAAGGCAAATAACCCCTAGTTTCCACTCCTCCGGTAGCTGTTCTGTCTTCCAGATTCTGACTATCAGCCAATGCAGAGAAGCGACCAATTTCTCCGGACCCATCTTAATGAGTTCCGCTCCGATACCATCCTTGCCAGCTGCCTTGTTATTCTTGAGCTGGTGAACGGCATCCTTAACTTCCCTCAAAGTGGGAGCTGGTTGGTTGCTATTGTCTAATATTCTGACGTAGTCATTTCTTCCGCTGCCTTGAGCCTCCGTGCCTGTGCTATCAGCGCCATTCAAGTGTTCGCTGTAGTGCTGCTTCCACCTTTCGATCACCTCGCGTCAGTCCGTCAAAATGTTCCCATCTTTATCCCTGCATATTTCGGCTTGCGGCACGAAGCCTCGGCGGGATGCGTTGAGTTTTTGATAGAGCTTTCGCGTTTCTTGGGTGCGGTGCAACAGCTCCATTTCTTCGCATTTCGGGCGGCGCTTTTTCTCCTGGAACAGACGGATCTGATGCTTCCGCTTCTGTCTATAACGTTTCACGTTCTGTCGGATACCTTGCTGCAGCATTACTGCCCGCGCTGCTTTCTTCTTCTCCAGAATCATTCTATATTCCTCGTCGAACCAATCGTTCCGTCGACTCCGTTCAACGTACCCAACAATGTTCTCGCCTGCGACGTTGATGGTTGCTTTTAATGTACTCCAGCAGTCCTCGAGAGGGGTTTCGGCGAGCGAATCCTCTTCCGGCAACGATTGCTCGAGATGCTGGGCGTATGCTGTGGCGACATCCGACTGCTTCAGTCGCTCAAGGTCATACCGAGGTGGGCGTCGGTCCCGTACGTTGTTAACGACGGCGAGTTTTGGGCGCAGCTTTACCATTACCAGGTAGTGGTCAGAGTCGATAATGTCGGAGAAGTGCCGTTCATCGATCAAAACGTGGTCGATTTGCGATTCTGTTTGCTGTGGTGATCTCCAGACTGTATCGGTACGGAGGACTATGTTGGAAGTGGGTGCTATGAATAGCTATCCAGCTTTTTACGCTTCGCCGCTATAAAATATGAATCACCCCCAGTTGACGGATCTTGGCAACATTATAACTATCATTATAGCATCAATCATAGTATGCCAATGAAAAAACTTGTAACCAAGGAACGTTAGTTTGTTGTTATCAACAATTTAAATTTTCAAATCGATTACAAAATGCTGTATTAATGGCTGTGGTGCAAAGCAGGGCAAGGATGAAGTGAGTTTTCATCGTTTTCCGGCTATACAAACTGCTCGTGATGCTATTCGGAGAGAATTGTGGGTTGAGGCTGCTGGAATGTGCGGAAAAAATGTCACAAGACAATATATCTGTGGACACCATTTTGAAACTAATATTCCACACATCGATGATGCCAATTATGTTATTGAGACTATTAAATTGCAAGTGAGAATTTTTACAGATGTCTTCATTTTAAAAAAATAATAGATAGAACTTTTTCCGATTAAATATAGCCAACAGAAATGTTACACTCATCAGACACCTCTAAACACCGATTTTTGTTTTATTGATTCAAACAAGTACATAAAAAAAATAATTAAATTGTTTAATCGAGTAAGAATGACAATGAATTAGTAAGCGCTAAATACCAGAACGAAACTGAATGTTTATATTTACTCTGATGGAAAATGTCTATGGATATAAATGTCGTAAACCACCGGAATAAATAGTATGACAAAAGATGAACCATTGCCGTTACTAAACAATAAACATTACCAGTACAATAACCATAACCATTCGTTTCAGCATATATACCAACAGTAAGGTAAGCGATTTAAACAATTTAATGTATTGCCTATTGAAACTGACTATAATGAAAATAATAACAACCAACAGGGCACCCGATTAAAGCGAGATGGATAGGAAGAGTGAAACTGTCAACTTCCTATCGCTAACATTTCGTGGAAAGAGGGCGGGCTCTTCTCCCCATCTATTGGGTCTTTCTGGCAAGCAAAATCAATCAGTCGAAGGTCCAGGGTAGCCACCGAACCAAGAAAAACGGGAAAAGCGGGAAAAAGGTGATCGAACGAGCAGTACGAGTGGCGTTCACCGAGCACCGAATGCGCCACCCAAAATCGTCCATTGAGAGAGTCACCCTGCATCGTGCCGGAGGAGGAAGAGGCGTCACCGATATCCAGGTACTGTGTGTCTACCACATAACGTTATGAGTAAACACATACAGCAGCTGCGGGCATATTTCGTAGAAAGTCATAACCGCCACGAAATTCACCGCACTGTATGTGAAGTTGACCACGGCTTCAGTGCCCTGCATCTGGCACAGGAGGATTACCAGCTGAACTGCGACATCAAAACCGTCGATGAGATTATCGCGTCGTGGAAGCAGAAGGAGTTGCATGGAACGCACACCCATCAACTGGAGCTCGAACACATCGATAAGGTGGCGTCAAACACGTGGCTGGTGCGGGGTGGCCTCTTCTCAGAAACAGAAGGTAGCATGGTAGCCATCCAGGACCGGGTAATTGCTACGAAAAACTATAGGCACTACATATTGCACGAAGACGTAGAGGAGCGCTGTAGCGCTACTACAAGTACCTGCTTGACCCGGTTCAAGAAAATAGTTGCATAAAGCTGTACTGGGATCGCGAGATCATAACGGACGTCCTCATCCGTGCCAACCGCCCTGACATTGCAGTCTACGACAAAAGGATGAAACGAGTTACACTCATCGACATCGCTGTACCGCTGGACCACAATGTTCAATCAACGTTCTCTAATAAGATAGCGAAGTACCATGACTTGGTGGAGGAGTTGAAGCAGATGTGGCACCTAGAGGACGTCCGTATAGTTCCGGTAGTCCTCTCAGCAACCAAAATTGTCCCGAAATCTCTCCTTAGATTCCTAGACGAGCTGGAATTGAAGAAGGGCCTACACAGCATCCAAAAAGCGGTGTTTCTTGGAACCTGCAGCATAGTCAAACGGTTCCTGAACCATTACAACTGAGAAGCTCATCCAGCAGACTTATTAGGATAAGTAAACCGATAATTGAGATCCACAGAGCCTAATCCCATTTGGCATACAGATTGTCCGAGGTAGGTGAAAGTTTCCACCTTTTTTGCTGAGAAAAACCAAAACTCTATAATAATAATAATGAACAAAAAACTATTCACAGGGAATATTTACAAAAAAAATATTGTAATACTGGAGTTTCTACTGAAGTTATCTTAATATGGAACACAAAATACATCAGGTTTTCTGCTAAAGCGAATTTTAAGAACAACCTAACTTACCTTCCAATCAATGCCCGACATGCATCGAGCGCTATTTGCGCAGGAATCTCGTTCATGAAACAGCCCACGAAGCTGATGCCGATTGCTCGTGAGTTGTAGCCCTGAGTATGTGCCCCCACCCTTGTCCATCCACGCCCCTCGTAGACATTTCCATCATTGCCCACTAGGAAGTTGTAGGCGATGTCGTGCCATCGCCTCGACTCTATGTGGAAGCACTGAATCATTCGCACCATGTAAACCATTCCGGCTTGCGTGTCTGCTGATTCTGTGGCGGTGTGGGCTGAAAGATTCAAAATCAAAACTTTATTTTCTCGAAGATCGTGAAACGCTTGTAAGAGCTCACATATGATTACGTAAGGAACGGGAGTTTTCATGTCCTGGTATTCCAGAGCAGGTTGCGCCAACCATGATCGTCTATCTATTATTCTCAGCACATTGGCGTTCATCTTTTTAGCTTAAAATGAACATTCATTTCGGTAAAATTATTCCGTAAAATTAAATTAAACACATACAGACGTTGGAAACAAATATTTCGTCCCGATTTCGTTCTACTTCCTCGGGTGGTTCAGTTTCCTCTTTCGTTTTTCCATTGGTTGTATCGGAAACTGCTGGTGTCGTCGTTCCATTGGAAGGCAGTGAAACCGGTGGAGCATTTGTTATGAACTGCTGTATGGATCCGAGGTTATTCCCTCCGGTATGTATGATATGTATGGGACCCGTAACATACGTTACATTACCTATGTGGACTTTATTCGAATTTTCGACCTGGAAAAGCGATAAAACTTTTTTGGTGTACAGACTTTCCATGTAATTAAAGGGTATTATAAATCGCTTCGAATGCAGTGGGTACACAAACACTTTCTGTTCTCTGAAGTTTTTAAAACTATCTAAAACACTGTGCTACAAAAGCAGTACTTTACAGTGATCCTTTATTACCCATTGAAACATTTTAGATCCTTGTTTGGACCCGTGCCTTCGAATTTCCGTTGGACCTGTTAGGGAAAGCTAGCGATGGTAATCCTTCTTGGACACCGTCGTGGTAAACAAAAACTTCTATATATTCACTGAATATTTTCGGAGGAGAAGGATGCGATATAAAAGAAAACGAAAGCAGCAAGCCCGCCTATTCCGGGAAAAAAGCGCCGCCTGGAAGAAGCGGAATGTGAAGAAATGGAACAGCTGTATCGTTCACAATAAACGCGAAAGTTCTACAAGAAGCTTAACCCATCCCGAAAGGCTTCGTGCCGCGAGCCGAAATGTTAGGAATAAGGACGGAAGTATCTTGACGGACGGACGTGAGGTGATTGAAAGGTGGAAATAGCACTACGATGAACACTTGAATGGCACGGAGAACACATGCGCAGAGGGTCACGACACCGAAGGTAGTGACAACGTCAGCACGGCGGATGAAGGAAATCAACCTGCCCCCACATTGAGGGAAGTTAAGGATGCCATCAACCAGCTCAAGAATAACAAGGCCGCTGGCAAGGATGGTATCGGAGCAGAACTCATCAAAATGGGCCCATAGAGGTTGGCCGCCTGTCTGCACCGGCTGATTGTCAGAATCTGGAAAACGGAGCAACTGCCGGAGGAGTGGAAGCAAGGAGTCATATGCCCCATCTACAAGAAGGGCGACAAATTGGAATGTGAAAAATATCGTGCGATCACTATCCTAAATGCTGCCTACAAAGTGCTATCCCAGATTATCTTCAGCCGTATATCACCAATAGCATCACCTGTTTATCGATTTTAAAGCTGCTTATGATAGCATCGACCGCGAAGAGCTATGAAAAATCATGTACGAGAACAGCTTTCCCGGGAAGCTCACAAGACTAATAAGAGCAACAATGGACGGCGTGCAGAATAGCGAGGAGATTTCGTGCGAACATTCCAGTTCTTATGACGACAAAACTGAACGTTTGTTCAAATTCGTCTTAAAAAGTTTCTCAAGTAACTATAAGTCACCTGAAGAGAACAAAAATGGAATGGAATGGAATTATTTACTCGGGTTTTCTCTAGGTAAAGTAATCATTATGAAAAAGATAAAAAAGTGTTCTAAATAATACTGAAGTTTTAGAAAAGCCAGACTTATGTTCGATGTCCGTGTGACATGGGAACATTTCCAGAAACCTGTAGGAAATTTCCAGAACCTTACTCAGTGCCGTCGGTGCCAAAAAGAGGGGTCATGGTATCATCATTGCAGCTTGGATGCTAAATGCATGATTTATGGAGGTTCTTCTCACGCTAAGGACGTTTGTCCTGTGAAACAATATACCAAAAAGATTATATGCGCAAATTGCGGGGGCCCTCATAAATCTAATTTTTGGGATTGCCCTTCGCGTAAGCGAGTCGTCGAGGCTCGTACCAGGCAGATGAACGGTAGCGTTTTTCGTTCCCGGATTTCTCCAATAATGCTAATTTTTCAGTCAACGATGGCTTGCTTAATATGCATACCCATCCGGTGAATTATAATCATGCTTATTAACAAACTAATTTTGTTACGACGGGTAGGGAGTATGCCGATATCGTAGCAGGCAATTTAAACTTCTCCCTTTTTCATACTACGAGTAACCGTTCTAATTGTTTCAAATCAAATGGAAATACCCCTGCCGCTACAGGGAACTTCTTGCCTCTTCATCTACCGAAAATCCTTATGGAAAATCATCGAATACTGAACCTACTTATATGTCTCACTCTGATTTTGGTTTTCTAACTGAACATTCGAGTCAAATGATTGATGCAATGTTGAAAACCACCACTATAACTGAAGCAGTTCAAACTGATGTGAGATTTACTAATAAAATTGTTATTGGATTACGTTTCTCTAATGAATACAAATAATAATTTAAATATTTTAAATTGGAATAAATTGAAATTTTAAATTGAACGATAAAGAGGACAAGCTGTTTCATTTTTGAACAGCTTATTACATTCATATAGCAGTTATTACTGAAACTTTTTTGAAACCTGGATCCAAACTCAAAAGAGATCCAAACTTTTTTGTTTATCGTAATGCTCGACTTGATGGGCATGTGGGGGGTTGCAATCATCATTCATAGGCGTAAAAAACATCAACTTTTTTCGCAATTTGAAACTCATGTTTGAGAAACTTTGGGTGTTTCTGTTGAAACACAGCTTAGTGAATACACCTTCATAGCTGCCTATTTGCCCTGCACTGGGCAGCAAATGAATTTGCTCCAAACTGACTTGCGAAAATTGACTCGCAATAAGTCATTTTTTTTGTCATTGATGACTGCTCTTCAGGATATTTCTCAATTCAATACCTTGATAGTCCTACATGTTTTTCCTCTTCTAGAAACTCTTCTACGATTGATTTGATCTTAACCTACTCTAGTCACCTTTGTAGCCAACTGATTACTCATACTGATTCTCAATCCTAGCTACCTTGATACCTACCAATTCGTTTGCTCTACTTTTGCCTTTCTTGGTTGGTGAAGAGTTTTCGATAGGCCACCTAACCAGGGTTGCGCTACCTACATCGTGCTAGAAGGGCTGCCTCCTCGGTGCTGACACGGTACAGCATTGTTCCTTTTGTTCTTTACATGATGACCACGGTCATAGCCATCACAACCAATTAAACCTTTATCAGAGCTTTGGACCTGTAGCTCTGGTTCTCAATAGTTTCAAGTTTTTTCAATCCTATCAGCTACATTTTCAATTATCCTCGAGCCGACTGGAATATATATGGAACATATATAGACAGTTATCTCCTTACAAATAAAACTTGATATTGACAACGCTCTTGAAACTTTAACAAGTTCCATTGTTGAAGCCAGGGGCATTGCAATACCAAAATGTGACGTGAAATTCGAATCCGTGATTACGATGATCTTAAACTCTTGATCCGTCTCAAAAACGTGAGGAGAAGGCAATTTCCACGCACTCGGGATCCTGCTTTTAAAATTATATGCTAGTAGGGGAAAGTGGGGCAGTTTGGCCACCTTAAGGAAAAGTTGATAAAAGTGCTGAAAATATTATGAATTTTTCAAATGTTTGCATGATTTTCAACAATTTTTAGATGCATACACTGGATCTGCATGATTTCCTTTGTCTTATAAAGTTCACGGAGGAATGATTGATTTTTTAAAATTTGTCGTTTTTCGAGTCGATTTTTTACTGATGGGGTGATATGAGCACCCAATTTTTGATTGCAACATAATCTCATATAATCTAAAAATTCAATTATGCTGTTACTACACTTGAAAGTTATTAGTATTTATAAACACTCCGTGCAAGAAGACATATTTTTTTAAGAACATTCTAACAGTCAAACTTCATCATTCTGAAATGATGAATTTTAAAAGAGCCATTCGAGACAATATGGGCAGTTCTTTCGAACATCATTTATTTATTTTTCTTTGAGTTTTGAACACAGACTTATAACATGCCTATTGCTTCATTTCCTCATAAGCTTTGGGGTTGCATGTTATTTCAGTTGAAATTTCAAGAATTTATGCAGTTTTCAAAGGGGGGTGCATTCCACCCCATTGGCCAAACCACCCCGACTACCCCAATCTGCAAAAAGAAACTAAAAAACGATTTTCTCAAGAAACAAACATTTTGAAAATTAAATTTCTCAATTGGACCCTGGCTCTAAAAGCTTTTGTAAATTATCTAAAATTTAGAAAAAAAAAAATACTTCAGAAGCCAATACCAGCATTGAAAGAGAAAAACAAATTATTACTAATTAAATGCGAAAAAGTTCAAAAACTTGTTATGCAGTTTGAAAGCGCGCATAACTTTAATTTAGGACTTACTAGTCGAATTGAAAATCAAGTTACCACTCAATCAATCAAGTTAGGTACTCAGGATGTCGAAAACATTCTCAATCAAGAGAACGTTTTTGAAAATTCCTGGGAGACTGATTTGGAAGAAGTGAGAACTATTATTAAAAAATTCAAAAATATGAAAGCTCCTGGCGATATGGAATTTTCTACATCCTCATCAAGAATCTTTCAGAAAGTAGCTTATCATTGTTAGTTGATATATTTAACAAATGTTTTCAATTAGCAAATGGAAAAATGCTAAGGTTGTACCAATTTTGAAACCAGACAAAAATCTTGCAGAAGCTTCTAGCTATCGGTTTGCTTTCCTCCATCAGTAAACTTTTTGAAAAGGTCATTTTGAACAGAATGATGGTTCGAATCAACGAAAAATCAATTTTTGACTATGAACAATGGATTCCGCCATATGGACATTCGGCCACTCATCAACTTTAACGTGTGACAAATTTGATCCGTTCCAACAAATCTGAATACATTATTATAATAATTCAAAGTTATATTTTATCTAGTTAATCATCAGATCTCCAAGTCTGAAAGACTTTCTGTAAAATCAGGTGTTTGCGTTCTTTTTCGGGGAACCGAGTAAATGAAAATGTTTCTGATGGAATTAATGATGAGACACTTCGCTATCAGGAAATTTAATATCTTCAGGAAATTAAATATCAATGTCATCAGGAAAACAGCCAGGAAGTATGGGATTATTTGTCGCTTGAAACACGATTTAATCATCTCGCCTCACTTGGACTTTTGTATTTCTATTTTTAGCTAACAAAGCAAGAAACACAAATATCGAGTTACAGTGGTTGCAAAATTAAATATTGCGTTTGTTTCTAAAATGCAATAGATTCACTTCCTCATTATTCCTGTTGGACGCTTTACAGTGGTTGTCGGTGAAACGAAGAATGATAATAAACAATTATTGTTTTTTTAACGACGGTGTTGATTTTTAAAATGAGTAATACATAACACTAGAAACGCGGATGAAATAAGAACACCTTCAAGCCAAGTACACACTTAGAAATGAATGTAGTCACAGAATTACTAAAGTGTATGCATTAATGACTATTTCATATCTGCCTCTTTTTCATTCTGCTGTGAATTTCTACACTATATGTCATTTCGTCTGGGTTGAAGCTTAGCTATGCTTCAACCCAGGCGAATCGACAAATACTTCCTTGCAGAATGAAAGAGGGGCAGACAGAAAGTAGTCATAAATTACTGAAATTATTTTCTAACTGAACAATTGAATCTAATGATTGATGCAATGTTCAAAGCCGACTGAAGCGGTCCAAGTTGGTGTAAAATTTGCAAATCAAATTGTTATTGGATTACGTTTTTCTAATGGATCCAAATAATAATTTAAATATTTTAATTGGAATGCTCGTTCTTTGAATGGTAAAGAGGACGAGCTGTTTAATTTTCTTACAGTTAATAACGTGCATATAGCAGTTATTACCGAAACGTATTTGAAACCTGGATCTGAACTCAAAAAACATCCTAACTTTATTGTTTATCGTAATGATCGACTTAATGGGACATGTGAGGGAGTTGCAATAATCATTCATAGGCGTATAAAACATCAACTGTTTTCGTCATTTGAAACTAAAGTTTTTGAAAATTTAGGTGTTTCTGTTGAAACACAGTTTGGTAAATATACTTTCATACCCGTGCAGAAGAAAATAACTACTGAATACCAAATTGAGGTATTCCATACCAGATAATTTCCAACACTTACAACCTGAATGAGGTATGAATGAGCCCTACATAAGAGGTAAAATACCTCAAATAATACCTTATGCATATTCTACAAATACCAAGCTGATAATTAGATCAGGTATTGTAATACCTAAATAATACGTGATGGATTTTCATATAAAAGTGATTTTTTTCAAAAATAGTTCAATACCTCCAGCAGTCCTCAATAGCTATCGAATACCAAAATGAAGTATTTTTAAAAGTTTTAAACATTTTTTTCTAATACCATTATAATACCAAAATGAGGTACTGACAACTGAACAATACCTAATTAAGGTATGATACCAAAATATGGTATGCATAAGTTATTGCGAGTTATTATTTCCTCCTCGGGTAGCTGCCTATTGCCTTTTCAATGCTCTGGACAGCAAATTAATTTGCTCCAAACTGACTTGCAAAAATTGACTCGCAATAAGTCAAAAAATTTTGTCATCGATGACTTTAATGCCAAACATCGGTCATGGAATAATTCTCAACGTAATTCCAACGGCAGAATTTTGTTTGATGAGTGCTCTTCAATATATTTCTCAATTCAATATCCTGATAGCCCTACATGTTTTTCCTCTTCTAGAAATCCATCTACGATTGACTTGGTCTTAATCGACTCTAGTCATCTTTGTAGCCAATTAGTTACTCATGCTGATTTTGATTCTGATCATGTCCCTGTTACATTTCAAATATCCCCTGAAGCAATTCTCAATCCTATCAGCTCCACTTTCAATTATTTACGAGCCGACTGGAATATATATGAAACGTATGCTGACTCTAATCTTGATGTTAACATTTCTTTAGAAACTAAACTTGATATTGACAATGCTCTTGAAACTTTAACAAATTCCATTGTTGAAGCCAGGAGCATTGCAATTCCAAAATGTGAAGTAAAATTTGAATCCGTGATTATAGACGATGATCTTAAACTCTTGATCCGTCTTAAAAACTTGAGGAGAAGGCAATTTCAACGCACTCGCGATCCTGCTATGAAAATTATATGGCAGGATTTGCAGAAAGAAATCAAGAAACGTTTTACACAATTAAGAAACAAAAATTTTGAAAATAAAATTTCTCAATTGAACCCTGGCTCTAAGCCCTTTTGGAAATTATCTATAATCTTGAAAAAACCTCAGAAGCCAATACCGGCATTGAAAGAGGAATGAAGTTACTCAGGAGTTCAAAAATATTCTCAATCAAGAGAACGTTTTCGAAAATGCCTGGGAGACTGATTTGGAAGAAGTGAGAACTATTATTAAAAAATTGAAAAATATGAAAGCTCCTGGCGATGATGGAATTTTCTACTTCTTTATCAAGAAACTTCCAGAAAGTAGCTTATCATTTTTAGTTGATATATTTAACAAATGTTTTCAATTAGCATATTTTCCTGACAAATGGAACAATGTTAAGGTTGTTCCAATTTTAAAACCAGACAAAAATCCTGCAGAAGCTTTTAGCTATCGTCCAATCAGTTTGCTTTCCTCCATCAGTAAACTTTTTGAAAAGGTTATTTTGAACAGAATGATGGCCCACATCAACGAAAATTCAATTTTTGCTAATGAACAGTTCGGATTCCTCCATGGATATTCGACCACTCATCAACTTTTACGTGTAATAAATTTGATCCGTTCCAACAAATCTGAAGGTTATTCTACTGGTCTTGCTCTTCTAGACATAGAAAAAGCATTCTACAGTGTTTGGCATGAAGGTTTGATCGTAAAATTAAAAAAAAAAAACTTTAATTTTCCAACATATATTGTTAGAATAATTCAAAGTTATCTGTCAAATCGTACACTTCAGGTTAATTATCAGAACTCCAGATCTGAAAGACTTCCTGTAAGAGCTGGTGTTCTTCAAGGCAGCATTTTGGGACCAATATTATACAATATTTTCACATCTGACTTACCTGAGTTACCTCAGGGATGTCAAAAATCCTTGTTTGCGGATGACACAGGCCTCTCCGCCAAAGGACGAAGCCTGCGTGTCATCTGTAGTCGATTGCAAAAAGGTTTGGATATTTTTTCTTCATACTTGCAAAAATGAAAGATTTCTCCTAATATTAACATATGTTTCCAAAACTCAACTAATAATATTCCCACATAAACCAAAAGCTCTTTATTTGAAACCTTCAAGTAGGCATAGTAGACTTCAAAAATCACATAGAGGGCATTCAAGCCAAATGTAATAAATATGTAAAATGTTTCTATCCCCTTATTAATAGAAAATTAAAACTTTGTCTTAAGAACAAGCTTTTGATATTCAAACAAGTTTTCAGGCCAGCCAATTTGGACTAGCTGTTGTAATACCAGGAAGAAAGCTCTGCAGAGAATTCAAAATAAAATTTTGAAAATGATTCTGAAGCTTGCTCCCTGGTATAGTACCAATGAATTACATCAATATTGGAACAAATGTAAAATAAAATATGTAATTAATAATTTCAGGCAAAAATCGTTACAATCTTCTATTGCCACGATTAATGCGTTATATGTTTAGTTTAAGCTAGGTTAACTGAATTGAAAACGTTTTTTTTTCTCTTCACCTACTTGAAATCAACTCACCTGTAAAAAATCTGAACTGCTACGGCAAATGAAATGTAATATGTTGTTAACAAAATGTTAATAAAATCTTAAATTTGTTTTACCAAATTAGGATGATAGTGTTGTCTAATAACACAGAACACCTAGATATAAGCATTGAATGTAATGTTTGGAATGATACTAATAAAGAAATTAAAAAAAAAACTTAAATTGATAAAATTCTGTGACTACCCGTGTTTCTGAGTGCTTTTTGCTTCTATGAATAAATTTTACGAAAGAAGTCTGATTTTTGGTTGAACTCCAAGAATTTAAAGAAAATATCATGACGAATGAATGAATGATTTGAAACATTCGAATAATCAATTCACCTTTGTAGCAAACTAGTGTTTTTTTTTTTTCATTTTTCCCTTCAGTCATCGGAGGGGGTGTGGGCAACGGACCCCCTGTCCCCCTCTGGTTACGCCTATGTCAACACACAACATTGTAAATTACCAATTACTAAAGTTCCTGGTCCGGATGGTATTTCAAACGTAGCGCTAAGCACAGCGTGGCTGGAAGGCTACGTTTATGGCCGGAAGTAACAAAAGTTTATGTTGATGGGATAACCGGAATAACGGTCAGAAGATTCTGCTTCTTATACATACATACATATACATACATCTTGTACATCTATATGATAGCTGGATTCTAGAGATGGTCAGGTTTATGAACCAAAGTTTAAAGTTTGGATCAGAAAATTTGGTGTTTTTCGGGTTCAGATCGGGCAATATAATTTGGGTAGTTAAGTATCACGTAACGATAGGATTCTATGACAATACCCCGAACGCCACTACCCCGAACGCCATTACCCCGAATGGGTCATTACCCCGAACGCCATTACCCCGAATGGATAACATTTTGAGACACATTCTAGTTAGAGAGTGGGGAGATAATTGTACGATTCCTTTTGAGTATTTCACGAGTTTGGGTCAAACATGTATTTTTCAAATATTAGAAGATAAAAAAGCAGCTAGTTGTTCAGCAAATAATTTTTACACACTAAGTTTTGTCCTCTAATTTTGGGAAGATTCACACAGCCACATTGCAATGCTCTGAAGAACAGCTTATTTTGAAAAGAAGGGTGAATTTATTATGAGAAGGAAAGCTATAATATGCACAAAATTAGGATGTAGTAAAGTCTCTTATTGGACGTCGGTAGCCACTTCCTTTACTCATTTTTATAGGTGTCGGGCATTAAGATTAAGATCTTCTTAAAGATTTTGTTTCGTATCTGTTTCGCATCTGTTAAGCAACGCCATATTGAGGGTTATGGATTCGAATTCCTTTTAGTCAATAAAAGGCTTATTTTATTAAAGCCCATTCACAAATTTCGTAACGCTGAAGGGAGCAAAAAAGTTTGTGGGTGGTTGTCCTCAAAATGTTACAGCCCATTCACAATATGTAGAATATCCATACAAAAAAAGGTACGAGGGGGTGGGTAGGTGTTAAAAATGGCAATTTTTGGCGAAATGGAATTTGTGAATGAACCTTTGAATTGCGAAGGTGCCCACTGAGCTGATAAACAGGCGATGTCTCAGAAAGAATGAGAAGAATATAGTTGCCATCAAGATATTTCGAAAGAATAGCTGGCATATAAAAGAAGGGAAAATATATGATGAACATTTTACGTGCCATTAATTACCAGCCTTCATTAGAGACGCATTTTTGCATGCAAAACAAGATACTGTACTGTATCTCATACTATTCGGGGTAGTGGCGTTCGGGGTAATGACCCATTCGGGGTAATGGCTTTCGGGGTAGTGGCGTTCGGGGTAATGGCGTTCGGGGTAATTGTATGGAGCCAACGTTAGACGTTAATGCAGCGTTTAACAGTGTCAGTTGGGAGGTTATCGCTGTCACCCTGCACAGTATGCAAGTTTCAGACTATCTGCAAAGCAGTTTTAAAAACCGAGTACACCCGATTCTGTTTTTGCACGCATCGTACCGTGCAAAAAAAGTTTTCAGCTCAAAATTGCATAAACCGTGTAAAGAAGTAACATCATTTCTTGACGTTTCATGCAAAAATAAGGTGTCACCGGTGGAGTACACGCAATCTAATCGATACGTTCCCTAGAAAATCTTGGCGTTTGGCGTGATAACCGCTTAAACTTTACAGCTCTCTTCGAATATGCCTGTTCAATATTGCGCTTGAAGGTGTCATGCGGACGAGGCACGGTCTTCACAAGATCCGGACAATTTGTCTACTTCGCGGACGACATGGACATTATTGGGAGAAAATTTAAAAAGATGGCAGATTTGTTCACTCTACTGAAACGGTGAATGCTTCGACAAAGTACTGGTAGATGGACCCGAGCGCGACTGGGCCCGCCTAGGAAGCAGTGTCACGATAGATGGGGATACTTTCGAGGTGGTCGACGCGTTCGTTTACCTCGGAACTTGGTGATGGCTGACAACAACGTTAGTCGTGAAATACGAAGGCGTATCATATGTGGAAATCGTGCTTGCTATGGGCTCCAGAAGAAACTGTGGTCAAGAAAGACTCACACTCGCATCAGATGTACAACGTACAAAACGCTCATAAGATTGATAGTCCTCTACGAGCATGAAACGTGGACTAAGCGCGAGGAGGATTTGCAAGCTCTTGAAGTTTTTGAATGCCGGGTGCTAAGGACCATTTTTTTGTGACTATGGAATCACAGAGGCGACTTTTCACACATAGGAGAGGATTCAAAACCAAACACCACGTGGAAAGCGAAGATGCGGGTTATGGACCCATCAGTAACCGGTTAAAGATCCCGCCGAGAAAGAAGTGGACTGGCGCCAACTAAAATCAGAACGGCGCGGGCAAAGACGTAGACACAGTGACGACGGCAGGCACTGCCGCAGGTTAAGTGATGGAGACAAATCGAGGCAATGCATCGCAGTACAAATAGTACAATAGTACATCCAAAAACGAGTCCGACATCATAATCAAGTTTGCAAGACTACGAGAGAGTCATGGGTGTGGCAGAAGCAGGAAAACCCACTAAGTCTAGCTACATCGTAGCGGCCTCCTTTGCAGACAACGCGAATATGAAAGATTAAATAATTCGATGCGTGTTGCTGCAGTGGGGACCTGAGTGTAAGGCAATGATAAGAGTGGGCCCGAGAAAGTAGTTGTTTGAGTGAAATTCTACAACGACGACCAAGAAATGGCCGCAACCGGAGACAATCAAGCAGAAAGACATAGGCCCTCCTTACCCGAATGGTTAGAGTCCGTGGCTACAAAGCAAAGCCATGCTGAAGGTGTCTGGGTTCGATTCCCGGTCGGCCTAGGATCTTTTCGCAATGGAAATTTCCTTGACTTCCTAGGACATAAAGTATCATCGTACCTGCCACACGATATACGAATGCGAAAATGGCAACTTTGGCAAAGGAAGCTGTCAGTTAATAAGGACAGTCAGTTAATAAAGACAGTGAGGACGTAATGCCAAGAAGAAGAAGAAGAAGAACATAGGCCCTCGTTAACGAAAGAGGCTAAAAACGTTAATGTCATGATCAAATGTAAGGTACGAATAAACTGCTCAAGGCGGACTGGGATCGGTGAAATGATCCTAGTCTCAAAGAAAGATTCCAACCTCATCAGCAACATGCACAGGAAGTGCTTGGCGGTGAGGTCAAAGCGATGTCTCAGACTGCAGAAGTGACTCTACGGTGTACAAAAGCTCACCGATTAAAAGGCTGCTCTTAGAGGGCATTGAGACATCGACGTGGCCGGCAAGTTTATCAGGGCTCACAAAACACTCAGGTAGTAACGATTAGACTGCCTTTTTCGTAATTCAATAGAGTAATGAACTTGGGTAAACTGACCGGATGTCCTTTGGGCATATACCAAGTAGCCTTCTGAAGCTTACGAAGCCTTGGGAGGAGCCATAAATCTTGGGAATGCAATCGCGTCGACAGAAGCAAGCTGTGCAAAAGATGCTTCAGTGAAAATCATAGGGCAAGCAAATGTTCTTTATCTCATACATACCTGTATATTACCAAATGTTTGAGTACTATTTCCTTGAAATACAGTTTGCAGAATTTCCGTGTGATTTATATCGGTTTGTCCGCCATTTGACACTATCTTCAATTCGTTGCCTGCAAAGCGAAACAAGTTACAGATGTACATTACGCGGCTCGCAATTGAGAAGTGTAAAAAGCTAAAATGTATGAAACACTCATTAGCATGTATTAAAGCTCGTGGTATCTCCGGCGTATGTCTTCCAAATAAAAATTCAATGAATGCAATGGAAACATCGATATCACAAAAATCATTCAGGTGATTTTGCGCTTTTTGAGGTTCAAGCATAGGTAATTTTGTTACATAAATCATTTTGTACAGATCCAAGTACTTGCCTGTATTAATTCTCCCGATGTTAATATTTCCGATGTCACCGGTGATGGAGTTAACGTCACTATCGGCTACGGTCGAGTTGAATTCCGTGCTGTGTCCACTAAGAGAGGATACGTCATCGCTTATCGCCGAAAATTCGCTACTCTCTACCCATTGCTTGCACTTTTCTGCTCCATCAATAATTCACACAAAATCAGTGTTTTTTGCCGTTATGCAGATATTACCAAATCTTTACCTTCCGATAAATTCGAAGTATCATTCCGCCCAGCGTCATTATCTTTGGGATTCATCTTGTAGCCTTTTTGAAGTTGCCCACATTGATCCACTTTTGTTGAGCAGCGAACGTTAACTGCGGCTGACTGAGCACCTATCAGCAAACCGCATGTTCGTTTATCTTATCATCGATTTGGCATATCGACGTGATATTTGTAGCAACGTAATACCTATCAGAACAGTATTTCAAGTTCAAGCGTTCTTACCATATCTTTCCAGCTGAGCATGGAACTCACGAAGAATTTATGCACTGCCGTCGAGCATGTATGTGTAGAGCATGATGCATTGGGTGTTTTTAATTTCTCTCTGATCGTGTGTTGAAATTAAAATTCTAAATCCGATTACAAACGACTTTGATGGAAAGTTGAACAAAATGAAAGAAGCATGTATTTAACTGCCATACTCACCTGGATTAAAACAAGTCTGTGAAGGGAATGCAATTGGTGCTCTAAGATTATCTGTAGAAAGACATATTTATGTGTGTATCGACATGGGCATAATTCCTTATCATATTATTGTGTCTATGAAAGGAAATGTCTACTTTTAGGCGTTCAGCTAAAGCTCTTAAATGCTACATGAAAAGCTATGACTTAACCTATATTTGTCTTCCCGAAACTAATTTCAATCATTTTAAGCTTCGTGGTAGACACAGTCACTGCCAAAATAAAGTGCTCGCTTGCTTGTAATCACTCAAGTTAACGAAAATCGTTCGTAGAAACGGAAAATCTTGTATGAAAATGTGTTTACCGTAAACGGTATAACATTGATCGGAATGACTCTCCTAGTAAGAAGTTCGAATTACCATTCATCCATAGAATATGTCCAATGCATGAATTTTGCTTCTCTTTCTCATATATGAGCTTACAAAAATTAAGGTTTTTGTGTAAATTGTGGACTTTGTGGCCGTGTGGTTAGCGGCGTCAGTCGTTTAGGCCTATTGTGAATGCCACGTAGCGTGGGTTCGATTCCCGCTCCAGTCGGTGGAAACTTTTCGTCAAACGAAAAAAATCATCACTGGACTACTGGGTGTTTCGTGTTGTCCGTTGCCTAATGTTAGTGATTGTTCAGTCTGTGCAGCCTTTGTTCATTTTTGTTCATGGGTAAATATTTCAAGTTTTCGAAACAATGATTTCCATGAGTATGGATGGCACTGCCAACGATTCATGGTCACATGAGTTCTGCAAGTGATATAAGCAAGGAAAATATGTTGTCTACTTAAAATAGCATAGCTTAAAACAATTTCAAAGTTAAGATGTTCATAAGAATTTTCAATTCAGCAAAATTGACAAATTACTATGAAGAATGTAGAATTTCCTTATGAAATTGCCTACCTTTAGGGTATTTCGCGATTCGAGTTGAATTTAATTATGAAATAACTCAAAAAGTAAATTACTTTTATAAGTTTGGCCTTCATATTCGGCTTTAGGGGCCATGATTTTAGTAAGAAATGACATTTCCAATAATACCGAGCATTTGTTGCATGGGTAATCAATGTTACCCCATATCAGCTAGGGTAGGTGTACCAATTATAGATGCAATATGTTAGCAGTATGGATAAAAGTCAGATTTTTACCGCGTTTGTAAAACGTAAGCATGACTTGTTGATGTTAATTACTAGTTTGAAGCCTTGTGAAACAGATAAGTTAAACAGTTTAAGTAATAAATTGACTTAAAGCTTCTAAAAATTGATTCTAAAAACCGTTATATTCGTACCAATTATGGCAATAGTGTTCTCATCATTCGACATAATAGTGTTCCAATTATGGATTATCGAATATTTACACGAAATGAACACAAATGCCATCAAAAGTGAATGATAATGCAGCGCTAATAAGTAATGAAGTGATTGCTCATAAAACTTTCCTTTAATTTTGTATTATATGGACATTTAATCAATTTATCGCAATGGGGTCATGGGAACAAATGAATTTTCTAAAAGGAGTCGAAATGTAGTGAAAATTCAAAATATCCTACGAAACAGTATTAATGAACTCACATTACCTCTCCAGTGCCTAATTTTGGGAAAAAAAGCGAAATCTCAATAATCCAGTATCGGTGAAACAACCCTCTCTACCATAAAATTAGCAGCTGCCGCTTGCGAACATTTTCGAACGTGTGATTGAAAAATCCTAGTAATTGAGCACAAAACTTGATGATAATGCCTTACCGAACCGTCCCGTCGTGGTAGTCAACTCTAAAACAGCTTTACTTCTATTATTTCACTGATCAAAAATGTAAACAAACCGTCTCCAGACTATTGCCATAATTGGGCTCTTATACACTCTTTGTACCAGTTATCGCCATAGTGGCAATAACACTATTTCCAACTTAAAACGGTAAATTTAATTGCTCACCAGCTAAATTTATTCATTTGTTCTAACTAGGGACCATAAATTTATCGGTTGATGCAGTTTTACCAGATGAAAACATAAATTTCGTAACTGGTGTCCATTAGCAAACTGCTAAGAAGATGCCATATGTGTGAGGCAAAATTTTCACATGTTCGTTTTTCGAAACTTATTGCACGAATGTTCTTATGAAGATTTAGTTATCATCAAAAACAAATAGGTTTATCATTCCTGTGAATATTAGCCGTTATATTCTAGTGAAACAATAAGAAAAATCTAAATAGGTGTTGTGATAGCGATTGATGTTTGTAGTGAAACTGGCAACACAGTCATATAGAATTAAAGAGCAGATTGGTCAGTATAAGCGGATGAAGTTTAGTATGAGTTAGTCGTTCTGTGGAAGATGTAACCTTCGAAAATGCGCAGAATCGTTCACTGAAATGTAAGAAATTGTTACTTAAGTTAAGATTATATTATTTAAAATAAACGTTACTTTTACAGCATTGAAGCTGCTTGAACGAAGCTGCTATCAATAGGTGTTGATTCATTTCGAAGGAAATATTTTCAACAAACTTCAATGATTTCTATTCAATTGTTAAATATTCTGCGATGGAGTCTACAATCCGTAGGCTCAAAGAGTTGGAGGAGCAGAGTGTACTATGGCAAAAGCAGTATGAAGCTGAAGAACGTCGCATAGAGGAAGAATACCAGCGGAATTTGGCGGAGATTAATAAGGTGTTCCGAAAGGCAGCTGAGAAAATTGCATTGGAATTTGCTGCCAAGAGAGCCGAAGTAAAGAAACAGTTTAGTAGAAAAAATTTAGGTGAAAGTTCAGCCAGTGATTCAACTCAGGTTACTTGCCCTAGTAAATCCCTATCTGGTTGTACTACTTCCAAAACTACTACTCAGTTAATAGCGGTAAACGATTGTCAATCAAATCCAGGATTCAAAACGAACATTTCTACTGGAATACGTACGGATGAAACCGCATACGTTTCTCATGAAAATGGAGTAAGTCAAAACAATAGTGACAAAATTCGCAATGTGGAACGGATCAGTTTATCGTATCTTTGTGTTGCCGCATGCAGGGTACAGATCAGCAACCAATGCATCAACTAAACTACTGTGGATCCGATAAGCACACATGTAGGCAACAAGAAGAGATCTGTGGTGCGATGCAGACGGTAGAACAGACTTTCATTGTCTACGATCCAGGGGGAAAGATAGCTGTTAGTTTTTTTTTTACATTTGTCAAGAATTACGATTGAACTTGTGGAGTTAATCGAATGTACTTTACACATACATGTTGGTATTGGATTCATTATACATTTATAAACTAAATATAGGGAGATAAGCAACGAGTGAACATTTAATTGGTTACCAGTTTCACGGGTAGGAGATTGTTAGGATAACGATTGATGTTTGTAGTGAAACTGGCAACACAGTCATATAGAATTAAAGAGCAGATTGGTCAGTATAAGCGGTTGAAGTTTAGTATGAGTTAGTCGTTCTGTGGAAGATGTAACCTTCGAAAATGCGCAGAATCGTTCACTGAAATGTAAGAAATTGTTACTTAAGTTAAGATTATATTATTTAAAATAAACGTTACTTTTACAGCATTGAAGCTGCTTGAACGAAGCTGCTATCAATAGGTGTTGATTCATTTCGAAGGAAACATTTTCAACAATAGGAAAATCACTTAAAACATTTATTTGAACATGCTCAAAATTTTCAGAAAACAAAATACAATATTTAGTCACGAGCGATGGGTGCCAGTACTTGTTTTAAAAATTAAAAAACTTGCATTCATCAAATGAAATTTTTAATAAATATCAAAAAAACTGATCAATGTTTCTCCGGGTTACGGTATTCCATATCTCGAGCTCAATATTATAAGTTCAGTATCATCAACTGCAATGATTGGCTTACTGTTTGTTCACGTTGTCTTTAGAGTACTGATGGATGATTTTTTGGCTGAGGTTGCTAGTGCTGGGAATGGTAATAGTAGTAGGCTTGAATTTCGCGAAAATCACGTGGCTCTCTCACTACAGTAGTTTAAAATCGTGAATCTCATCAAGTAGTCTATGGATCAATGCACGAGTTCACTAATTTGAAGTTTGAGCGGTGCCGAATTCACTAGTTGCCAACGGCACCGCTCAAACGTCAAATGGTGAACTCGTGCATCGGTCCATATTGGGTACGTGAATTTCTTTAAATCAGTAGTGCCATTGAAGGCTCTAAATGCGGGAAATGCAGCGGGAAATAGAACATTTTTCTACAGTTATTCTGGGTTGCCCTTAGCAACGGGTGTTTTGCAATTTTCAAGGCTTTTTGCCTACAGCAGCTATGGGCGTGAGTTTCACTGGCTTCGCTGACTGTGATTGGCTTTGTTTGACTACTGTAGAGTGAATTTCGGATTTTTTCCCAACCCTGGAGGTTGCATGAATCGCGTCACTTACCAAGGTGAATCCTGATCATGCCGCTATAATCCCTCCCCGTTAACAAAACTACTTCCCATCACAACCATGGAGATGCAGAGGTGATCTCGGTCTCTAGTAACAATGGATGTCACAATAACATTCCTTTCCTTCCCCGATGACCGTAAGGAGCCGATAGCCGGAGCCGTTGCTTTTTTTTTCAATTTTTAAGGTTTGGAGTTCTCAAAAGTGTACACTGTAGAAGTAAAACTACTCTCAAACTACATCTCTTGGTTCCTTGAGCAACTTCGATTGTTCTGGTCATTCATGGAGTAGCAACTACGAATTGTGAATGTGAATGCTTATGTTTTAATAATATTTTGTTTAAATAATCAATTTATTAGTATTTTGAAAGATTGTTTTTACATGAAAACAAAAAAACCTTGGATTGGAAAATTACCTAATGTCTTTTATTAATATTTTACTGTGGACTTGTTAAAACTGTTTGGTAGACAGAAGCTTGATTAATTTAATAGTCAACGATAGTAAACAATTTGAAGTTCTCGATACAGTATATAAAGGTAGAGGGTCCTTCCTTAGCCGAGTGGTTAAAGTCCGCGGCTATAAAGCAAAGCCATACTGAAAGTGTCTGGATTCGATTGCCGGTCGTTCCAGGATCTTTTCGTAATGGAAATTTGCTTGACTTCCCTGAGCATAGAGTATCATGGTATCATCGTACCTGCCACACGATATACGAATGCGAAAATTGGAACTTTGGCAAAAACCTCTCAGTTAATAACTGTGAAAGTGCTCATAAGAATACTGAACTAAGAAGCAGTCTCTGTCCCAGTGAGGACGTTAATGCCAAGAAGAAGAAGATATAAAGGTAAACCCTTTCATTCCAAAGTTGTTCTATAATTGCATCGTCAAAACGACGTTTCTAGAAAAACTGCTTAAGCAAAAGTAGTTTCAAACAGACTAAATTATTCAAAATCGTTCAAAAAATTTGAAAGTGACATTCAGTAGTTAGATGCTTGTTTATCAATAGTTTTACTATTAGGTCACTTATTTTTGTATTGAATGAGATAAACGAGTGTTTATATTCTGTCTAATCATTACTAATTCGATTCAGCCCCCTGTTCCTACGCCAATGGTCGTGACCCTCTGCGCCTGTGTTCTGCGTGCCATTCAGGTGTTCGTCGTAGTGCTGCTTCCACCTTTCAATCACCTCACTTTCGTCCGTCAAGATGCTTCCATCCTTATCCCTACACATTTCGGTTCGTTAGCCGGGATGCGTAGAACTCTCGCGTTTTTTTGTAAACGATGCAGTTTGCTCCATCCAATTCTTCACATTCCGCTTCTTCCATGCGGCACTTTTTGTCCCGGAATTGGTGGTTTTGCTGCTTTTATATCGCTCCACGTTTTGTCGCGTTCGAAGATTAGGGGTTTGGTGGTTTCTGAATGAATAAACTAGATTTGTAACTTCAACTATCTAGAGAAATTGATTTGATTTCGATCTAAACTAGCATTGATCCAAACGCTAGTTAAAATCTGTTCAAATAGTTTGCCAAAAAAAAAACTTGTGGCGGAACAGAATGTAGTAAGTGCCATCTAAAATACGTGTATTGATTGTTTAGCGAATTTACTGTCCAGGGATCAGTTTCGTTTTTATCAGCTTTTTTACAAAACCGTTGATGCATTGACTCAAAAGTATGTAAAGAAGCTACTTCCCATATAAGAAACAAGCAATTTAACGCTCTTTTACTTGTTTTTCTTCACTGTATGAGAGGAATTGGAAAATTATTCTGTGGTAGGTCCACAACTTTCTTAGTAACCGTGACTTTTGAAAATTTATTATTATTGTTTAGCTGTCACATTGGCGACGAGCAAGAACCTTCAAGTTGAACATTCTAGTCGGCAACACTATTGTCTTCTGTCTATTGAATGCCTTGCCTCATAAGAGGGAGTCGCCTTAGCCTTCCAGTCGTCGCGCGGTTTGCCACCGTTAGAACCACCGCGCTGCTGTTGTGAACGAAAAGCGAGGTTTTTTAGCAGTGTTGTACAAAATACAACAGCGCGACGACTGAACTATTAAATACGGGATGGATGAAAGTTCCGTCGTATGAAGGCAAGAATATCTCGCCTTATAAGAGGGAGATGCCCAAACGGCAGATGAAAATCTGACTGGAGAAGGCAAACATGTCTCGGCTCATAGGAGGGAGTCGCTTTAACGTCGGAACGGATGAAAATCCGAACGCAGAAAACAAGAATATCTCGCCTGTTAAGGTGGAGATGCCCACTGTATATATTCTCTGTTTGTCATACAAATATGTTCATGTTATGTTAATTGCTGTATATAATTTATTTATTTCTTTTCGTCAATCAATAGTAGACTACTCGTTTGCTTAATTCTATGTTAATATTTTCAAAGGCAGCACCACCGGCTGCCATGACTTCTCTATAGTAGGCTCCAGGTGCCCCGAGAAACGTGGCCAATTCAAAAAAAAAATATCCGGGATAACATCAATATGGGTATCAAGTATCAAGATGGAGAAGGAAAAACGATGGACGTCATTTTTGAATCTTCCCTAGGAATATTTGAAAATGGAAGGCAACAATGGTCTCGAATTACTATGCACCATCTCAATCGCATTTCGTATTCGGACCAAGTAAGAACTCAATCACTTAGAAAGCCGCATCCTATATCCAAGTTTGGTGGAAATTGAAGTGAAGTGCGAAACCCCCTATATATTGCACGGAGTCGAATCAGGACCCAAAGGTTTAACGTCCAGAGGTTAGTCCAGCGTTCTGGGACACACCCCGCGTGTCCTAAATAACCCAATTCAGCATAGAAAGGAGAAGTGGTACCTCATCGGAATCACTGACCGTGTCGAGGCGAAGTGGGCCCAAACTTTCAACAACTGATAGAACCCTGCCTTGAGGCCCAACCTGATAGCTCCATGGTCCACCCGGATAGGCCACAGGAATCTTCAACATCATCTAACCTACCTCACCCCACGAGACAGACGACCGTCTCCAGCCCAAGCAGATTGCAGCCGTGGCCACCACCAGTGTCGCTAGCCTGTCCATGCTAGCTCTCGATTCCCCGACACTCCAGATTAATTCGAGAGCCAAGTATCGGTCTTCAGCTCGGGGTGCAGCAGTGCGTAGCCGGCCGGCCCAACACCCACCACAAAACATACACACGATCGTAAGTTTGAAAATAAATAGTATAAACCTTACGTTTAGCCTGTTTAGTTAAAGGAAGGAACCCTTGAAAGCCCCTAAAGCCGACCCTGCGAGCCCCACGACCCGTGCTCTAGCTTGCCGGTGTCTGAGGCACAGAGGTGGTCCTTCGGACCGCAAGTAACAGGTATACGAGGGAAGCGTTCTTACAACGGGAAAAAAATCAATCGAAGAAGGCAGGTGGAACTGGGAAAGGTTCAAACAGAAGCTGAAAAAAGTGTTAAAAAAACCGGTTTAAAAACAAAGAAATTTCGATTAAAATATGATAATGACATTAGATTGCGTTACTCGTCGAAGAAAAAAAAATGTGGTAGCTCGACAAATTTCTAAGGCTGTGAACCGTTTCACCAATTCGTTTAACTTTTAGTTAAAATTTGACAGCTCGATAGTTTTTTCCCCTCCGGTTCAAAATAACCCTGCTCTGGAGCATGGTTAAACTTGACAGTTCGAAAGTTATTTTCTGCTCCCGTGAATTTGAGAATAACTAACCATCTGTCAACTTTGTTCTGAAATAACTACTCGACTGTCAAAGCTCAAATGGGTCGACCGCTAAGTTCAATTTAACCATTTGAGGGGAAAATAACTATAGAAATGTCAAATTTTAACTAATAGTTAAACGAATTGGTGAAACGGTTCACAGCCTAAGTAGACCGTGACTTTTGAAAATTAATTATTATTGTTTAGCTGTCAAGTCTATAAATACCACGGATTCCAAAGTTTGTCGCAGTATCGATAATCGGCTCTATGTGTCGGAAACAATGAAATACTATATATTTTCGTTCCCAATCTAGGGCTTGTTGAAGCAGTGCCAAAAATGTCTTTCTAATCGACAAACATCAGTTGAAAGGGTACCCAAAATAATATAATAAAATGCAGTTATTTGAATAAATAAAGATACACTTAAAAGAATTTCGATACATCGAATTCATAACAAATGTAGTGAAAATGTTTGACAAATGAAACAATAAACGTAATTCATTGCCTGCTAAGATCAAACCACAAAAACTGTAGGCAAGAAAGGTCAAAGTCAATTCACCCCCCGTTGTTTTATAGCAAGCGTTAAAAGCTGGATAAAAGCTGTTCCCAGCTCACGTGTGTTGTCGCAGCTCTGGTAGATGGTATGGTTACCTTAAAACGTTCGCACGATCAATTCTGTTCAGCTCACCCCCTGCAGCACTACGATGCTGAACCCGCGGACCTTCAAAATACATCGGATAGTATGCGTGTGCTTCCGATGAAGTTGAGAGATTTGCAGTTCCACGTACCGAGTTTCCAATCGCTAGTCCATTTCCGTCGCTGTGTATTTTTTACGGTTGGCTTGCAGAGCCTGACACCAACCCACTAGATTTTCAGAAGACCATTCGGCCTAAATGTTCGAAGGGCCATAGTGCACAATTTAGCTTAGAGTCCTTCCCTAGTGCTCGAACGATGATCAGCCGCCCATGACATGGAGAACAGACGCTCCAGGTTTGCAAAAGCAAATCCACTCTTTCCTGTCAGCATACGACCGAAGTTCTCACCAGGGTTGTTTACCCGATCTTCCCTAAGGTTGCTCGTACCCCGGCCAGTGCCGTGAGGAGGTAGGGGTAGGAGTTGGTGGGCAGGAGGCTATGGACCACACAAAGGGGTCTGTATTATATCTTCAGGTACATGATGCCCAGCATTTACCAACCAAATTAGGATGGAAGTATTATCTAATATAGAACACTAAGATAAGAACCTAGTGTAATGTTTAAAATAATACCAATGAATAAATAAAAAAAAAGTTTATTTATTTATTTATTTATTTTAAACTGAAATTTTGAAAGAGGGAAAAACCCCTTTGAGTGATTTTATTTGAAAATCTTTCTCAAAGAGGCACAAAACCTCTTTATCTTTTCAATAAACGAAACAAATCAAACTTAAAACTAAAGGCTCACACAGTAGTAAACTATAACAGAGCCATAATCTTGAAACAGAACAATCGGCGTTAAGCAAGAAGTGTCATCGAAAACCAGTGAAGGAGAGAATCAAAATCGAATCCAACGTGACATCTGAAAATAAAAGTAGAAAAAAACACACAAAAAGTATCAAACCAAATATGAAATTCATTTATAAACTGAAACAAAAGTTTCATTACGGGATACCATTTTGTACCAAGTATGTATGTACCAAGTATGTCACGTACGTACTGGAATAGGTTGACCCAAATTTACTATATTGTTGATTAATTTGTTTCTTGGAGTAATGAATTTGTCACACTGAAATACTATATGATCGATGTCTTCATAAAATTCCCCACAATCACATAAATTGGAATCTATTATGTTGATGCGATACAAATGGCTGTTACAAATATAATGGTTTGACATCAATCTCGAAAAAGAGCAAATAAAATTTCTACTTGCTGGCATATTTTTAAACCATGGAAAATAATTGACTTTAGGACAAATAGAATGACACCAGCGTCCTTTGTCGCTCGAATTCCAACACGTTTGCCAATCCAAAAGAGATTTTACTTTCAATTTTGGATAATATTCAGAATAAGGAAATATGTTACGGCTGTAAATTAGCAGGAATCCAAACAAATTTAATGATAAATCCTCGAGAACTAAGTGCAAGTAATAATCTTTTCATAATTAATATAATATGATGAATTTTGAAGTTGAAATTGATTGTATTTAAAGCATGGAGACAACTCAAACTATCCGAACAAACAATATAAATATTTGTTGCACAATCTTCAATCAAATTGCACGCCAAGTAAAGAGCTGAAAAAACTGAACAAGGAGATTGCAATTTAAAAAAATGACCAGAAAATAAATTATAGACACCAAAACCTGCGATGCCGTCAATCAATGAACCATCAGTATAAAAAAAATGTGCGGGAGTAATTCCATTGAAGTTGCGCTCGAACAAAATGTTAGCAAAATGAGACTGGTGAAATTTTGGAATTTGTTTCATTTCATGGAATAGAGACAAGTCAATTAATGGTTTGTATGAATGAATGGAAATTTTTGAATTATAAAAGTCATACGAAGGAATTGGTTCAATATTTTCTGTAGAGCAATGAACGAATGAATCTAACATTTTGCTCTTAGGATTAATATCAAATAAAGATTTCAAAAACTCAATACGAAGATGATTGTTTGAAAAACAATTCATTACAAATTTGCAATTCAATTATTGAAAACGAATCTTCAATGGTACTATACCAGCAAGAACTTCTACTGATTGAGTATGTGTTGAATTCATAAGTTTCAAACAAATTCTCAAGCAGCGAAACTGTTATTTTTGAAATTTGACAAAATATGTACGTGCAGCGCTACCAAATGTAAAACAACCATATTCCGTTACTGAACGAATAGTAGTTTTGTGAAGTGTAATTAATTCAAAAGGTTTTGCGCCCCACCAAGTCCCTGTAATTGTACGAAGAAAGTTTATTCTTTTTGAACAAACTTTTTAAATATATTTAATATGAGTGTGGGAATGCTGTTTCTCCAAATCTTGACGGAAAGTGCTGACACAGCTTCAAGCTATAATTTAATTCATTTTTAAACATTGATTTTACAGTGTTCTATTCATACCTACAATTTTGGTGATCAACTCGGTAGACAAGGATCGTTTCACGACCACCCTAGGTGCAGCAAATCAGCAATACGGTACAATCCTATACAATATATGGTTATGAATCTTTTAACATACTCGAATTCAATCTTTTACTTACTTTATCTTTTACTTTTTATGAACAAAACCAAAGAATAGCCTGTGATTTAGTTTTTAAGTTTTAGCCAGCTATAACGTAATATAATTTAAGAAAACATTAGTTAGTGTTTCGACAATGAGATTTGCTCTCTAGTCTGCATATTTCCATCTACTCACTATCTGTTCGCCCTACGAATTAATTCACGAATCAGGCACAGACTGCTAATTTTATGCTTCAATTTCGCCACAGAATCAATAAAAAATGCTTTTTAATAATCTTGCAAAATTTTGGGTTTCGATAATGCTGAGTGTTTTACAATCCAAATTGCCTTATCATTGTCTATCTCGTTGACGTTTGTATGTCCAGTATAGGTAGCTGTTCGACGTTCGGTACGCTTCAACACTGGTATACGCTACTGCAACGAGGGGTATCGTCGCAACAATGAGCATTCCAGTTAAGTTTAAAAACAAACCAAATACCAAGATATTTGTATTCATCAACTTGTTCAATTTCAATACCATTCAAATATAATTGTATCAAAGAAGTCGAATATTTTCTCAAAAATATTATATATTTTGTTTTTTGAACAGAAAAAGAAAAGAAAAAACATTTTCATGAGCCCACATATCAATATTGTTCAGAGCACATTGCATAAAATGTCTTATAATTTCTCTATTTTTGCCACTGATAGAAACGACATTATCTTCAGGAAATTGTAATGAATAACATCTATTAGGAATAATTGAAGCAATGTTCTTTGTAAATAAATTATACAAAAAAAGACTTAAACAAGAACCCTGTGGTAGACCGAAATAACTACAACGAATTATTTTCGATTTACCATTATGATAAAAATTCATGACTTTGAAAGAAAATAATTTGCATACATAATTTGATATTAAATTTGGAATTTTCAAATTATGCATTTTATTGTATAATAAATCAATTAAAACAGAATCATAAGCTCCAGAAACATCCAGGAATGTTGACACAACATCCTGCTTTTTATTGAATGAAAGCTGGATTTGTGAAGCTAAAAGTGCAATACAATCACGAGTACCTCGACCTCTTCTAAATACAAATTGAGAAGATGAAAAATTATTATTGTCCTCAGCCCATAATTCAAGGCGATTTGCAATCATACGTTCTAATAATTTTCGCAAATATGACAATAAACTAATAGGTCTGCTACTATCAGCAAATGCTGGATCTCTACCAGGTTTGACAATATTTATAACTTTAATGAAACGCCATTCAAAAGGAAGAATATTTTGACAAAAGATAGCATTATATATCGAAAGTAAATGAAGTTTTCATCCGAATCGTAAAAGACACAACGTAGGAAAGACGTCCAGGCCGAAACTACATATTTAGAATATATTGATAAGCTTTCAAAGACAGTGGATCTTGAGATTTGATCTTCCAAACGTTAGTATAATGATTGGTTGTTACAAGAACTTCCCGTGCGACTCCCATACAGGCTGTTAGCTTTGATACTGAATAACAATGCTGATAAAGGGCACACAAAACACCCAACAGACCAATGGAGAGTGCTCCGATTGACAAAAAGCTTCTTCTGACTGGAAAGGGAAGGATGGTTTACTGCGTTACACTTACAATGCGTGTAAATAACTGTCGCCGTTAGCGCACGGCTATGAGGCCCACAATAGAACACATTTTCCTATAGGAAGCGTGCGGGTGGTCATCGGTTTTTCAGTTCTGGCGCCTAAACGGTAAGAGATACCACTTTGGCGTCTATGGACGAAAGTTAGAGTATGGATTAATGAAACTAAAAATATTTTTTTGAAAATTTTTCATGATACAGACGATAGTTTTTTCGCTATTTTTCCGACAATTTGCTCCTTCGCGAAAAACTGTCCAAACATGTTTTTATTTTTTTATTTTTAGTGGATTGCTGAGGAAATTTCCTTTCTATTTCACTAAAAAACTTTTTTTTCTACGATGCATAGTTCACGAGATATGAATTTTTAAAGTTTGAGGTATATAGGGAAATCGTGAAAATTCTAGAGTTTTCCGGGAAAATAGGCCACTATAATTTTTTGAATTTCACTTTTGGTCATGTATCCACTAGCTCTACCTCTGGTGAAAAGTTCATACAAATCGGAGAACCTCCGGCCCAAATTGTCCGATAATGAAAAAAATCCCCAGCAGTATCTTTGGTTATTGATAAAGCCATGTCAAATTCAGCTGTTGAAAATGGATTACAAAGTTCAGGAAAGTAATTAATTGAATTAGTTTTGTAATCAATGGACGGAGGAACAAAATCAGGACAAATTTTCGAAGAAAAATCATCCATCCATTGTTCTGAATATTCTAAAATAGTGGATGGAGAAGAATTATAATTTCTTAAATTACGTGCTACGGACCACAAAGTTGACAATGAAGTCTCTCTGTCCAAATTTTTCCAATAATTTCTCTTTATAAATTTAGTAAGTCTAGTAAACTGTGCTTCAGCTTTGCAATATAGAAAATAATCATTTCTGGAGCCTGATCTGCGAAATAATTTGAAGGCTTTAGATTTATGTCTTAAAGAAATGGGACACTCATTATCCCTTTAAAACGAAGGACAATTTTTTGTAGTTTTTAAAGATGGTTTATTATGTTGAGATTTTTGCAAGCAATCTATTAACAACTTTAAAAAGTATTTTAACTATCAATTGGAGTATCTGAAAAAAAAATGTGAAGTATAACAGTAAGCCTGTACATTGCAGTTCCTGTCCACTTTGAATAACTTTCTTCCTAGATGTTTATTTTTATAACGATAATGAGGCTCTGTACTCCTTTGACGCCTAAGTATCAAAATCGATTTATTACTTCCTCAATATTGATAAGAAATCTGTTCTTTTTACCCGAACGTCCATTGTTTAGGTCTTGCAAAACAGGTCATTTTCAATTCACTCCCTCCCCGCTTTGTCGCGCTTTTTGTATGAGATCTTCAGTTTGTCGTCACGACTTACAGCGCTCTTTTCGAACCACAATGCGTGACGTAATTTACGGACGCTCTTCCGGACATTCTTCCAACATTGTGAAGTGATGAATAATTCAAATAGAAATTTTGTTTTAATCATTTCAAATACACTTTTTCGTCATCTCAAACACATATTACAGATAACACAAGCAAATCTCTTGTAGCACCTAGCATTGTGGCGTTCGGTCCGAGTTTCGCGTCTGTAAATATTATTTCGAAAGCTTTCGAAAACATTAGGTCTTCAGAGCTTCCTAGCAACCTGGTATCATAACGCACCATAAAGCTTGAAAAACAAAGATTTATAGTTATTTGCCCACATTGCCCGCCCAGTCAACAGTAATAAAGCAAGATAAAATGATCGTCATCATCGCTAGTCAGTCAGTTGATATGGGCAATCAAACGATATCCACAGATTCTAGCCCGCGCTGCGTGGCGGTAATATCGACAGTCACGCGCAGTGGTTCAGGAATCCTTTATTATTTTGTGTTTTTTTATATAACTTTCCATCGCTTTTCCTTCCCCCTTAGTAAATTCTTATTTAGGGGATAAGGGGCATAATGAATACCTAGGGCAAAATGGACACTCTCTTATTCTCTGAGAATATGCAAGTTGAGGACCCATCCTCAACCATCTCTCAAAGGTTGGATCAGATTCACCAACAACAACAACAAATAGCTACGAAGCTAGATGGAATTATCCAGAATTAAACCCAACACTGGGAATAACTTCAATTAGACAACAACAACAGCTGGCAACAGCAAAGGTAGTAGCTGCCCATCAGCCAGGCATGGAACGATGCTCATCTATTCCTTCGCGTGGAAAGCCAGTGCAGCATAAACCATGAACCCAGAGACTTGCACCGGACACGAACCCACCGTAAGATGCTGACGACGACGACGACGACGACAGCATGGCAGGCAAGGAACAGTGTTTTGATAGTCAGCAGTTAGGAGATTCAGACTTCAACTTCAATTGTTCATTTTTAAATAAAGAAAATCATTCCGTCTCGGTAGTTCGTATCGTTAACACCTCATTTGGAACAGTTCAGAAATCCATGAATCCATTCCAATTCTTTATTCCCAAATCAATTAAGTTCAAGTAGTTCAAGTGTACAATTTAGTTTTTTTAATGCCTTTTCTGAGGCAGAGATTTACAATTGGCGCAGTCGTAACGGATTACGCGTTCTTTGTTTCGTATCCGTGAGTGTTGTGTAGTTCCAGCCGGATAGTGCATCGAGAGGACATCGGAACCCTGAAAAGCGTCGATGAGGGATTATCGTCGAATTGCGAACTCACCCCACAGGAGGAACAAGACGTTAGAGCGTACGTGGAACCATCCAGGTGGAATCAACCACAGCAGGACGAGGGAATATCGACCGGACCGGCAGCAGTAGAGAGAATATCGACAAAATACTAAACGTAAATAAAATTTAATTTCCTATATTTTTACAAACAATTGAATAATTGAAGAGTGATTAGAAGTGAAAAATATTATAATACAGCCATTCCATGAAAAACCGATCTAGTGGGTCACCGAATTCCGTGAAAATTTGCTAGTTTGTTCCTTATCCGAAATAAGGATACACGTGTTTTTGGTTTTTTTGATTAGGGTCACTATTTTCAAAATAGGGTGGAAAATCCCGACTTCGCGAAATTTTTATTTTTTAAACAATTATAACTTTTGAATCGCTTGATCGATTTTAAATTTTCTTGGATGAAATGAAAGCTAAAGATTTTGACTTTTCAAGAAAAATATAAAATTTTACAAAATTGTTATTTTACATGAAAAAATAAGAAATTTCCGTTTTTTTCATGTAAAAAAACAATTTTTGTAATATTTTATATTTTTCTATTGCTGTTTTTATTTTATCTTGAAAGTTCAGAAAACTTCACGATTACTGTCAAATTTTCAGCAATGAATGTTTTTAAGTTTTTGAGATATATTTTTTTTTGAAAATAAAGAGTTGTGTTTGATCCTTCGACCTTGATGCTTGCTCCTGCGGGGGCCGGCGATGAGGACAGGATCAAACATGTCGCGCGTCGGTCGAGTGAAAGTGAAAAAGTGGCGTGATCGCTTAGTTGTGTTTGATCCTTCGACCTTGATGCTTGCTCCTGCGGGGGCCGGCGATGAGGGCAGGATCAAACATGTCGCGCATCGGTCGAGTAAAGTGAAAAAGTGCCGCGTTCGATAAGTTCTTTTTGATCTTTCGACGTTGACGCTTGCTCCTTGGCAGTGCGTCAAGAAAGCCTGAGCAGTCGTCAGTTCTTTCCCTCTCGGGTCGCGCGCCTATTTTCTCTGTGTGTTTTTATATAGCCGAGCAAACGAGTGAAGTTGAAAGTGGATTGTTGCTGCTCAAGGATGACGGATCAATTGGTGAGCTCGTTTCATGCTACTATATCTAATCTATAAAATATGTATGATTGCACCTTTAATAATTTTTCAACAAACTATGAAATGTTCGTCACCGTGAGTGTCGACATAAACTCTGATTCATAAATTATTTACGTCAAATTTTTTTTACTCAAAACACCTTTTTCCTTTTCTTTTATTTTTGTAATTAAAAAAAAACTTTGAATGGTTCGACACTACGAGTGTAGACTTGCGAAAGGTTCACTTTATTCAACAAACTTTGATAAGTTCGTCACCTCAAGTGTCGGCATAATTTTTCTCTACATAGATATTGTTCACACCAAATAGAAAACTTTATATTTACATATAAGCATATTTATAGCTCACAAATAATTATTTATCATGGTCTAATCGCTTATCAAAGTGAATCCTGTGACCCAACGATCCTCCCCATTAACAAACATCCCTCCCAGTAACCTTTGTGGAGATGCAGAGGCAAACACGGTCTCCAAATAGCAAAGGTTACACACTAACATTCCTTCCCCCAATCCCACCTGACTGCAAGGACGTGGCCGGCGCCGTTATTGACCATGTATAAATAGAGGCACTGAATTATGCACACTGAAGAAGATTTTGGCCAATCCCAGCCGATCTTCTAGTTGATTCTTTGTGCATTTTCACTGACTTCGGTCAATCACGGAATAGCAACCATTGATATGTGTAGTCAGTCTAAGCTAAGCTAAGCTAAGCTAAGCTATATTTTTTTTTGAAAATAAAATATCAGTCATTTTTAATTGGCACACGCTGTAGTGCGCATTGGATTTTTTTATTTTAAAAAAATGCTGAAAATTGCCGGTGCAAACGCTTAAGTTAACCCCCTAAAATGGTACTTTTTACCGCACAATTTTTTTGCGTGTATAAAAGTGTGTCAACAGGGCAGAAAATGGACACATAAAGGGGTAGACCCTTAGTGCGAATGGTGAAAAGTGAGTTGATGTGATATCACGAGTGTGTGATGCTTCCATGCCGAGAAAAGTTCCTCCTAGTGAGAACAGGCCGCTGGTGTACTGATGGTACGAATCAATGGCAAATCAATGAGCGATCTGCCTTCGGCCTAGACAAAGATTGCAACGCGCTCGCACAAAAGCACAAATAGAAGAATGCGGTGCAGTATTCAAAGAGGAAATGGGCTGTCCACGTAAGACAATTTTGGCGGTTTTTAAACCCCCCCTTCCCCAGAGTAAGATTTTTTGTATGAAAACCAAAAATAATTTATACGACGCGTAAGAAGTATCAAATCCCCCTTCCTCCATAACCCCTTACGTAATTAACACTTCAGTCGTCGCGCTGTTGTATTTTGTACAACAGTGGTGAAAAAACCTCGCTTATCGTACACAGCATCAGCGTGGTGGTTCTGAAGGTGGCAAACCGCGCGACGACTGAAGGGTTAAAGGGCGGCCCCCAAAGTTGGCTCTCAAAAAGGAACTGTATTTAAACAAGTGGCTTGAGCGCCACCTCCAAGGAGGATCACTCGTCGTGTTTTACAATGACCGGCTAGATACTGACCGAAGATTCAGCTTCCAAATACTTAACAGTGTTCGGGAACAAGGGAACAGACTCTGCATCAACCTGGCCTCGACGGAATCTAACATTTCAAAAACTGAGACCACACGAACCTAACCAACAAATCCCGACGGACAACGGAATTCCAGAACTCGAACTGATCCTGTTCCTCATCACGGGCAGAGATCTTCCAAACACTTTTTTTTAGTATCATTCCAAACATTACATTCATTATTTCTTATATCTATTTGGTAAAACAAATCTAAGATTTTATTAACATTTTGTTAACAACATATTACATTTCATTTGCTGATTTTTTGCAGGTGAGTTGATTTAACCTGCTTATAAGAGAAAACAAAGTATCTTCCAACCACGCTTTGGTAGGCGGTTTCCTCAACAAGAAACGGGAAAACTCAAGACAAATACTTCAAAAAATACATTTATTAAACACTCAACTAACCTACATTTTCGTTTACGTTTTTTTCGGCCGGCCTATATTCGTCCTCTACTATCCCATTCCTTCCTAACGTGTGCGGTTCTAAACTTTACTCTACTACTAGCGCTTTTGTGTGTCCGTGCTAAACTTCTTGCATGCAACGTTGCGTTTTACTCACGGTTTGTCAAAGCTCACTCTACGAACTTACGGCATGATGGCGTTGCAGATGACGTAGGCTACCTCAGGAGGACGCTCTGATGGCTTCTGTTGCTCCTACAATTTCACGCTCGCTCACGAGGGCGTTGAGGCGTTTCCAGGGATCTGGTCCCAACGGGATGACGGTAGGCGAATGGTAAGATGCCTGGAGTGCGTTGGTAAGATGCCTCTCCGGCCTCAGGGCGCCGGTGAACTTAGGTACCAGAACGTGAAGGACGCGCGACGTGATGTGGTGCAGCGGGACGTTTTCGCTCATTGCTTTGTGTGACGTACGTAGGCTCTATTTTTAGAAAAGAAACCGAAGCTTGCGCTTGGCTAGACGGACACAATTAGCACATATAGGACACACAATGAATGTCGTTTACCTTTGAACTTTGGTGATTCGAGTTCAATACGCACAGCTGTTTCACCGCACAATCTAACTAACTGCTTTAGGTCTAAACGGGGATATGGGGACAATCAATACTGGTTAAAGAACACTTCACGTTTTACACAAACTCACGAAATTACACCACGGGAGACACTGTTATTCCTCAGATAGGATCTCACGGTATGGCTCCCGGAAACAGAAACCCGACAGTCTCCGTTAATTATGTTTGTGTGATGTCAGTTATTGAAATCTCCTTCGCGATTGAATAGCTTTTTCTTGTCATTCCGTTACAAAGCCAAGTATTCAAAAGTTGACTACTTCGGGTTTTCTAACACGGTAACGAAAACACGAACAGTGATTCTCGGTCTTGCGCATCTACGCTGCGTATCGGATAACCTATCTACGCTTGAAGCAGTTGTATGCAATTTTCTGAATTGTTCGTGTCATTTTGGTTTTAATGATGTCCATGTAACTTTTGTTGATAAATATTTAAATGTATTTCAATTTGATTAACTAATTTATAATAGAAAAGCAATTAATAAATAAACAATTAACAAACAACAAAAAGGGCTACCGTTACAAGAGTCGAAAACGGGTATGCTTTGATAGTCTATGCCAGAGTACCAACTCGAGTCCGTGGGTTGACGCCTATAGAGTGGTAATGGTTAAGCCCAAAGACGCCATAGCGCCCTAAGGGTGCTGCCATAGTGGACGCGTCTTGCGATGCGTGCGCGTGTGCGAGCCTGCAAAGCAGAATATCAACAACAGGAAATCCTTTGATCGCATCGCGTTCGCGGACGCGGACGCCTTACTATGGCCGCACCGTAAGAGAAGTCGCCCGCGTTGTTCACTTTCCGCATCATCCTACAAGCATGACTCCAGGGCCGTATACGGCATATGAAGGAGAAGAAGTGGCTAGGGTGACGAACGAAGCTGGCAGAAATCGTGAAATCATTCGCGTTAAATAATGCACCAGGACCCGAATGTTGCCCAAAAAGAGGGGTCAGCAACGCGTATAAAGAGGCAACGCTCAGAGGTTGGTAGCAGGAATGGGATAACTCCACTAAAGGTAGATGGATCCATCGGCTTATACCAAATGTGTCAGATTGGTATAAAACAAACCATGGGAAAGTGAACTTCCACCTGATGCAGTTTCTGTCAGGACATGATTGCTATAGACAGTACCTGCAAAAGTTCGGACACTCAGAATCTTCTGAGTGCCCCAATAGAGTTATTCTTACATCTTAGATATAGGGTGTCCCAGAAAGTATGGGCACGACTTCACCATACTGCCATTTCAAGAGTAGTGAAGATAAAAATCTGATTTTTACACATTTGATTACTGTAACCAACAAGAGTAGATTGCGAATTTTCAATGAATAATTTAATTACTAATATGTTGATTACGTAACATTTCTTTGAAGCATCTCTTATCAGTCTTGCACAAATTGCGTTATTTTTAAGCGATTTTGTTTTACAAAATTTGTTCTGTGTCAGAGAGTGCGTAAAATAAAAATCTAAATATATCTAAATATATATCTAAATATATATCTAATATATTTTTATAATATATTTATCAGCGACGATATGATAATTGATCAGACTGTTACTAATTCAAATTGAAATTAAGCATGTAAAATTTATATTGAAACTAAAAAATTTGATTCCAGCAGTAGACGATTTGAAAATGGTCAAAAAACAAATCCTTATATATACGTCAAATAAATCAAAAATTAAAGTTGCCTATCCAACAGAATAGGGATTAACCATTCGTAAATCTGAAATGTATTATTTTTATTACTACTTAAAATACCTGAAGAGTTATAACTTTGTAAATTTGTCTTATGTGGAGAGGAAATACGATTTCTTCGTATTTTACCATTTTTTCAAGCTTTCTCTAACAAAGCCAAATAACATTTCAAACAAAAATTTCGGTAAAACATCTTTGATATAATGTACTTGAACTCAGTATTGTGAACCCTCAGTCTTTGCCTGATGCACAAATGCCTTCCAGGAATGGAATGGTAGAACCGCAACGTGCCTCCAGGAGATATGCCAGTTGTTTTCTTCCAAATTTGCCAGCGTATTCAGCGACGTTCAAATAAGTAATGAACAAATCATCCTAGCAGCCAACAATGCTCCTCTAAACGGAAAAACGCTGGACAATTTTGATGTTGACGATAAAGCTATTTCCAGGGCCGCATTGCAACTCAAGTCGTCGTATAACCCTGGACCAGATGGAATTCCGTCAGTAGTCCTCAAGAAGCATATCGACAGTCTGCTTACTCCACTACACAGTTTATTTCGTCTATCACTTTCCACCGGTATCTTTCCGTCATGCTGGAAAGTAGCAAACATGTTTCCAGTGCATAAGAAAGGGAGAAAACGTGACGTAGATAATTATCGTGGCATCATATCTCTGAGCTCAGTTTCGAAGCTTTTCGAACTCGTTGTTATTGAACCATTGCTATTACACTGCAAACATCAGCTTGACAACGATCAACACGGCTTCACCACCGGTCGCTCGACCACTACTAATCTACTATGCTTCACATCGTACATAACTGATAGTATGGTCGATAGAGTTCAAACTGATGCAATCTATACCGATCTGTCCGCTGCTTTCGACAAGTTGGACCACAACACAGTGAACCAAAATGTATCGTCAAAAACTGTAGTGAGCGTGACAATCACGCATTGACTACCATGATTTTCATGCAATAAAAACATTCATGTGATACTGAAAATAAAAGTCACGCGCGACTGTGACTTTTTTTTTGGTCAGCGATAAATGTATCATGGTTGTTATGTATTACTGTAGTAGTCGTTAACCTGTATTATCATAATGTGCCTCTTACAATGTGCACCGATTGAAATATGTTTTTTTTTTCATTGTTGTATCAACCAGCCGCACTAGCTTGAGGGCTTTCCATAACTCACGGGTTATTTTTCTATTTTTAGACCCTTCTTCCTTTGTTCCCTCCTGGTTTTTCGTCTATACAAAAAAAAATTGTCGATCGTGATCTTTGGTCAAACAAACTACTACCGCCCTTCCCCCCCCCCCATGGATGACCACGTGGTCTATGGACAGCACCTTGTGCGAGAACGGCACGAAGCAGAAACCTACGAATAAAGAGGATAGAAGCACCCAACAAACATTTTTGCTAAATAAGAGCTGAACAACCCACTTTTAAGATTATTTCAACTTAATAAACTATTGTTCAGCTAGTAACGTTACTTGGGCAAACCTCAAAAACCAACCCTGGTGCTCCGTTTGTGCCACTTTTTTGTTGCTTCCAATGAATGCCGGAGCGGTGTCACGCTCTCCAGCTCTCGCCCAGCGGTGTCAAGAAAACATGCGCAAATTTGCTGGTTGAAAATACTGCTGGTTGATTTTGCTGGGAACAGTTGATCTTTGTTTATATTTTCCACCAGCACTTTTTAAGTAGTGTATGTACACGAACGCAGAAACCACTATGGTCTTATCCACTGGTGTACTAAACTGACTCGGTCGAAGAATTTTGACACTAGAGCGGGTCCATATCACGTGAAGATCATACGGGAGCGTGCCCCGCTCAAGTGTCACAATTCTCAGACGGAGTGAATTTAGTACACCGGTGGATTAGACCATTGCGCAGCAGTGAAAACACATGCTGTACAAAACACTGCAAGATAACGTCATAAAGGTGGCATTTGACAGTTCAGAGCTGTGATGAAGTGGCGATTTGAATCAGAAGTAAACGAATGAAGAGTTGTCGCTACGATCGCAGCTGCGTCGTGATTGTTTTTTACATTCATTTTGGGGGGGAATCATCCACGACAGCATAACGTTCATGGGAGGCTGAAAAGAATGGCACGCTACACTTATCCATGTCAAGTAATACATTCATGGCTGCAGTAAGAATGTATCAGTAGCAACCTGAATGTCACAAATGAATGTTCTGAAACCTCTTGCATATGAATGTAACAGCAATGCGACAATAGCATCAAAAATGTATTATACGCTTCACTGCCACAACATCGTCATTGCAAAGCTCGGCAGGTTCGGCATCTGCGGTAACTTCCTGCGCTGGTTCAGATCGTATCTCACCGATCGTCAGCTAAAAGTCGTGATAGGGGACTGCAGCTCCGACAGCTTTCATGCTACTTCCGGCATACCACAAGGAAGTCACCTGGGTCCAGTGATTTTCTTGCTTTATTTCAATGACGTTCATTACGTATTAAAAGTCCCTCGGTTTTCTTACGCGAATGATCTGAAATTGTTCTTACGAATACGCTCAACTGCTGATTGTTTGTACCTGCAACAACAACTTGACTTGTTTGCCAGCTGGTGCTCTCTAAATGGTATGGTAGTGAATCCAACAAAGTGCTCCATCATAAGGTTTTCCAGGAAAAAGTGATCAATAGCGTTCCCTTATAGTTTGCTCGGAACGAGTCTCGAACGTGTGGATCACATCAAGGACCTAGGTGTTTTCCTTGATTCACAGTTATCATTCAAACAACATATTTCGTACGCGGTCAGTAAAGCTTCGACAACTCTCGGTTTCATCTTCAGAATCGCTAAGAATTTCTCAGATGTTTACAGCCTGAAATCGCTTTATTGCTCTCTTGTGCGCTTCACGCTGGAATACGGCGCTGCGGTTTGGAGCCCCGCTTACAACATTGGAGCGGAAAGGATCGAATCTGTCCAACGAAGATTTCTTCGATTCGCACTTCGCAAGTTACCGTGGAGAGATCCGTTTCGCCTGCCGAGCTACGAAAGTCGTTGTCAGCTAATAAACTTGGACCTTCTTCGCTGTAGAAGGGATGTCATAAGAGCTTTGACTATTGCGGATGTGTTGCAGGGACGCATCGACTGTGGAACCATTCTGGAACAAATTAATTTGAACGTCCGACCACGCTCGCTTCGCAACAACTTCATGCTAAGACTGCCTCTATTTCGTACAAATTTTGGACTTCACGGTGCTCTTGGTGGACTACAGCGAGTTTTCAACAGAGTATCTTCATTGTTTGATTTCAACATTACCCGAGAGACGCTCCGTCGAAGATTTTCATTGTTTTTCGCTGAACGAGATAATTAGTCTAAGTGTTTAGTTTAAGTTTTATTGCCTGATTATTTAATATTTGTTTTTAAATTCATTCTTATTGTTTTTGACGTCACTGTACTTTGTTGTTAATGTTTGCATATACATATATTTTAAGACATCTTGCCTGTTGATGTAGTATAAACAAATAAACAAAAAAAAATAAAAGCTCTTCACCACGAAATGTTTTGAAAGAAACATATTTTACTAGTTATTTTCAACAAAAACAAAATGTAGGGTCTGTGCTGACCAGATAAGAATTGATTTTCTAAAATCAAAATTTTCGATGTAAACGATGTAAACAAATTTATCACAGATGCTGGTTCAAATATAGGCTATTACAAAAATATAAAAATATTTGATTGTTTGGATAAGTATTTCTTCTTCTTCTTCTTTCTGGTGTTACGTCCCAACTGGGACAAAGCCTGCTTCTCAGATTAGTGTTCTTATGAGCACTTCCACAGTTATTAACTGAGAGCTTTCTTTGCCGATTGACCATTTTTGCATGCGTATATCGTGTTGCAGGTACAAAGGTACTCTATGCCCTGGGAATCGAAAAAATTTCCTTTACGAAAAGATCCTCTTTCAGCGGGATTCAAACCCACTACCCTCAGCATGCTCACGCTGAATAGCTGCGGCTACGGCTATCCGGGTCCCAAAAAGTGGAAAAGTACTATGATTTTAATTATCAAAGTCGTGCCCATACTTTCTGGGACTAGGGTGACGCAATGCTGAGCAAATTAGCCATGTTTTTTCAGTTTGTTTTTTGAAAAAATGTCTTAACTTCATGTAAAAATTTAGTAAACAAAATTCAAAAAATGGTTTTGGAAAAATACCCACGAAGTAAGGTTAGCTCATTGCCTTTTGAATACGCCATAGAGAGTAACAATTGGACGTGTAATCATAGAGTTATGGACAAAACACATTCGTATGTTTTTAAGGGGGTGAACCCAAACTTTTGCACGGGAATGTACGTACACTCCCGTGCATAAGTTTGGGATTCACCCCCAAAAAACATACAAAAGTGTTCAGTCCATATCTCTGGGATTACACGTCCAATTGAAACTCTCCAAGCCGCATTCGAAAGGCAAAGAGTTATTCTTACTTCGTATGTATTTTTTCAAGAACATTTTTTTGAATTTTGTATACTATTTTTTACTTAAAGTTGTGACATGTGTTTTATGCGATATATTGTATCGTAATCCGGGGTAGCTTCCAACATTTGCATTTTCAAAGTTTCAAGAAACATCCAAGAAACTGATCATTTTTTGAATGTTTCTTGAAACTTTGAAAATGCATATGTTGGAAGCTTTATATTTTGAAAACAACTGCTGGTACCCAACGCTCGTGGCTGTATACTGTGTTTTGTTTTCTGAAAGATTTGAGCAGATTTTGTTTAGAAACACGTTTTAAGCGAGTTTTTGATTCAGCTGCTATGGGGTAACATCGATCATCTATGTAAACAACGTTCATTTATATTGAAAATATCGTTACTTACTTACTAAAACCATAGCCCCTGATGCCATATATGACGGCCAAACTTTTACAAGTCATTTACTTTTGGATTTACAGTGAAACCTCCATGAGTCGATATTGAAGTGGAAATATCGAGCAATGGAACAGCAATTCTTTGGAAAGCTGCTTCTAGGGACCATCATAGTAACCATAAAATTTTGTTTTTAGTATGGTTCCATGAGTCGAAATCGAGTCATGGAACATCGACTCATGGAGGTATCACTGTATTTTAAAATAAAAAATACCTTAACTCGCGAAAAACGGCTAAAGGTAGGCAATTGCGTAAGAAAATATAACATTCTTTAAAGTAATTCGTCAATTTCGTTTAATTGAACATATTTAAGAAAATTTTGATAATTGATTCATTTTCAGATATGCCATTTTTAATATAACTGCATTTTTCTTGTTCATATCGTTTGCAGGGCTCATCTGAGACATGTTTCTTTGATAGTGATAATCATAGGAATCCTTGCTTTGAAAAGCTAAAAAATGTATGCATGAAAATAACTCAATTTTAGCAAAAAAAAAAACTCAATTTCTATTAATATATGAATATATGAATATAAGAAAAAGAAGCACCATTCATGTATTCAAAATGTTCCATCGATGAATGTTGATGAACTTTTTACGAGATTGGTAGTTCCGATCAATGTTACCCCGCTGATCAATTTTACCCAGGATTACGGTACCTGGTTTATTCCATCCATTGAATTGTACGTTGTTATCCGGTATACTTACTGTTCTGATTCAAATTCCGGACACTCCCAAAATTCGGAATATAAAGCAAAAGTGAGGAGGCGTCCGGAAGAAGAATCACAACATGTCCTATATCTATTGATTTAAAATTATGTATGTTGCAGAATCCATACCTTCACCCATCATTAGAAAGTTAAGTGTTAACAGTGCCCGATAACGTAGAGCAAACATTCAAAAGGATTCATTTGAGGTGCTTTTTGATAGATATACGAAACGGTATTAGTGTATTTTATCAATAAGTACGATTACGATACGGTTCTCGCATAATCTGGGATAACGCCCTAAAAGCCATTGGTAACTACGTGTGTAGCTCGTTATTTCTGGGCAAATGAATGAATAAGCAACCAAACCAACACCACTGGTAGATCGAGAATGATCCTTTCTTCAATATAACGTTGTTAAATAATGTGTAAATCCATTCAAATGCTCAAAAACAACGAGGTACACACGTGGTTACCAATGGCTTTTAGGGCGAGATCATAAGTTATGCGAGAATTGTATCAGAAAGAGTTTTCTTGGAAAAAAGGCCCTACAACACTCTGGCCCAAGGCTTTCACATTTGATAATCCGGCCACAACTCACATGTCACAACTTTAAGTAAAAAATAGTATACAAAATTCAAAAAAATGTTCTTGAAAAAATACATACGAAGTAAGAATAACTCTTTGCCTTTCGAATGCGGCATTTAAAAAGGTTTTCATGATCGTCATCGTCGCGAGATTTCATTGCGCACTCTGCACAGTATTTCAGCTTTTAGGACCACTGCGCAACGGTGATTGACGCCTCAAGCGCGGTTAGAACGCAAAACTTAAAAACTCTCAGTTTAGCATTAACAGTTCTCAGGTGCGCACGTATTAGTCCGAAGCTTCCGTTGATCCCGTCCGGCCGGTAGTGAGCATTAGAGTAGCAGCGTGAAGAGTGACCTTTCGATTGGCGCGCTGGTTCTGGGTGAGAGAACACACATCTATCGATATTAAGTGTAGGTTCCCGCTGGGTTACATGTTTCTCGATTATCGCTATTGTAGCAGCATTTGAAGACCGATTAGTGCAACAGTTTCAAACGAGGTTGATTCGTTTTTTTTTTCGGTAAACCTATGGCCATGACCGGTTCCGTGATGTGAATCTAACAGTGATTGAGTTCCGCTAAGCGTGAGAAAGTGAAAGTTTTTCATCGGATTAGCTGAGCAGTGAGTGTATGATAGATGAAAAAAAAAATATTAAAATGCACCGAAGAATAATGTGAATCATGTGTTTATACCGTTTTGAGAATTTAAATCTTGTCGAGATAGAATTCTTTGTTCATGATGAATTTACAGTAGCACAGAGTTTTAAACAGCAAAATGTTTTAAAGATATTTGATGAATCACAAAAATAACCGTTCGTGGTATTAAATAGTAATGCGTAATTTGATGAGGGACCCAAAACGACACAGCGGTAAGCATGGCGGATTCGAATCCCAATCAGTTCGGGCATTCTTCTGGACTGAAAATTATCTTAACTTTTCAGGGCACGGATTATCTTTGTGCTTGCCACACGCAAAAATGGTAAAATGCCAAAGAAAGTTGTCAGTTAATAACTGTGGAAGTGTTCATTTAACAACAATTTAACCTGCTGTGTTCCGGAAGTGAAGTCAGCGAAAAGAGAAAGAGGAAAAAGAAGAACTTCACAATACTTTGAATTGTCACAAAGATTTATGTAGGGACTTTTAATTTTATATTACCTTGCTTTTCTCATCGAAATTCAGTTCCAAATTTTCGGTTATAAAATCAACGGTCCAATTATCCTTTTATCAGGTAAATTGTAAATATTATTTTGATGAATTCTCATCGGATGCGATTTTGATAGTTTAGAAATTCGGCGTCATTTTCGATACGGAATCTCTATTTCAGGGGAAAGTAAGGAGTTCTAGACCGAGTTAGCTTCTAGACCGGGAATATGTTTAGGAGGCAATCAAATTGAACACCTAGCAATGAGATTCTAAAATTCATATCTTACCCGTTGGATACACTAAAACCTCAATTTAGGTAGTCTTTTTACGTAAATTAAATTTATGTAACTTTTTTTTACGAAATTCGTAAAGTGAGTTGAGACTATTAAATGGGAAAATATGTATTGAAATGATGAGTTTCAAGTGTTTTCAACTAATACGATGCTATGTTTAGTTAAGAAGTGATTAATCTATGGAATATTTTTAGTTATTATTGGTCATACCTGCCATAATCTTCAAAATACTGTGGAATATAGTCTCCTGAACAACAAGCGCAATGCATGAACATTTGAAATCTTAGCATATGCATAGAAGTTAAGAACAATATGTTGCTTTGATTTTGTTGTTGTTTTACATTCAAGAGATGTTCTAAGTCATCCAAGAATAGAGATCTTAAGATATATGGAAAATTAAATCGAAACAATACTCAGTTTACTTATTTTTGAATAGAATTTTCGCACTTCTAACAAACTTTTACCTAACCCGGCTATCTGGAGAGTATATGGGGTTTAGGCTCTGTGGTTCTTACTTAACGGTCTACTGCGGATGCACGCCTCGAGTGCGGTAACAGAGAAAAAAGGGGAAAACAATTCTGTACCACGTCACCTTTCTCGAACTACAAGTCCGATGTCCCCCTGGAACTATCTCGTGGTACTGCTTCAGGGGGTGGATGGCTTGTTGATGTCTCTACGCCTTTTCGTCATATCTTGCTTTTTTAGATCTGACTGCAATTCTTCTCTTCACTCACATTTTAAAGCCGGCCATACGCCTAGGCCATGTGGGACTTTTTTCGATAGATGCTACTGTGTTTGTTGGTGCGCTTGACTCCATTACTCTGCTTGTTATGCTCTACAAGTGGAACGGTTGGACGCCGAGGTCGGTCTTCCGATTCCGGTTGAGGGGTGACTTCTAGTTCGCAAGCGTTCCGACAACCGAAAGCCAGCGGTTCGTCGTGATCAATACTTCTCGGCGTAGTTCCCGACGGTGCAGCTAGCCTACTCCGATGGAGAGTACCCCGACGGAGGAACATCTTCCGACACTGGTAGCGTTACGCGTTGTTCATACTCCGTTGTTGGCCGGTAGGTTGGAAGACGCCCCGACGATCATTTTCCGGAGCTGTTCCGCGATCTACTCAGCTAGTCCCCGAAGGTGGACTTATCCTACTCGGAAGCTGGCCGGGCAGAAGCCGAGGTCGGTCCTACGTTTCCGGAGAAGGGAAACTTCCAGTACACAGGCACCCCGACGACTATTTGCCGGTGCTGTTTCGCGATCTACTCAGCTAGTCCCCGGCGGAGGATCTAGCCTACTCCGACTAGATGGTGGTCGACCAAGTGTCAGGGTCGGTTCTGCATTTCCGGTTGGAGGGTGACTTTCATTTTTTTTTTTTTTTTTTTCTATCTTTATTAACGAGATAGGGTGACTTTCAGTTAGCAGGCACCTCGACGACTAATTACCGATTCTACGTTACGCTCATTCTACTCGGTCTAGTCCCCGACGGAGAATCTAGCCTACTCCGATGGCGATGGTCTTCTCTCATCAACAGACTGACTTGTTGAGTGTCGAGGTCGGTCCGATGATTCCGGTGGGAGGTTGGCTTCCGGTTCATCAGCGCCCCTACGACAAGCGCTGCTCTCTGCGTCTCTTTTCGCTGCTCTGCTCAACAATTACGCTGTAAGCCAGACATTATTTGCACCACCATGTTGATCATCATATTCCAAAGATCGGGATCGCTTATCATTCAGTGTACCGTAATCCGGGAGCCAATTGATCACTGGGGTGGATTTAATCAGGTCAGTACCAAATTGCATTTTAGGCCAATGATGTTTAATACTTCATTGCACACTGGGCCAGGAGCAGAATTTAGCCAGACACACATTGCGTCAGTTAAGATCGCAGCGCCACCTATGCGGCGAAATTTCCAACTAACTTTTATCATCTAATTGAAGAACAAACAAATTCAAGATAAGTCTCCTTTGACACCAACCCGAAAAAATGCACTCTTAAAGCGATAGAGGTTTTGTCTGGCTAAATTCTGCTCCTGGCCCAGTGTGCATTGGCATCACAGACAATCCGTGTTTTCTAGTTTATAGATGCCAAAAGATGATTTGAAACTATTTCATTTTTAATTAAGGTCAGTTTGGCATAAAAATATTCACAGTTTTCGAAGGTTTAAGCAACACTGTTGAAAATGTCGGTACCAATCAATCCGCTGGTGCTAAGCATGAATCCAAACTTTGAGTGTTGAAAATGTAGTGTATGCTTGAGTGTGAACTACTGAACTCATTTTTGAAATCGTATAGCATTACAAGAATAGTATCTTGCTAAAAAATTTTGTTTGTTGATCAACGTCTTTTTTCAAGGAAAATTGCATACATTTAGGCGTATTATGCAGACTTATGAAGCTTATTTTTGCAATAAAATGAGGATATACAAGAGTTGTAAGATTTTAAACATCATTTTCAGACTCAGCAGACCCAAATTTAGTAAATAGTGATTTTTTTTTGTTCTTAACTATGCTTTATTATAAAGTGATCAATTTCGCCCCAGTGTGTCATTTTCAATTTTTGATATTATAACTAATTTTATAAAATGTTAAATTTTATTTCATATGAAATCAATTACATAAACTGATAAAGATCAATGGAGTACTGATTTTGTCGAAATAAATTGACAATATTTCAATTCCAAAGGATAGCATGACAAAAAATTGTGAAATAGTGGTCAATTTGCCCCCGGGTTACAGAACACATCTTCTACGCCGAAATACTTACAAAGCAGCCGCCACCGTATTTCGTACTATGTTCAACCTCGGGCAGTCGAAGACAACATGTTCTGGCGTTTCTTCTATCTCCATACACTCAGGACAGAATGGTGAAGATGCATGGTCGAATCGATACAGATACTGCTTAAAGCAGCCGTGACCTAACAAGAGCTGTGCCAGGAGGAAGTTTACTTCTCCGTGCTGCCAGGCCGATGGATTCGGGATGAGCCTGTGAGTCCACCTTCCTTTCTCGGAGGCATTCCATTCTTGCTGCCACTTAGCCAGTGAACAAATTCTTGCCAACTTCCTCACCTTTTTTTTCTATAGATTTTTCGCTCTTCTATCAAAAGCTAGAAACATTCATAATCCGCGGCTGTCTGGGCGCCGATTGGGATTTGGCTCTATGGTTTTCATTCTAATGTCTTCTATAACTACTCCGGTTTGCTTGAGTTGTTGTGAGAGAGGAAAAAGGGGGAAAACTCAATCACACCACGTATAATCGGCTGTCCACCAGTTCTGGTGGAGGAAAACGGCCGCACTGTGGGGCCCCGTCTACCGGCGGATATCGCAAGGGAAATTTTACGCGCAGTCTTCGTCTCTGGGTTGCAGAGGTGTCTGACAGTTCCGGATTGGAGATGACGACCGCGCTGTCGGTGGGGGACAGTCACAATGGCTGGGTCATGGAATTTGGCTCCCGATAACCGGAGTAACCGCTAAAGTGTTAAGCAGCTGATCACCTGAGCCGACCATCAGTGTTGACCAGACTCATTTCCCCGAAATTCAAATTGTGAAGCCATGAACTGTTATAACTGTATGTTGTATTCCTGAGATGGAGGGGGAGGTGGTTGAGCTTGAGTGTTGCACATGGGATCCGACAGTTTCGATCTCGGTGGGCCGCAATTCAAGTTTCGGTGAAATGATTCGCACTCACTCACTCACTCATTTCATTTCACCGAAACTTGAATTGTGGCTCTCTGGGATCAAAATTGATCGATTTTGTGTGCAGTACTCAAGCTTAACCATCTGCTTTTCTATCTTAGGAGGATAGAGCATGGTTGTAGTAGTTCGTGGCTTCGTAGTTCGGAGAATGTTATTTTCGGGGAAATGAGTCTGAACAACACTGCCGACCATCAGCCGCCTTCGCAAATTGAAGTCCCAAGAAATTACAAGCCAGATCATCCACAACAATCATCCAAGAAGAGCTCAACCTTTCGCCCGGCGGCGTTACCCGACTTCCTCATTAGGAGGATTCACCAGACAGCCTGGCAGAGACCCCATTCCGAACTGTCCATCACGCCCCATTCCCGTAAGGCAACGGAGGGCTGGAAGGTTGCTCTTGTACCCGCATGTGACCTTATAAGGCATGCTTCCCCAGACTGCATTGCGGAGGTCCCTTCCCAAACCGGCCATCTAGCTACATTCGGTGGCCAAGCAATTCTGGTCAACTGCACATGTATTCCCTACGAATCCGACGCCCAGGTTGGACGCGGACCCCCACGTGGTCTCTTAAGAAGGCCGGCCAAGTCAATAACTTCAGCTGGTATCAGAAGGCCGGCTCCAGAGGCACGTTCCCCGCCATTTGGGAGATTTGTGCCATCATCATATTTGAGCCTATTTCATCATCTACCCGATGGGAGGGGAAAAGGAAGGGAAAGATGAGAGGAAATAGGAGTGGGGTCCCTTGAAGAGAGAAAATCGCATAAGCATGTAGCTCCGTACCACAATGGGTTCGAACAGCGCCTTAAAAAGGGCACTGCAAAACGCATAAGCGTAAAGAGAGCATATAGCTCATTACCACAGCAGGTTAAGAATAACAGAATGTCCTGAACGTTGTTAAATAATGTGTAAATCCATTCAAATGCTCAAAAACAACGAGGTACACACGTGGTTACCAATGGCTTTTAGGGCGAGATCATAAGTTATGCGAGAATTGTATCAGAAAGAGTTTTCTTGGAAAAAAGGCCCTACAACACTCTGGCCCAAGGCTTTCACATTTGATAATCCGGCCACAACTCACATGTCACAACTTTAAGTAAAAAATAGTATACAAAATTCAAAAAAATGTTCTTGAAAAAATACATACGAAGTAAGAATAACTCTTTGCCTTTCGAATGCGGCATTTAAAAAGGTTTTCATGATCGTCATCGTCGCGAGATTTCATTGCGCACTCTGCACAGTATTTCAGCTTTTAGGACCACTGCGCAACGGTGATTGACGCCTCAAGCGCGGTTAGAACGCAAAACTTAAAAACTCTCAGTTTAGCATTAACAGTTCTCAGGTGCGCACGTATTAGTCCGAAGCTTCCGTTGATCCCGTCCGGCCGGTAGTGAGCATTAGAGTAGCAGCGTGAAGAGTGACCTTTCGATTGGCGCGCTGGTTCTGGGTGAGAGAACACACATCTATCGATATTAAGTGTAGGTTCCCGCTGGGTTACATGTTTCTCGATTATCGCTATTGTAGCAGCATTTGAAGACCGATTAGTGCAACAGTTTCAAACGAGGTTGATTCGTTTTTTTTTTCGGTAAACCTATGGCCATGACCGGTTCCGTGATGTGAATCTAACAGTGATTGAGTTCCGCTAAGCGTGAGAAAGTGAAAGTTTTTCATCGGATTAGCTGAGCAGTGAGTGTATGATAGATGAAAAAAAAAATATTAAAATGCACCGAAGAATAATGTGAATCATGTGTTTATACCGTTTTGAGAATTTAAATCTTGTCGAGATAGAATTCTTTGTTCATGATGAATTTACAGTAGCACAGAGTTTTAAACAGCAAAATGTTTTAAAGATATTTGATGAATCACAAAAATAACCGTTCGTGGTATTAAATAGTAATGCGTAATTTGATGAGGGACCCAAAACGACACAGCGGTAAGCATGGCGGATTCGAATCCCAATCAGTTCGGGCATTCTTCTGGACTGAAAATTATCTTAACTTTTCAGGGCACGGATTATCTTTGTGCTTGCCACACGCAAAAATGGTAAAATGCCAAAGAAAGTTGTCAGTTAATAACTGTGGAAGTGTTCATTTAACAACAATTTAACCTGCTGTGTTCCGGAAGTGAAGTCAGCGAAAAGAGAAAGAGGAAAAAGAAGAACTTCACAATACTTTGAATTGTCACAAAGATTTATGTAGGGACTTTTAATTTTATATTACCTTGCTTTTCTCATCGAAATTCAGTTCCAAATTTTCGGTTATAAAATCAACGGTCCAATTATCCTTTTATCAGGTAAATTGTAAATATTATTTTGATGAATTCTCATCGGATGCGATTTTGATAGTTTAGAAATTCGGCGTCATTTTCGATACGGAATCTCTATTTCAGGGGAAAGTAAGGAGTTCTAGACCGAGTTAGCTTCTAGACCGGGAATATGTTTAGGAGGCAATCAAATTGAACACCTAGCAATGAGATTCTAAAATTCATATCTTACCCGTTGGATACACTAAAACCTCAATTTAGGTAGTCTTTTTACGTAAATTAAATTTATGTAACTTTTTTTTACGAAATTCGTAAAGTGAGTTGAGACTATTAAATGGGAAAATATGTATTGAAATGATGAGTTTCAAGTGTTTTCAACTAATACGATGCTATGTTTAGTTAAGAAGTGATTAATCTATGGAATATTTTTAGTTATTATTGGTCATACCTGCCATAATCTTCAAAATACTGTGGAATATAGTCTCCTGAACAACAAGCGCAATGCATGAACATTTGAAATCTTAGCATATGCATAGAAGTTAAGAACAATATGTTGCTTTGATTTTGTTGTTGTTTTACATTCAAGAGATGTTCTAAGTCATCCAAGAATAGAGATCTTAAGATATATGGAAAATTAAATCGAAACAATACTCAGTTTACTTATTTTTGAATAGAATTTTCGCACTTCTAACAAACTTTTACCTAACCCGGCTATCTGGAGAGTATATGGGGTTTAGGCTCTGTGGTTCTTACTTAACGGTCTACTGCGGATGCACGCCTCGAGTGCGGTAACAGAGAAAAAAGGGGAAAACAATTCTGTACCACGTCACCTTTCTCGAACTACAAGTCCGATGTCCCCCTGGAACTATCTCGTGGTACTGCTTCAGGGGGTGGATGGCTTGTTGATGTCTCTACGCCTTTTCGTCATATCTTGCTTTTTTAGATCTGACTGCAATTCTTCTCTTCACTCACATTTTAAAGCCGGCCATACGCCTAGGCCATGTGGGACTTTTTTCGATAGATGCTACTGTGTTTGTTGGTGCGCTTGACTCCATTACTCTGCTTGTTATGCTCTACAAGTGGAACGGTTGGACGCCGAGGTCGGTCTTCCGATTCCGGTTGAGGGGTGACTTCTAGTTCGCAAGCGTTCCGACAACCGAAAGCCAGCGGTTCGTCGTGATCAATACTTCTCGGCGTAGTTCCCGACGGTGCAGCTAGCCTACTCCGATGGAGAGTACCCCGACGGAGGAACATCTTCCGACACTGGTAGCGTTACGCGTTGTTCATACTCCGTTGTTGGCCGGTAGGTTGGAAGACGCCCCGACGATCATTTTCCGGAGCTGTTCCGCGATCTACTCAGCTAGTCCCCGAAGGTGGACTTATCCTACTCGGAAGCTGGCCGGGCAGAAGCCGAGGTCGGTCCTACGTTTCCGGAGAAGGGAAACTTCCAGTACACAGGCACCCCGACGACTATTTGCCGGTGCTGTTTCGCGATCTACTCAGCTAGTCCCCGGCGGAGGATCTAGCCTACTCCGACTAGATGGTGGTCGACCAAGTGTCAGGGTCGGTTCTGCATTTCCGGTTGGAGGGTGACTTTCATTTTTTTTTTTTTTTTTTTTCTATCTTTATTAACGAGATAGGGTGACTTTCAGTTAGCAGGCACCTCGACGACTAATTACCGATTCTACGTTACGCTCATTCTACTCGGTCTAGTCCCCGACGGAGAATCTAGCCTACTCCGATGGCGATGGTCTTCTCTCATCAACAGACTGACTTGTTGAGTGTCGAGGTCGGTCCGATGATTCCGGTGGGAGGTTGGCTTCCGGTTCATCAGCGCCCCTACGACAAGCGCTGCTCTCTGCGTCTCTTTTCGCTGCTCTGCTCAACAATTACGCTGTAAGCCAGACATTATTTGCACCACCATGTTGATCATCATATTCCAAAGATCGGGATCGCTTATCATTCAGTGTACCGTAATCCGGGAGCCAATTGATCACTGGGGTGGATTTAATCAGGTCAGTACCAAATTGCATTTTAGGCCAATGATGTTTAATACTTCATTGCACACTGGGCCAGGAGCAGAATTTAGCCAGACACACATTGCGTCAGTTAAGATCGCAGCGCCACCTATGCGGCGAAATTTCCAACTAACTTTTATCATCTAATTGAAGAACAAACAAATTCAAGATAAGTCTCCTTTGACACCAACCCGAAAAAATGCACTCTTAAAGCGATAGAGGTTTTGTCTGGCTAAATTCTGCTCCTGGCCCAGTGTGCATTGGCATCACAGACAATCCGTGTTTTCTAGTTTATAGATGCCAAAAGATGATTTGAAACTATTTCATTTTTAATTAAGGTCAGTTTGGCATAAAAATATTCACAGTTTTCGAAGGTTTAAGCAACACTGTTGAAAATGTCGGTACCAATCAATCCGCTGGTGCTAAGCATGAATCCAAACTTTGAGTGTTGAAAATGTAGTGTATGCTTGAGTGTGAACTACTGAACTCATTTTTGAAATCGTATAGCATTACAAGAATAGTATCTTGCTAAAAAATTTTGTTTGTTGATCAACGTCTTTTTTCAAGGAAAATTGCATACATTTAGGCGTATTATGCAGACTTATGAAGCTTATTTTTGCAATAAAATGAGGATATACAAGAGTTGTAAGATTTTAAACATCATTTTCAGACTCAGCAGACCCAAATTTAGTAAATAGTGATTTTTTTTTGTTCTTAACTATGCTTTATTATAAAGTGATCAATTTCGCCCCAGTGTGTCATTTTCAATTTTTGATATTATAACTAATTTTATAAAATGTTAAATTTTATTTCATATGAAATCAATTACATAAACTGATAAAGATCAATGGAGTACTGATTTTGTCGAAATAAATTGACAATATTTCAATTCCAAAGGATAGCATGACAAAAAATTGTGAAATAGTGGTCAATTTGCCCCCGGGTTACAGAACACATCTTCTACGCCGAAATACTTACAAAGCAGCCGCCACCGTATTTCGTACTATGTTCAACCTCGGGCAGTCGAAGACAACATGTTCTGGCGTTTCTTCTATCTCCATACACTCAGGACAGAATGGTGAAGATGCATGGTCGAATCGATACAGATACTGCTTAAAGCAGCCGTGACCTAACAAGAGCTGTGCCAGGAGGAAGTTTACTTCTCCGTGCTGCCAGGCCGATGGATTCGGGATGAGCCTGTGAGTCCACCTTCCTTTCTCGGAGGCATTCCATTCTTGCTGCCACTTAGCCAGTGAACAAATTCTTGCCAACTTCCTCACCTTTTTTTTCTATAGATTTTTCGCTCTTCTATCAAAAGCTAGAAACATTCATAATCCGCGGCTGTCTGGGCGCCGATTGGGATTTGGCTCTATGGTTTTCATTCTAATGTCTTCTATAACTACTCCGGTTTGCTTGAGTTGTTGTGAGAGAGGAAAAAGGGGGAAAACTCAATCACACCACGTATAATCGGCTGTCCACCAGTTCTGGTGGAGGAAAACGGCCGCACTGTGGGGCCCCGTCTACCGGCGGATATCGCAAGGGAAATTTTACGCGCAGTCTTCGTCTCTGGGTTGCAGAGGTGTCTGACAGTTCCGGATTGGAGATGACGACCGCGCTGTCGGTGGGGGACAGTCACAATGGCTGGGTCATGGAATTTGGCTCCCGATAACCGGAGTAACCGCTAAAGTGTTAAGCAGCTGATCACCTGAGCCGACCATCAGTGTTGACCAGACTCATTTCCCCGAAATTCAAATTGTGAAGCCATGAACTGTTATAACTGTATGTTGTATTCCTGAGATGGAGGGGGAGGTGGTTGAGCTTGAGTGTTGCACATGGGATCCGACAGTTTCGATCTCGGTGGGCCGCAATTCAAGTTTCGGTGAAATGATTCGCACTCACTCACTCACTCATTTCATTTCACCGAAACTTGAATTGTGGCTCTCTGGGATCAAAATTGATCGATTTTGTGTGCAGTACTCAAGCTTAACCATCTGCTTTTCTATCTTAGGAGGATAGAGCATGGTTGTAGTAGTTCGTGGCTTCGTAGTTCGGAGAATGTTATTTTCGGGGAAATGAGTCTGAACAACACTGCCGACCATCAGCCGCCTTCGCAAATTGAAGTCCCAAGAAATTACAAGCCAGATCATCCACAACAATCATCCAAGAAGAGCTCAACCTTTCGCCCGGCGGCGTTACCCGACTTCCTCATTAGGAGGATTCACCAGACAGCCTGGCAGAGACCCCATTCCGAACTGTCCATCACGCCCCATTCCCGTAAGGCAACGGAGGGCTGGAAGGTTGCTCTTGTACCCGCATGTGACCTTATAAGGCATGCTTCCCCAGACTGCATTGCGGAGGTCCCTTCCCAAACCGGCCATCTAGCTACATTCGGTGGCCAAGCAATTCTGGTCAACTGCACATGTATTCCCTACGAATCCGACGCCCAGGTTGGACGCGGACCCCCACGTGGTCTCTTAAGAAGGCCGGCCAAGTCAATAACTTCAGCTGGTATCAGAAGGCCGGCTCCAGAGGCACGTTCCCCGCCATTTGGGAGATTTGTGCCATCATCATATTTGAGCCTATTTCATCATCTACCCGATGGGAGGGGAAAAGGAAGGGAAAGATGAGAGGAAATAGGAGTGGGGTCCCTTGAAGAGAGAAAATCGCATAAGCATGTAGCTCCGTACCACAATGGGTTCGAACAGCGCCTTAAAAAGGGCACTGCAAAACGCATAAGCGTAAAGAGAGCATATAGCTCATTACCACAGCAGGTTAAGAATAACAGAATGTCCTGAAGTTTCAGGTTTATGAAATCAGTTTCACTTAAGGCGAAGTAGGCCGTCATTGAAATTTGTACGCGTCGTTGATGATTGTTGCAAAACCATCTCACGATTTCGGATCAAAGAAAATCAGTTGGTTTTGCACTGACACAGCTGAGAAAGTATCAGCATACTTTATGCATGTGGAAACATCCAAATCACTAGGATTTCCAATGGACGGAGAGAATCTATGGAATTTGATCACAACCAATTCCCAGATTGTGGAGTATAACAAATGCAAAGCCTGCGATTTTACATTCATATGTTCATGTAGAGATGTAGCGATGATCAGATAATGATTCATCATCTGATACATGCCAATTCGTCAACTCGTGACTGATTCTGTTCGAGCAGAGCATTATGCCTAACACTTCTTCTCTAGCAGATACCATGAAGCTTGGGCGATTCCCTAAAATAAGTAATCTAAGAGTTTGCCATTTCATGTTTCTGAAAGTAGCAAAAACTGGGTCCACAAGGTAACCTAGATAAAAGTTCACAAAAGTAAGGTTTTTGAACTAGCGCCATTTGAACTGTACCATTTGCATGAGTCTACAAAGATTGATCGTTGCTGATATTTTATGCTGAATATTGATCTCACTAAGCTATCCTAACCGTAGCCACAACCCAAACTAGGCAGGATTAAGCTTTTCGCTATCTCAGAACGAAAAAGACCAGCAGCAAAAAAAACCAGATCGGTATCTCTTAAAAGTCACCAAAGGTGAAAAGCACAGAACACACTGTGTAATACGCATAATGCGAAACCATAGAGGTGAAAATTTAAACTAAGTTACAACGTATTAATAATCCCACCCTTATTTAGCCTCAGGCTTGAGACTGAAGAAGGGCAGCCGATTATCTCGGAGAAACACAAGGTCACCTGCACCATTTCTCCGGGTAGCACAGGAAGGGCATAATACTGTAGAGGGCACCCTGGTACCCCACAGGCTCCGTTTGCGTTTAGGTTTTATTTAGACCCCCCTAACTATTCATTCTTAGGCACTAGACTGGCCCTTAAACAAAAAAGTTGTAAAATTTAACGGGGCACCCCCTAGATATGTGCCTTAGGTTAAGAAACATGCTCTCTCAAAATTTCAACTCATTTGATTACTCCCCCAGCTGGCGCATTCATTTCAAAGTTTGTATGGAATATTCGTCTCAAATATATTGAAAATTGACCCTATGTCACTGTTGCGTCTCGTACACTAGTTAATCGCGTTCAATTGAGCCCAGAATGACAAATTCACTAGTTGATACGCTAATGAACATAGTTGCCGAAGGTTGTATCTGGATTTAAGCTCATTTTCATTAAGCTTTCAGTTGTTGAAAGTTGGGCTTAGATCAGCACTCCCGTACAATCACACATGTGCATGCACCTTGTGCCGCAGCTCGCTCAGCGTCATAGGTGGCTATGATGCGCTTAATGGCTACCACCCAGCTAAGTTGAAGGAATACTATGCAATATTGCAAATCTTCTTCAGATAGTTAAAACACCAACTTTATCAATTTTAATCATCATTCAACCTTCTACAATATTGTTTGCTATAGTATCAAGTAGTGTTTTTGACATTCTGGGTTCAATTGAACGCGATCAACAATTTTCCTGACTCAAACAGGAGATGATGTGCTGTTTCCTATATGTTGGAGCTGAAAATCCCATATTAACTTCAATTCAATTGCGCCAGCTCATGGAACGACCAAATGAGCTGAAACTTTCAGGAAGTCTTCCTCTAACCCTAAAGAATAATCCTGGCGGGTGCCCCGTGGAATTATACAACTTTATTTTTCTCCCATACTAAGGTGGGCCAGTCTATTAGGCACGGTAAGCTTAAAGCCGCATGAATTAAGGGTCACCTGTTAGGTGGACTTTAAGCACCGGAACAGGCAGTCCGTAGTGTTAACTCTTAGCCAATTGAAACAACCGCTACCGACACTACACGGCTATCTAGGCTAATCGGGAAAAGGAAGTTTATATTGATGATTAACTCCTGACGTGCCCAAACAGCCTTCAACCTACGAATCCGACGCCCAGGTTGGACGCGGACCCCCACGTGGTCTCTTAAGAAGGCCGGCCAAGTCGATAACGTCAACTGACCACCACTAGTTTGTCACTCAGCAAATTTACTGAGTTCAACCGAAGCATGAGTAAACACGGCAAGCGCAAACCTAACAACAACAACATTAGCAAACGTACGTGGGAGAATATGAATAAATCGGACAGCCAAATTGACTCCTACGATGATCTGGTCTCTCGAATGCAGTGTATGTTTGACGCCGCTAATGCTAAAATTAAGGATAAAATCGATACCTGTGTAGAAGAATTAAAATCGGAAATTTCTGATCTACGCGATGAAGTGCAACGCCTGAAAGATGAGTGTGGCCGGGACATCGACAACCTAGCTGAGTCCGTTTCGCAACTAAAAAAAGATGTTAACTTCAACAGAGGATGCATTGAACGAGCTGGAAGAACTAACGAGCTCTTAATAACGGGCGTTCCGTACACGCCGGATGAATGTCTCTCTGTTTTTGTGCAGAAGTTATCGACCGTGCTTGGATATCAGGATGTTCCATTAATTCAACCCAAACGGTTGGCCCGATCACCAATAGCTGCTGGGTCGACACCTCCTATTTTGATGCAGTTCGCCTTCAACATTTCTCGGAACGAGTTCTATTCACGTTATCTGGCTACCAGGAATCTGTCGCTCTTGCATCTCGGGTTCAACGTCAACACCAGGATCTATATTAACGAAAATCTCTCAGAAGACGCACGTAGGATCAAAGGAGCAGCTATAAAACTTAAAAAGACTGGGAAGTTACATAACGTTTTCACCAGAGATGGAATAGTTTTCATCAAGCTGCATGAGGGAGCTGCCGCCTTGCCTGTTCAAACGATCGATCAACTTAATGCAACGGTAAACCCTTCCTCTTAAGATCTTCTCTTCCATCCAACGTTGATCCATGTTTCCCATCGTCATGTATCCATGATTCCAGCCTTCCTGAAAGTTTGACCTCATCCAATGAAGCTTTTCTTTTTTCCCTTGATTGCATTCCTGTGAATCCGATCCTTGCATCCCATGTATTATTCCGTCCTAAAAGTCTATTCATCATACGGTTTCATAATCGTTTGCTGCTGCTGCTGTTGTTGCCTGCTGGATCTGTTGCTGCTGTTATTGTTGCCTTGCTGATTGATAGAATTGTTGAATTTTCCAAAACGAACTGTGCTTTATTGAATTTGAAGAATTTGTATAAAATTGTTTAGTAGTTATTAATTATGATTCATTTACATTTATTGCTGATTGCTGATTCTTTTCTTGGGGGACCTTCAGTATTTTTCTGTCGTATTTCGTTCTTTTTACGCGCTAATGGCTAATGCCATGGGAACGAACGCTCGTATGAATGAAGGTATACCGAGGGCTGTAATGAATGCTACATTGTCTAACAATAATATGAACATATGTCACATAAACATACAAAGTCTAATCGAGTGACTAGTTTGATTAAATTGGCAAAATCTGATTATGTTTCCCAGTCTGTTGGTCCAACGGATTTTCAGAAAACGATTTGGAATAAACTTAGAAACTTGAAAGTTATAGCCGACCGTGATGATGACGATTGTTTTAATAGCTCGTGTGATGAAATCAATGAACACTTTTGTACTAATTTCACTAATGATTCTTCTACAATACCAACGTTTCCTAGTAATGAAGAAGGTTTCACATTTTTATTGACAAACGAACTTGAAACGGGAATTGCGATTAACTCTATCAAATCTGATGCTATTGGTTTGGACAACATACCCTTGAAATTTGTGAAACTCATTCTGCCTTTCGTTATTCAACAAATAACCTATATTTTCAATTTAATTATACGTTCAGGAAATTTTCCTATTGCGTGGAAGGAAACCAAAATCATAACAATTAAAAAGAAGAAACGGAACAATGATCTAAATAACTTGAGACCAATTAGTATTCTATGCGGGCTTTCCAAAGTTTTTGAAAAAATTTTAAAGAACCAAATACAAAATTTTCTTCATAATTACGATCTTTTAAGCCCCTTTCAATCCGGTTTTAGAGCTGAACATAGTACGACATCTGCGTTACTAAAGGTTCACGACGACATTCATAAGACTGTGGACAAAAAAGGTTTGGCGATATTACTTTTAATTGATTTTTCTAAGGCTTTCGATCGTGTACCTCATTGCAAATTATTAAAGAAATTATCGTGTGAATTTAACTTTTCCACTCAGGCTCTGAAGTTGGTCAAATCGTACTTATGTAACCGGAAGCAAAGTGTTTATGTAAATGATAGTCGTTCACAACCTTCAGTTATTCTATCTGGAGTTCCACAAGGCTCAGTCTTGGGTCCGTTACTATTTAGTATGTTTATCAATGATTTGCCAAGAATTTTGAAGTTCTGCAAGATTCATATGTTTGCAGATGATGTGCAACTCTATATTTGCTCCAATAATCTTGATGTACATGATATGGCTAATTTGGTAAATAGCGACCTTTCTAGGCTTTTAAAGTGGTCAGAGAAAAATTTACTTCTCATAAATGGTTCTAAAACAAAAGCTTTGTTGATAACCAGAACTGCGCGACCAGCTATTTTACCCAGCATTCACTTGGGTTCTGAACTTATTGGATTTTTGGATCGATTGAAAAATTTAGGAGTTGTCTTTCAAAATAACCTTGAATGGGATGATCACATAAATGCCCAATGTGGTAAGATTTATGCTGGTTTGAGAAGATTAAGGTTCACAGCAAGTATGCTACCATGTAATGTGAAAATCATGTTATTTAAATCGTTATTACTTCCCCATTTTATGTATGGTTTGGAGCTTACTCTTAATGCTTCAGCTAGATGTTTAGACAGGCTGCGAATAGCATTAAATTGTTGTGTACGCTGGGTTTTCAATCTCAATAGATTTTCGCATGTCAGACACCTTCAATCGAGGTTACTCGGATGTTCATTCTATCAGTTTTTTAAATTACGTTCGTGTTTAATGTTCTACAAAATCATTAATCATACTTATCCTCATTATTTAAAAGAAAAGTTGCAGCCTTTCAGAAGCGATAGAAACAGAAACTATTTGATTCCTCAACATATTACATCGCATTATTCGGGTACCTTCTTCGTACGCGGAGTCGTATACTGGAATCAACTTTCGACTACGATCAAAAATATAAATTCGTTCAATGTCTTTCGTCAGAACTGTACTGAATGGTTGAATGGGGGGAATCAGCATATGTAAGTTAACAACAGAAACTTAGTTAAATTAGTTAAAAAAGATGAATTGCTAAGGGTCTAGCGAATGTAGAAATTTAAAAGTATTAGCTTACTCTACATGTTTTTGGAAATAAATAAATAAATAACCCACACAACAAAATGAATTAAAATCTAATATAAAAATTAATAAGATGTATTTCTAGCTCTTTTCAATGATAAAAGGGAAAGGTCTGCATGCACGTCCGTTGGTTCCTTGTACCCTTTGTCTGCTTCTGCCTTAAACTGGGTTGTGAGTAGCTTCAAGCAGGTATAGTGCCGACCCTGCGCCCTTTGTCTGCTTCTGCCTTAAACTGGGTTGTGAGTAGCTTCAAGCAGGTATAGTGCTGACTCTGCGCTAGCCATTTGTCGCATTTTAAACAAAACAAGCGAAGGAAATAGTAAATTGCGACCATATAAATAAAATCGCGAGTGAAACATAGGGTTGTCTATCTCGGGACACAAGCGTATCCAAAAGTTGCGTTCTGGAGACTGAATCTGATGAACGCTGGATTTTCGGGAACGTACATGGTGGTCTGCAGTCCAGCGAGCGCTCGCGACGATTTGCCAGATTCCATCCGGCGTTGACGGTCTCTCCTACTGACACCGCGTGCCAGAGGCGCGTCCACGTTCAAAACCATGGGTAGGACAAGCGTTAGCATATATATTGTGCATAGAAATAGAAAAATAAAAAAATAGGTCGGTTTTGAGTTGAGTGAATTCTATTTTTTCCTAGAGATCTAACAATATTTTTATGTTTGTTCAACAGAAAACGTAACATAATTCCATTAATTATCTCAGAAGAGAAGATCTTAGAGATACATTTCTCTAAGATCTAAAACAAGTAGGTATTACTGTTTGTATTTGTTCGTGATTTTTTTTTAGGTATTTCATTTGTAATTTTTTAGGTTTCCAATAGAGTTCGTTTAGTGATCATTTTCCAAGGATTTTCTCCACGATTTTTTAGGAAATTTCTCCAAAAATTTTATTTAGGGTATCACAATAATTCAACCTGGATTTTCCCAAGGAGGACCATTGCTCCAACGATGGATTCAGAAATCATCTAAATTCCTCCAAAAATTCTTTGAGACATTTTTCAACAAAATCCTACAAAATTCTCCAAAAATTTCTAGGATTTTTTTTATCTTTTAGGATTTATATAAGTTTTCAACTAGGGTTTTTTCTAAGGATACTTTAAGCAAGTGCTCTAAAGATTGCTTCTAAGATTTCTACAGAAATTCTTTTAGTTATTCTTTGGAATTTTCTCGAGTTTTGTTTTTTTTTTCAAAGAATGTCTCCATGGAAATGACAATTTTTTTTTCTAAAAATTAAATCCATGAGGTATTTCTAAAGAAAAACCTAGAATAACCTCTGATGAAACGAAAAAAACGAAAAAAAAAATCAATCGAATCTCGGGATAGTATTCCACAGATTTTTTTTGAAAGAGATTTCTCGAAAAACATATATAGCATATAGGAAACCGGATCCTATTCTTGGCACTTTTGATTCACTTCGGCAGTGGGGTTTTTTGAAAGCTACTGAGCTCACTTATGTCGTCAATTTTAGGGGCCTATTTTGTAATTCGAGCGAAACCGCGTGACTCGTCTGTAGTCATTGTCGATCAAAGTAAGCATGCTTATTTCAGATGTCACCCGTCGACTTCCATAGTAATCCAGTCACATAGAGTGACAACTGTCTATAAACTCGAGTGACAGAGCCAAGTCGAGCGAAATTTTTGGTCGACAGTGACTCCAGTCGAGTCGTTTTTGATCGACTCGACTTATAAAATAAGGCCCTAGGATTATGCCTCCCTTTTATGCCATTGTGCTAATGGTTTACCTGAATTGCGATGAACGGTCTCTCCAAAGTAACTCGATTCACTGCCTCGCACAATGTTATAAAATTGATTACTCCACTGAGCACTTCCGGTCTACACGCTCGCCAGATTGAAAGTGGGCGATGGGCGCCCAGCAAGCATCCTTCGAACCCTTCAGCCCATTCGTGAAACCATGTCCCCATTTAGCTGTAACTTTTTCACGCCATGTTTTTACGATCGTTACTTATAGTTATGGGGTCTATTTTCTAAATCGAACAGAATCATGTGAATCATCTATAATCGCTATCGATCAAAGTAAGCATGCATATTTCAGATGTCACCCGTCGACTCCCATGGACCGATGCACGAGTTCACTATCTGACGTTTGAGCGGTGCCGTGTTATTTACGTGACCATGGCAACAAGTGAATTCGGCACCGCTCAAACGTCAAATTCGTGAACTCGTGCACAGGTCCATAGTAATCCAATCACATAAAGTGACAACTGTCGAAAAACTCGAGTGACAGAGCTGAGTCGAGTGATTTTTTCGGTCGATAGTGACTCCAGTCGAGTCATTTAGATCGACTCAACTTTTAAAATAGGGCCCTATGTCGAGCTGCCCAGTGGTTTTGAATGCTTATGCTGTTTGAATCTTTGATAACACAGCGTAACAAAAATGACATTTTTGCGTGTCTCAAGGACCAAATTATGTGTCTCTAGTAGATTTGGGGTTGCTGAATCTGGTGCCATTCTCAGAAATGTTCCAGCACGTCACAATTTTTAGCTACATGTCGCCAAAGTTGTATAAAACACTGGTTTTATTAATGTTTACATGAAATTTAAAGTACAATTTATCAAACTTTTTTGTAATCTAATCCACCAAACATGCAAAATAGAACTTGAACTTTCATTTCAGACATAATTTGATTGAAATTGCGCGATTAAATTTCGATTAAATCGATTTTTTTAACATGCTTGCAGTCTCCATACAAAATTCTTCGTTTCTTCTATATGGCAAAATACAACAATTCTCTAAACCACCAAAAAATAACTTTTCCGTATCGAAAGTATTACAAATTTTAATGATAAGTATTGTTATACACATAAAGTTTGAATTCTGTGGCAAATTAAGCCAATATATTACCTTACAAGCTGGCAAACTTGCATGCAAGTTGGCTGAAATAGTCATTTTTTGCATTTTCAACAGTCGATATCTCAAAAACAAGACGTGCTATGATATTTCTGAAAACGGCAATGGATTCAGCAACCCTTAATTAAGTGAATAGCGGTATTTTGGTGCTGGAGACAAAAACGTGTTCCGCAGTGTAATCGATCACATGAGGCACCGCGAAACAATTCGACACTTGTCAAAAAAGTTATTCAAAGGAAACCTATTGGTAAAGCGACATTGCCTAACACGTACAGAAATAACAATAATAACAAAATTGGGCAATAGACTGGCCCACCCTAGTATGGGAGAAAAATAAAGTTGTATAATTCCACGGGGCACCCACCAGGATTATTCTTTAGGGTTAGAGGAAAACTTCCTGAAAGTTTCAGCTCATTTGGTCGTTCCATGAGCTGGCGCAATTGAATTGAAGTTAATATGGGATTTTCAGCTCCAACATATAGGAAACAGCACATCATCTTCTGTTTGAGTCAGGAAAATTGTTGATCGCGTTCAATTGAACCCAGAATGTCAAAAACACTACTTGATACTATAGCAAACAATATTGTAGAAGGTTGTATGATGATTAAAATTGATATGATTGCTGTTTTAACTATCTGAAGTAGATTTGCAATATTGCATAGTATTCCTTCAACTTAGCTGGGTGGTAGCCACTAAGCGCATCATAGTCACCTATGACGCTGGGCGAGCTGCGGCACAAGGTGCATGCACATGTGTGATTGTACGGGAGTGCTGATCTAAGCCTAACTTTCAACAACTGAAAGCTTAATGAAAATGAGCTTAAATCCAGATACAACCTTCGGCAACTATGTTCATTAGCGTATCAACTAGTGAATTTGTCATTCTGGGCTCAATTGAACGCGATTAACTAGTGTACGAGACGCAACAGTGACATAGGGTCAATTTTCAATATATTTGAGACGAATATTCCATACAAATTTTGAATTGAATGCGCCAGCTGGGGGAGCAACCAAATGAGTTGAAATTTTGAGAGAGCATGTTTCTTACCCTAAGGCACATATCTAGAGGGTGCCCCGTTGAATTTTACAACTTTTTTGTTTAAGGGCCAGTCTATTGGGCAATGTTTCCGAATAGTATATGCTTATTAACTTTTTTTTAAAGGTTCGGATTGCTTTGCGGTCTTCGACAATGTTGTTCATCATAGAAATACCTATCGAGATATATGTTCAATTTTTATAGAGGACAATGGGCGACTTCTGGCGATTTTTCTTTGCAAAAGTAAGTTTTCCATACAAACTTTGCACGGCTGGCGCGAAAATATAGTTTCACCGACCGATCTTAAATTATGCACAAACCTAAATGCAATCCAAAAAGTAGACTGGAGCAAGAATCTATATTCTGTCCCACACTAATCCTCACCCTAATACTGTATTTGTATGGATTCGATCACAAAAAAAGTCCATCAAAACATCCCGGTGAAAGGAACTCTTAGATCATTCATAATCACGTTGCCCATCGAACTCATCGAAATGCAACAACAATACCTTAGCCTCTCCCTCTCTCTCTTGTTTTACGGCGACTTCTTTGGGAACAAAACGCTTCAATGCTATTGTACTGCAGCGAATCGAACTTAAACGCTTCGATGATGAACGATTAACAGCTGATTAATTGTTCCGTCTATTTCCTCTCATTCATTCTACATTTACCGTAGAGCCATCAATGTTTGATACCTATCTCGCATGATTGCCAATCGATGTCAGTTTAGAAAATGTGTGATTTCGATTTGAATTCGAACCAACAGTTCCAAAATTTTGTTCCATTCAGAATGTGCACCTCCTACGGTAGACGTGCTGTCCCATTATTAGAGGGCTACTCGGTTCAGCCACGCGTGCAGGTGAACTCTATTTAGGGTTACCATTTTCGCTGTGTCCGGAAAGAGAACAATTCTCGCATACTCTGAGATAACGCCCTAAAAGCCATTGGTAGCCAAGTGTGTAGCTCGTTGTTTATGAGCAAATGAAAGAAAAAGCATCCAAACCAACATTACGGGCAGGTAGATAATGATCCTTTCTTCCCCATGGCATTGTTAAATAACATGAAAATCCATTCAAATGCTCAGAGACAACGAGCTACACACATGGTTACCAATGGCTTTTAGGGAGAGATCAGAAGTTATGCGAGAATTGTCGCATACTCTGAGATAACGCCCTAAAGGCCATTGGTAACCATGTGTGTAGCTCGTTGTTTCTGAGCAAGTGTAGGAATAAACATCCAAACTAATATCACTGGTAGGTAGATAATGATCCTTTCTTCATCGTAGAGTTGTCAAACAACGTGTAAATCCATTCAAATGCTCAGAAACAATGAGCTACACACATGGTTACCAATGGCTTTTAGGGCGAGATCATAACCCGAGCAGAAGAAAATAACTACTGAATACCAAATTGAGGTATTCCATACCAGATAATTTCCAATACTTACAACCTGAATGAGGTATGAATGAGCCCTGCATAAGAGGTAAAATACCTCAAATAATACCTTCTGCATATTCTACAAATACCAAGCTGATATTTAGAACAGGTATTGCAATACCTAAATAATACTTGATGTATTTTCATATAAAAGTGACATTTTTCAATAATAGTTCAATACCTCCAGCAGTCCTCAATAGCTATCGAATACCAAAATGAAGTATTTTTAATTGTTTTAAACATTTTTTCCAAATACCATTATAATACCAAAATGAGGTATTTATAACTGAACAATACCTAATTGGGGTATGATACCAAAATATGGTATGCATAAGTTATTGCCGAGTTATTCTTTCCTCCTCGGGAAGTTATGCGAGAATTCTCGCATACTCTGAGATAACGCCCTAAAAGCCATTGGTAGCCACGTGTGTAGCTCGTTGCTCATAAACAGATCAGAAGTTATGCGAGAATTTTGTTAGTTTGTAGAATAGTACAACACAGTATACTGACACCCCTTGCTCCAGTGTACCTTATATTCTTCTTCTTCTTCTTATTCTTCTTCTTCTTCTTCTTCTTCTTCTTCTTCTTCTTCTTCTTCTTGGTATTACGTCCTTATTGGGACAGAGCCTGCTCCTCAGCGTAGTGTTCTTATGAGCACTTCCACAGTTGTTAACTGAGAGCTTTCTTTGCCAAAGTTGCCATTTTCGCATTCGTATCTCATGTGGCAGGAACGATGATACTCTATGCCCAGGGAAGTCAAGGAAATTTCCATCACGAAAAGATCCTGAACTGACCGGGATTCGAACCCAGACACCTTCAGCATGGCTTTGCTTTGTAGCCGCGGACTCTAACCACACGGCTAAGAGTACACCTCATACCATTCAGCAAAAAAGAATAGTACATATTTTAAAGGTAAAAATGAGTACATGTTCTCTAAAAAGAGTACGTATGGTCACCCTAACTCTACCACTTGGTTCCCTTGTAGCTTATGCACCAATCTACATAGTGAGCACGACTACTGCTCACAGCCATGTGAAAAAAATCTCCCTCACTGGTTCAGCAACAGATCGCCAACAATTCGAGCTTAACTCCAGATCAACATGCTTATTAAACGCTTTGTCGGGTTATCTTTTCCTCATTCTTTGCATGCATCACAATGGCAAGAACACGAGAAGTGAAAGTTTGTTGCTTAATAGTAGGGTAGATTGGGTCATTTTACGTTTTTGTTTGTTCGAACTACTGGTTTGACTGGTTCTCCGAATGAAAATCATATGAATGTGTGTCGAATGCGGTTGCACGTGTGTCATCCTACTGTGGATATGATATGAAAGAGTCTGTTAGTTCTAGCTTCCTGACGTGATGCATTATTTAGTGAGGTATTCAATAAGTTGATGTTTTGCTGTTCCGTTGCGCTCATTAGAATTCTAATTGGCATGTGACGGCTGCGATTGCTGTAACTGTTCCATTATTGAATGACAATGTTAATATCGATGTATTATGCATTTATATAACAGTCGAGTTCTTCAATCTTTAGTTGCTCAGAAGAAGATTATATGTTTCTATATAAACTTCTCAATTACCATGCGTCCCCATCGGATTGCTTTCATCCAAGAATATTTAAGAATCTACTTTCAAAGCTACCTAGGTATTTGCCTATTCAATGCACTGGACAGCAAGTTCCTTTTGTTTACCAACATTTGATCAATGCGGATTTGAGATTCCTTACTTGTCATGCAAATTATTTTCAATTTTCACTCAACAAAAATTACCATGGGTGCGCGGGGTTTAAATCCGCCAAAAATGGCATACGTGATTTATTAACGGCCCCTGTAATAGCAGAAAAAAAGCTTGCAAAATTTTGAAAATGAATCTGTAGCTCCCTCCCTGGTATAGGATTAATAAGTTATTAATGATAGTGTTTTCTAATACAGAACTCATAGATATAAGAAATGAATTTAATGTTTGGAATGATACTAACAAAGAATTTAAAAAAGCGTGCTTTCCTATATCAATAAGCCTTGAAAAAAATAAATAGTATTATGGAATGATCAACGAAAATTCATCATATCCTATGGATAGTTTGTATTTCGACAAAGACAAGTTTTTGGTACAATATTGAAAGTGAGTTTCATCTGAAGGGGCATTTTACGGCATATTCCTTTACATCTATGATATGGAGATGATTCAATAGACAATAAGATTGGCACGTTTCTGCAGGGTATATATGAAGATGAGTGTAGATGATGTCATTAAAACTTGTTAATTACTCATTGATCGTGTTCACCTGATCCTAACTCCTATTTGTTAGGTATACCTTTTCCACTGAATCATAAAATATTATTATTTAGAATTTCCTTCAAATGTGATGCGCGTATGACTGCATTCATAGAAAATGCGAACATGGTGACGCTTAGAACTCATTTGTAGAGTTTGGATTAACGATTTTTTTGGAAACTGTTGTAGAAAATCAACCACTCACTGTTGCAGCAATTTTTCAGCCTTTCCTTCACATTCCTCTCAAAACTAGCTCCCAAGATTTACCAAAAATTGATTTCATGCATTTCTTAAACAAATGTTTCAGAATTTCCTTAAAAAATGTCTCAAGCAATTCCAAGAAAATAAAAAAGAATCTAATAGGTGGGGTAAAAGTTCGAAACTAGAGTGGGACAAAAGTTTGTGGGGATTTGCAAGGTTTTCCGGCTCGAACTTTTACGACCTCGTTGATTCGAACTTTTCCCCCACTATGAATAAAAACGGTTTAAAAACAATTATGCAAAAACTAATACACTTCAAAGCATGCCTACGATAGGTGTAGTTGCGCTCATACATAAAATATAAAATGAGCTTTCATTTTTATTTGGTTCCGTCCAGGTATTGCAAAATTCGTTCTCATTTGATTCAGAAGCACGATCAAAGCAAGCGAAGAAAAAGTTTGACAAATAAGAGCAGCGAAGGATAGCTCAAAAGAGAGTGCGATGATAAAATCGTTTTCTTTCTCTTGTTTACCATTGGTGGTAGATTTTTAATTTTACTGGCACAATACACTATCCCCGAACATTCAATAGCAATAGGGTCTCCCAGGTTTGGAGCTTATTTAGAGGGGTTTTATCATGCACTGCTATCCCCCCGATCTAATCAGAGCTGTAGCACTATACGAGCGTTAATGAAAGATTATCTCAATTTTCTCAGGAAGGATTACAGTTTTTACGTCAAAAAAACGAAAATAGCTATAACTTCTTCAAACTTCAATCATTTTTTTTTAAATGTTTGACTTTAACCTCTTACTTGAATAGCATTCGAAATACCACAAAATTTATGACATTGGTTGTGAATTCAGCAAGAAATCAAAAATTAAAGTTTTGCACCTTTTCACTTTAAATATTTCTGGATATGGAAATCTCTTTATGAGTTCCTATAAGGTATTATCAAGAGTTTCCATAAAAAAAAGTTTTCCTCAAACATAAAACAAAATAATTGAGTGTAACTCCTAAGGAAATATTGATAATGTTCCTCAAACAATTTCTGTCGGAGTAATTCGAAGAAATATTTTTGTAAAAATCCCTGTCTTATCATACTCAACATGTATCATGAAAAACTTCTGATCCCCACATCGTGCCCTAAAGAGAAGGGGCACTCACGAGTCATTCAAAAAAGACATTGGCCTTTCAAAAATGAGTGAACGAAACACGGGTTCTAAGAAACAATCACGATTTACCAACACATCATTTCATGAGAAATGATCCTAAAATATAACCAAGGGGCATGAGTTGAACTTATCACAGTAAAATGGGCTAACATTGATAGTTTTTTTTTAAGAAAATATGCATAATTTATGCATTTTGTTTTAAACATTCAAACATACCTTTGGTATTTTAGTTATCGTTTGCAGCTAACAGATTTTCATGTAATTGAAAGTCAATTGGTTTTGGAGTAACTTTGCTAGTTAGTACATGCAGACACATAAAAATCCATAATCAAACTACTAATTGACATATTAGCATAGAATTTATAGAGAAATCACTTACAAAAGTGTTTTAAGCTGAAACAAATTGACAAGTACAACTATTTGTAGGGTGTTTTTGTTTCAAGATAATAAGCATCAATACTTTGGTTGACAAAAGAACAAAATTATCAAACATACAGTCACCCCACAGTTATGGATCAACTAAAAGTCATTTTTCAGAACGAAATATGATTAAAAACCATTGTGACGCTATGCAAAACAAAATTATCTCCCAGGTAAGCTTGATTATTATATTTTGACATATATGCATCAATCGTTTGTATTAAAATGTTAAAGATGTTTGTATGTGTTAAAGAAAAGAAAAAAAGGCTCGTTGTTCGACAAATGTCGTTAGAAATTAAAATACAAGTAACGGAGTTAAAAATGTACATAGTCTCCGCGATGAATTGTCTACTTTTGCACTGGATCGCCTCAAAAACGTGAAAAGTTTGCACACTAAATTTCCAATCGAATACGTTTGGTCGGGAAGACAAGGAGCAATACTTGTTAATGAAAATTATCAATCTAAGCCTATTTTAATCAAAACAAATAATTTTTTGAGCGTTCTGATAGACAAGTTCAATAAAGTTACAACTAATTTAAACAATATGATTTAAAGGTTGTACACCCGATTCTGTTTTTGTACGAGGAATGCGTACCGTGCAAAAAAAGTTTTCAGTTCAAAATAAAAAAAAAAACGTGCAAAAAAGTAACACCATTTCTCGACGTTTCATGCAAAAATAAGGTTTCGGTAGAAAAAAAATGTATGGAAACTTTTTTTGCACGGCCGTGTAAAAAAAAATCCGTGCAAGAACAGAGTCGGGTGTATGTAGTTAAGTTTGTCTCATTTTCTGGTGGGAATAAATATGTATAATGGCAAACACACTGTTTTTTTTTTCATTCATATATGATTTTTGCAGATTCTTCCATAGAATTTCAGAGCTACTTACGTAAATTTGATAACATCCTCAAAATTTTCGACCAGTTGAAAGTTCATGTAGACATTATCGTGATAGGTGGAACATGGATTAAACTTGAAAATTCCTCATTGTACAACATTCTAGGGTACACAAGTCGATTTTCATGTAGAAGCACATTTTTTTCTTTAACTTGCAAACCATATTGTGAAAGGTGTCCGATCACGGATACTTGACGGATGGGCAACTCCTTCCTCTGCAGAAAGTGTCAGCAGATACAACAGCTAACGATAACTCGATTATTTTCTAAACAACTCAAAAGCCTTGAAAAAGGTTGTTTTAAATTTGTCTGTCCCAAAAAGGAAAAACTTTTAACTTCAACTATACCGATGTTTATTACTCGGTGGCTTAATGAAAACTGATCCTCTAACATTTTTTTTGTAAATCTCTTTATTAAAATTTTTCTTGCGTTCGTTACAATGTTTTACATGTCGATTGTGACAACTATAAGTTTTTCAGCTCTGATATTTAAGGTTGAGATACATCGAAACCAAACCTTAAATTTTCAAAAGCACAAATCTAGAGAACCAGACAGAGGTTTGAACTGAGAACTTAATTGATTGGTCACTGGCTGGTAGTAACCAATCGATCAAGTTTTCAGCTTGAACGGTTGCTTTGTTCTCTAGATTTGTGCTCTTGAAAATTTAAGGTTTAGTTTCGATGCATCTTCACCTTAAGTGTGTTTGTGTGTGGCCTTTACATTTTCGCCCTTGTTTAGCGTTCAGTGTCGGGGTTTAGAATTATTAAATATATCCTACCTAACTTAACCTAATAACCGTCAATGCTGTGTCGGTAGTTTTATCGACCATAAACTCTCTAGATGCAGTTTTCGATTACGAATAGCCTCAGAGCGTAAACCTGGTCGATGCATGTTTTGCAGCTTCGTAGGCGAGCTACAAGTTCCTTGTATATTGGAACTAGCTGTTCCGAGGCATAGAGAGTGGGAGTATCTTTAGCTGGAAAAGCTTCTCCTTGCTGTTTCCGGAAACCGGGAGAATGAATTGGAGGCCACTGACTTCTGGGCGGTTCAGTAAAGCATGGTCCACTTTTTAATAGAACAACACCATTTTGGTCTATTTCGGATTTGAATTAACTGATTTGAAAGCGGTTTTTACTCAACTGCAAACAATTCCTTATATTTTGAGTAAAAAATACAAATCGAATTATTCGTCATGGTTTTGAAGGAATTCTCGAACTTTCCGCTTAATACGACACAGCAAGCGAAGAACAACCAGGTGTGTCCCACTCGGGTTCAGATTGAGCACCACTTCTAGTACTGCATTTGGTCCCTTGGTAATGCAAGGTACTCAAGTTTGACAGATCACAGTACATTTTTCACGACATTCTAGATTTTGCTCTACTACCTTATGTGCCATAAAATTTTAGGCAACTGCAAGGGACATGGAGGTCTTTATTTCGCCTTTGGGCATTTTTTTAAATTATCGGACAGGTTTGGGCCGGAGGTTCTCCGATTTGCATGAAATTTTCACCAGAGGTAGAGCTCGTGGATACATGACCAAAAGTGAAATTCAAAAAAATTATAGTGGCCTATTTTCCCGGAAAACTCTAGATGAATTTTCACGATTTCTCTATATACCTCATACTTTGAAAATTCATATCTCCTGAACTATGCATCGTAGAACAAAAGTTTTTTAGTGAAATCGAAAGGAAATTTTCTCAGCAATCTATTAAAAATATAAAAAGAAAAAAAAATTTCGGAAAATTTTTCACCATGGAGAAAATCATGAAAAATTTTCAAAAAAATATGTTTTGTTAGTTAGCACCACCCTAGTAACACACCAGTTAAGCACCAGCACATTCACAGACCGGCGCGGCATCGACGATCCCAGAACCGATAGCCAGTCAAAACATCGTTTGGAATTTATCAAAACAAAAACATAAATTAATATCTAATAAAAGAGCATGTGGCTCGATAGCGACAGCTTGTTCAGTTCGTTCAGTTCAATTAGCTAGTTCAGTCTTAAGTTAGTCATCCGAAATCATTTTTTTAAAAATTAAGTTTTAGTTCTTAATTTATTAACTGGCGCCCGAATAGGGACCAGCGCGAGTGTAGGTTAATTGTGTCGTGAGTGTTAAAATATCGCGAGCATTATCCGAAAATTTCAACTTTACCGCAGCACAAGTGGCGACCGCTACTACAGCAGCAGACGTGAAGAAAGCGCCCCTAGTCACCACCATATAGGAAAAACGGGATCAGCGCATCTTCGCTGGGACAGTTGAGGCTCGTGTCTGGTCTTAAAACAACAGGAGTTCCGACGTTAGAGGACGGATACCCGAACTAAAGAGTTTCGACGTAACAGGACGGAACCGACGGACAACTGAAGTACTCGCCGTTACAGGAATAGAGTATTCAGAGTATGATAAGAATACTATTGTAAGTATAATTAACAAATTATTATTTTTTTCAGAGTAGAAAGAAAAATTAAGTGCATAAGTGTATTAAGTGTTTGTAAGTGTAGTTTATAATTGTGTAACTAAATAAAAAAGTTCTCAAATAATTCCAATCAATTAAATAAAAAAAAATCTGGATCAAATAATAGAACAATTCGGCTCATTAAATCTAAATATGCCTAACGATATTCAGAATATACTCGATCGCTTAGAATTTTTGGAAAAACAAAATGTGGTGCCAACGGAATTGGATTATAATGATCCAATTCTTTATTATTTAAACCCGGATGGTTCACCAGCTGATCCATCTTCAATAGAAAAGATTCCGGATTTAATAAACACCATACCTAATTTTGAAGGTTCATCAAACGAGTTAAGCAGCTGGATTCGAGATGTGGATGCTCTAGTCAAAGCTTATCAAGTTAATCCCTCAAGTTCTGTGCAGCAAAAAAATAAATTCTATGCAATCTGCACAACTATACGTAGAAAAATTAGGGGAGAAGCAAATACGGCTCTCGTAAATTCAGATGTGAATATAAATTGGAATCTCATAAAAAAAACATTGTTAACATATTATGGTGAGAAACGAGATCTCACGACTTTGGACTACCAACTGATGAATATCACGCAATCAGGAAGACAATTGAAAATTTATTACGACGAAATAAATAAATTACTTTCTCTAATTGCAGGACAAATTAAAACTAATCAAAATTACCAGCATCCAGAAGCTTCAAAAGCTATGATAAGTATGTATAACAAAAAGGCAATTGATGCGTTCATTAGGGGTTTAGATGGTGATATTGGTAAGTTTCTTAAAAATTATGAACCTGAATCTTTAGCTAATGCATATGCGTATTGCATAACTTATCAAAACATCGAGTTTCGAAAAATAATGACAAAAACAAGAAACCATGAAATGCCTTCAACGTCAAAAGGTTTTTCATCTACAAAATTGCCACCTTTAATTCCACCTAAAGTACCATTTAGGATACCGAATAGCAATAATATGCAAAATAATCCATTTCAACACAGACAAATGCCAAATTATCAGTTTCAAAATAGGCAACCTATGATACCACACATGCCAAAACCTACACCACACTTCCAATTCACAAGACCACAATTTCCTCCACATATGATTTTCCCACCTAGAACACAATCAGTTCCTCAATTCACAACTCAGCTAAAACAACAACCAATAAATCAACCCAATACTTTCCAACCAAAGCCAGTTCCAATGGAAGTGGACCCCTCAATTAGAAGTAATATGGTAAATTATGCTAACCGACCTCGTAATTTCCATATTGAATCTGATGATTCTGAAAGTTATTTTCAAGAACTACCATATTTAGTAAATAATGAAGATCCAGAAATGACTTCTTTTGAAAAATATTGTAAAAATTTTGAATATCAACAACCAATTGATGATCAATCCAATGAAGAGCTTGTAGAAGATTGTGAATTGAATTTTTTAGAATAAAATCATCATTACCATATTTTCTACATTATGGTAATGGAAAACTGGAAAACCCATTGCAAATTTTAGTTGACACTGGATCGAATAAAAATTTTATTCATCCTAAATATACTAAAATATCCCATGCGGTTGAAAATCCTTTTTATGTTTCATCAATAGGAGGAGACATAAAAATTGAGAAATTTTCTCAAGGTAAAATTTTTGCACCATACTCAAATGTTAACGTGAAACTTTTTCATATGCCTAAACTAAAATCATTCGATGCAATAATAGGTCATGACACGCTTAAGGAAATAAAAGCTGTTATTGATACATCAAACGAAAAATTAATAATTGATTCAAAATTTGAAATTCCTCTATTACAACGTAAGCTACAAATGATCAATCAAATAAATATTCGGGATGACCATCTTCAAAAATTTGAGAAAGAAAAAATTCATGAATTATTACAACAATATAAAGACCTTTTTTTACCTCCGGATGAGAAATTGACATTTACAACCAAGATAAAAGCCGATATTAGAACCGTTGATGAAAACCCTGTGTATTCAAAATCTTATCCATATCCTCAAGCTTTTAAAAGCGAAGTTTGTAACCAAATTGAAAAAATGTTACATGATGGAATAATAAGACCATCCAGGTCTCCATATAATTCTCCCGTATGGATAGTTCCCAAAAAGCTAGATGCCTCTGGCAAGAAAAAGTTTAGACTTGTTATTGATTATCGCAAATTAAATCAAAAAACGATAAGTGATAGATACCCGATTCCCGATACGTCTACTATTTTGGCTAATTTAGGTAAAATGAAATACTTCACAACCCTTGACTTAGCATCTGGTTTTCACCAGATCCCTCTGAATGATAACGATATTGAAAAAACAGCTTTTTCCGTCAATAATGGAAAGTATGAATTCGTTCGGCTACCTTTTGGATTGAAAAATGCCCCTGCCATTTTTCAGCGTGTAATGGATGATGTTTTACACAAATATATTGGAAAAATATGTTATGTCTATATTGATGACATAATTATATTTGGAGAAACTTTAGAAGAACAACTGAAAAATTTAAAAATAATTCTTGAAACACTTCGTAAAGCAAATTTTAAAATACAATCAGACAAATCTGAATGGTTGAAAACAGAAGTTGAATTCCTTGGATTTATTGTATCCAAAAATGGGTTGAAACCAAATCCTAAAAAAATTGAGAGTATTCAAAATTATCCAGAACCACGAAACTTAAAAGAATTAAGAGCATTTCTTGAATTATCCGGATATTACAGGAGATTTGTAAAAAATTATGCTAAAATTGCTAAGCCACTCACTAGATATCTAAAAGGAGAAAATGGACATCGACAAATTTCAAAAAATGAATCTAAAAATTTTAATATAACATTGGATAATGAAGGAAAGAAAGCTTTTAAATTACTGAAAGAAATCTTGTCATCAGAAGATGTTTTAGCATTTCCTGATTTTAATAAACCTTTTTTACTTACAACTGATGCATCAAATAAAGCAATAGGTGCTGTGTTGTCTCAAAACTTTCATGATGGAGAAAGACCAATTACTTTCATTTCTAAAACTTTATCAAGCACAGAAGAAAATTATGCAACTAATGAAAAAGAGATGCTTGCAATAGTTTGGGCATTGCATACTCTTAGAAATTTTATTTATGGTCATAAAGTTGTAATTTATACAGACCACCAACCTTTAACTTTCACAATATCTCCAAAGAATAATAATGCAAAGCTTAAGAGATGGAAGGCTTTTATTGAAGAGCACGACCATGAGATTTTCTATAAACCAGGCAAAGCTAATGTAGTAGCTGATGCCTTATCACGTATTCAAATAAATTCTCTAACTGCGACCCAACACTCAGCAGATGATGACGACAGCTCCTTTATTCCATCTACAGAAGCTCCAATAAATGTTTTCAAAAATCAATTATTTTTCAAAATTGGAACCAAATCAAGATACGGTTTAGTTGTACCATTCGATAATTACAAAAGACATATTTTCATTGAACCTAGATTCTCAAGAGATTTTTTGAAACAACAACTTAAGAAATATTTAAATCCAAATGTTATAAATGGTATTTATACAGATGAACCTATTATGGGTGAAATTCAAGAAATTTTTAAAGAAACGTTTAATCCTAGATTGATGAAAGTCAGATATTCTCAAATCAAAGTTCAAGATTTAAATAACCAGGAAAACCAATTAGAAGAAATAAAAAAGATTCATCAATTCGCTCATAGAAATGCAAAAGAGAATGCAGAACAACTTTTGAAACATTATTACTTTCCTAAAATGACAAAAATGGTTGAACAATTTGTAAACACGTGTGATATATGTAAAACAGAAAAATATCAAAGAAATCCACAGAAATTTATACCATTCAAAACACCAATTCCAACTTATCCATCTCAAATAATTCACATAGATATTTTCACATATGATCAAGATAATTTGTTTTTGACTTCAATAGATAAATTTTCAAAATATTTGAAATATAAAGCAATTGAAAGTAAATCACTTCTTGAAATAGAAGATGCCTTATTAGATTTGATACACGAATGGAACATACCAAAAACAATTATTATGGACAATGAAAGTTCTTTCAACTCAAATATTATTGAACAGCGGTTAAGAGATTTGAATATTGAAATTTATAAAACTCCTATAAACAGATCAGAGACGAATGGACAAATTGAACGTTGTCATTCGACTTTAAGGGAAATAGCAAGATGTCTTAAAAAAGAGACACCTCAAATAGATATACCACAATTGATTCGTTCATCAGTTTACAAATATAATAACACTATACACAGTTTTGTAAAAAACACGCCACACAATATTTATATCGGTGAAACGAACCAAAATTTGGATGAACAGGAAATAGCCAGAAGAAAAACTAAAAGTCACGAGAAAATTTTGAATTTATATAACGAAAAAAATGAGAAAATATTAGATAAACAATATCCAAATTTTCAACCAGGATCTTATGTATTTGAAAAAGCGAAAGAAATTTCTAAAAGAAAAAGTAGGTATAAAAAGGTTCAAGTTAAAGAAGATTTCGACACATATATTATTGATTCAAATAACCGTAAAATTCATAAAATGAATATCAGAAAAAAATAACACATTAATTTTTATTCTTTTACTTTTAGAACAATTCTTGTTTACACGATGTACAGCCATGTGGAATCAACTATCAGAATACACGACTTGAATAAAAATCCTTTAGCCATCATACCCATAGGAAAAGCCAAACTTCAATTAGGACATGTAAGAATAATCCAACCAGTTAATTTCACATACTTTGAAGACATAATTGAAAATTTTGATGAGATATTAAGAACTAATAAACTAAGTGGAAAATTGTATCAAGTATTGAAGAAAAAACATGCACATTTGTATAACACTTATTATAAACTAAAACCTAATGTTCATCGAAGAAAACGTTGGGATAGTCTAGGCACTGCATGGAAATGGATAGCAGGAAATCCAGATGCTGAAGATCTAAGGATTATCAACCAAACGATGAATAATTTGATCGAATATAACAATCAACAAGTTTTTGTCAACAATGCTATGGATACAAGGATTCAACAAATCAGCAAAATTACAAACGACCTTCTTGAACTGGATTTCAAAACAAAATTACAACATGAAGTGGAAATGAATATACTTATTGCGATACTCAATATAGATGCTGTACAAAATCAACTAGAAGTTTTGGAAGATGCGATATTACTAGCGAAACATGGTATTCCAAGCAGCAGAATTTTGTCAATGACAGAATATGCCAAAATAAAACCATTTTTAGAGCAGCAAAATGTTCATGTTACAACATTTGAAAAACTCTTATCGAAATCATCAGCCCAAGTTACAATGAATAATACACATGTAATTTATATGCTAAAAATACCTCAATTATCATCAGAAACATATGAATATGAATTCATAGACTCTTTGGTACAAAATCAAAAAAGGGTACATCTTTATTCAAATTACATTCTCTACAATTCAACAAAAATATATGAAATCAGCAATGAATGTACACAAGATGAAACTCTCTATATTTGTGATACCAAAATCCTAAAAACTCCAAGTCAATGCATCCGCAATCTCATCAGGATACAACACGCCAACTGTACATATGAAAAAGTGTATACAACTGGAAACATCAAACACATAGATGAAGCAACTCTTTTACTCAATGATGTAAATGTTAGTTTACACTCAAATTGTACTAACAATACACAGAGGTTAAAAGGATCTTATATAATTCAATTCGAACATTGTGAATTATATTTGGATAATAATATATACCGCAACTCTATCATCAACCTCAACAGCAAAACCTTTAGACCAACAACAGGATTATTGGTAGAAGAAGATTCAATAATCGATATTCCATCACCGGAATTTTTGGCAAATTTAACGCTAAACCATAGAGGTATTTTGGAACACATGTATCTACAAAATGAGTCACTAAAATGGAAACAGCATATTTTTGAAATAATGGGTAGTTCTGGAATACTTATTATAATCATAATGCTAGTAATTGGAATAATTATCAAGTATTGGAAACCAAAACAAACAAATATCAATATCAAAATAAGTGAACAACCAACTGCAACAGCTCCCATATCAGAAGAAATTCGAAAACCTGAAAATGAGTCATCAAGTTATACAGACATTTCTACAGAACGTTTCTTGGAAATTCAGAAATTTTTAAACATGCCGACACAAGAACGCTCAATAAGACTTTGAGGACAAAGTCTTTTGAAGGCGGAGGAGTTAGCACCACCCTAGTAACACACCAGTTAAGCACCAGCACATTCACAGACCGGCGCGGCATCGACGATCCCAGAACCGATAGCCAGTCAAAACATCGTTTGGAATTTATCAAAACAAAAACATAAATTAATATCTAATAAAAGAGCATGTGGCTCGATAGCGACAGCTTGTTCAGTTCGTTCAGTTCAATTAGCTAGTTCAGTCTTAAGTTAGTCATCCGAAATCATTTTTTTAAAAATTAAGTTTTAGTTCTTAATTTATTAACTTGTTTCATCAATCCATACTCTAACTTTCGTCCATAGACGCCAAAGTGGTATCTTTTACCGTTTAGGCGACAGAACTGAAAAACCGATGACCACCCGCACGCTTCCCATAGAAAAATGTGTTCTATTGTGGGCCTCATAACCGTGCGCTAACGGCGGCAGTAATTTACACGCATTGTAAGTGTAACGCAGTAAACCATCCTTTCCTTTCCAGTCAGAAGAAGCTTTTTGTCAATCGGAGCACTCTCCTTTGGTCTGTTGGGTGTTTTGTATGTCCTTTATTCGTAACCATTACTATTGAGACCAACAGTCTTTAATTGAAAACGATCCTAACATTTAATAATATAGGTAAATAGGAACTGACCCTCAGAAAGCATGGGAAAATTCACTCACTCACTCGAACGCCACCGATGAAAAATAGCAAAAAAATCTGCTGCTATCGAACATTAAGTGATAGCTGAACCGTCCTAGGCGAAGTGTAGCATGAAAGCGTCGAAACCGATTGTGTAAAAGCGACAATCGGAAGGAACGCGAAGAGAAGTGAATACCAATACACTTGTATCTGCGAGGCACGAGGTAATAGACTTAGCATCCATTCGCCGAATGCATTGAACTGACTGAGAGGATTCCTACTCACTGAATCATTCCGTGGTGTGGACTGGTCAGTGAACGCTCATTAGCACTCAAACCCGAATGCCATTCGAACGAAATCAGAATGTAAGCTGGAATGATTCCTGGACAAACATTTCAAAAGGGCACAACGACATTGGCTTTGCAAGCCGCTGTTGAACCCAATTCAACTCGATCACGCTCACCAATACCACTATCAGGAAGAGCTAACACCAATCTTTCTGATAGTGGGGTTAGTTTGCGTGGGCGGGCTAAAAATGGCTCAACAGCAACGTTTCTGAAAAAAGGCTCAAGACCTCTTGGGCCCTTTTCAAATGTTTGTCCTTTGTCCGAATTTTGGTATTGCATTCGACTGATCAGATGCCATTTTTTGTTTCGCTTAGTGCTCGCTGAAGAAGCAGAATGGGCACTGGAAATTGAAACGTTCGGCTTGGTTAAAAAACGGCTTTCTTTCTCCAGACTGTGCGTGGAAGCGAGTGAGGGAAACACAATAACTGAGTGAGTGTTTCCCATGCTTGACCCTCAGTATCATATAGTTGCCAAGCAAATAGGATATTTATGCATACATAAAGTGCTATTTGTAATTTTCTTGCTTTTTTCAAATTTTGTTCAATTTATCAAATAATTAGATAATTAACTAAAAGCGCACCAATAAATTTTCAGTTTTGTTTTCTATACAAAGTGATATATTTGATATAAATTCTGATTGTTCCTTGGAAGAATATAGTATAGTATTTGCATGTATATAATATCAATCAACTGTATAACACTCAGGGACGCTATCTATGGTTCCATTGATGGCTGCTGTGGAATATTCCACTGCCAGTCAGCTTGCAGCCTCTACAGTTGGCGCCAACCCAACAGCGCGCCAAACTGTATTGAGCAGCGTACGCGTGTAATGAATAATTATTGTATGTTTTGTCTGGCCGTATCGTGCGCCTATATAAGGCGCACCCATTGAATTTGTAAGAATGTAGTTTCTTTCGTTTCTCCACCGAGTAGGCATGCTGCCTCTCAGTGGTAATAAATCTGTTAAAGTGAAGTCGTTCGCTTGATTTGCCGTCCGTTGTATCGTAAAAGACACAACGTAGGAAAGACGTCCTGGCCGAAACAACATATTAACAATATATTCATAAGATTTCAAAGAAAGTGGATCTTGAGATTTGATCCTTCAAACGTTACCATAATGATTGATTGTAACAAGAACTTCCCGTGCGGCTTTCATAGAGGCTGTTAGCTTTAATACTAAATAACGTTGCTGATGAAGGGCACACAAAACACCCAACTGACCAATGGAGAGTGGTCCGATTGACGAAAAGCTTCTTCTGACTGGAAAGGAAAGGATGGTTTATTGTGTTACACTTACAATGCGTGTAAATTACTGCGCACGGTTATGAGGCCCACAATAGAACACATTTTTCTATGGGAAGCGTGCGGGTGGTCATCGGTTTTTCAGTTCTGTCGCCTAAACGGTAAAAGATACCACTTTGGCGTCTATGGACGAAAGTTAGAGTATAGATTGATGAAACAAAACATATTTTTTTGAAAATTTTTCATGATACAGACGATAGTTTTTTCGCATTTTTTCCGACAATTTTCCCCATGGTGAAAAATTTTCCGAGAAATTTTTTTCTTTTTATATTTTTAATAGATTGCTGAGAAAATTTCCTTTCGTTTTCACTAAAAAACTTTTGTTCTACGATGCATAGTTCAGGAGATATGAATTTTCAAAGTATGAGGTATATAGAGAAAACGTGAAAATTCATCTAGAGTTTTCCGGGGAAATAAGCCGCTATAAATTTTTTGAATTTCACTTTTGGTCATGTATCCACGAGCTCTACCTCTGGTGAAAATTTCATGCAAATCGGAGAACCTCCGGCCCAAATTGTCCGATAATAAAAAAAAATCCCCCTTTGGCACAACGGTCTTGTCCACTGTTTTGGCGATTTTATCTCACCAATTTTCATCTGAGCTGCCTTTTTGATGACTGTACCTTTTGCCTTTAGCTTCCTTTTCATTATAGCGAAATAGATTTCAATGGGTCTGAACCGGGGACAATATGACGGATTGAGGGTTTTCGGAACAAACTGAACAGTGAACATCGTTGCCATTATACCATTGTTACACTTCTCGACTGTAGTGTTTTCAGTGACGAAAACCTTTGTCTTTTGGTCGCATCTGCAAATTCCCTGCCCTATCATGTATTCCACGAGCCTTCGCCTTATAAAATTTTGATCCTGAAAGCTGTCCGAAGTCGACCGTCACGTAGATTTCATCATCCATAATTATGCACCCACTCAAATCAAATGGAAAAAGCCCTACCGCCACAGGTAATTCCGCTTCTTCGTCTACCGGAAATTCTAATGGGAAATCACATGACATGTCTGCCTCTGATTTTAATTTTCTAACTGAACAATTGAATCTAATGATTGATGCAATGTTCAAAGCCACCACTATGACTGAAGCAGTCCAAGTAGGTGTAAAATTTACTACTCAAATTGTTATTGGATTACGTTTTTCTAATGGATCCAAATAATAATTTAAATATTTTAAATTGGAATGCTCGTTCTCTGAATGGTAAAGAGGACAAGCTGTTTAATTTTCTTACGGTTAATAACGTGCATATAGCAGTTATTACCGAAACGTATTTAAAACCTGGATCTAAACTCAAAAGAGATCCTAACTTTTTTGTTTATCGTAATGATAGACTTGATGGGGCATGTGGGGGAGTTGCAATCATCATTCATAGGCGTATAAAACATCAACTGTTTTCATCATTTGAAACTAAAGTTTTTGAAACTTTAGGTGTTTCTGTTGAAACACAGTTTGGTAAATATACTTTCATAGCTGCCTATTTGCCTTTTCAATGCTCTGGACAGCAAGTTAATTTGCTCCAAACTGACTTGCGTAAATTGACTCGCAATAAGTCAAAATTTTTTGTCATTGGTGACTTTAATGCCAAACATCGGTCATGGAATAATTCTCAAAGTAATTCCAACGGCAGAATTTTATTTGATGAGTGCTCTTCAGGATATTTCTCAATTCAATATCCTGATAGCCCCACATGTTTTTCCTCTTCTAGAAATCCATCTACGATTGACTTGGTCTTAACCGACTCTAGTCATCTTTGTAGCCAACTGATTACTCATGCTGATTTTGATTCTGATCATGTCCCTGTTACATTTCAAATATCCAATGAAGCGATTCTAAATCCTATCAGCTCCACTTTCAATTATTTACGAGCCGACTGGAATATATATAACACGTATGTTGACTCTAATCTTGATGTTAACATTTCTTTAGAAACTAAACTTGATATTGACAATGCTCTTGAAACTTTAACAAATTCCATTGTTGAAGCCAGAAGCATTGCAATTCCAAAATGTGAAGTAAAATTTGAATCCGTGATTATAGACGATGATCTTAAACTCTTGATCCGTCTTAAAAACGTGAGGAGAAGGCAATTTCAACGCACTCGCGATCCTGCTATGAAAATTATATGGCAGGATTTGCAGAAAGAAATCAAGAAGCGTTTTGCTCAATTAAGAAACAAAAATTTTGAAAATAAAATTTCTCAATTGGACCCTGGCTCTAAGCCCTTTTGGAAATTATCTAAAATCTTGAAAAAACCTCAGAAGCCTATACCGGCATTGAAAGAGGAAAACAAATTATTACTAACTAATTGCGAAAAAGCTCAAAAACTTGCTATGCAGTTTGAAAGTGCGCACAATTTTAATTTAGGACTTACTAGTCCAATTGAAAATGAAGTTACTCAGGAGTTCGAAAATATTCTCAATCAAGAGAACGTTTTCGAAAATGCCTGGGAGACTGATTTGGAAGAAGTGAGAACTATTATTAAAAAATTCAAAAACATGAAAGCTCCTGGCGATGATGGAATTTTCTACATCCTCATCAAGAAACTTCCAGAAAGTAGCTTATCATTTCTAGTTGATATATTTAACAAATGTTTTCAATTAGCATATTTTCCTGACAAATGGAAAAATGCTAAGGTTGTTCCAATTTTAAAACCAGACAAAAATCCTGCAGAAGCTTCTAGCTATCGTCCAATCAGTTTGCTTTCCTCCATCAGTAAACTTTTTGAAAAGGTTATTTTGAACAGAATGATGGCCCACATCAACGAAAATTCAATTTTTGCCAATGAACAGTTCGGATTCCGCCATGGACATTCGACCACTCATCAACTTTTACGTGTAACAAATTTGATCCGTTCCAACAAATCTGAAGGCTATTCTACTGGTCTTGCTCTTCTAGACATAGAAAAAGCATTCGACAGTGTTTGGCATGAAGGTTTGATTGTAAAATTAAAAAACTTTAATTTTCCAACATACATTGTTAGAATAATTCAAAGTTATCTGTCAAATCGTACACTTCAGGTTAATTATCAGAACTCCAGATCTGAAAGACTTCCTGTAAGAGCTGGTGTTCCTCAAGGCAGCATTTTGGGACCAATATTATACAATATTTACACATCTGACTTACCTGAGTTACCTCAGGGATGTCAAAAATCTTTGTTTGCGGATGACACAGGCCTCTCCGCCAAAGGTCGAAGCCTGCGTGTCATCTGTAGTCGATTGCAAAAAAGTTTGGATATTTTTTCTTCATACTTGCAAAAATGGAAGATTTCTCCTAATGCTTCCAAAACTCAACTAATAATATTCCCACATAAACCAAAAGCTCTTTATTTGAAACCTTCAAGTAGACATGTTGTCACGATGAGAGGGATTCCAATAAATTGGTCAGATGAAGTTAAGTATCTAGGGCTCATGCTTGATAAGAATTTAACTTTCAAAAATCACATTGAGGGCATTCAAGCCAAATGTAATAAATATGTAAAATGTCTCTATCCCCTTATTAATAGAAAATCAAAACTTTGTCTTAATAACAAGCTTTTGATATTCAAACAAATTTTCAGGCCAGCCATGTTGTATGCTGTACCAATATGGACTAGCTGTTGTAATACCAGGAAGAAAGCTCTGCAGAGAATTCAAAATAAAATTTTGAAAATGATTCTGAAGCTTCCTCCCTGGTATAGTACCAATGAGTTACATAGAATATCCAATGTTGAAACATTGGAACAAATGTCAAATACAATCATTAATAATTTCAGGCAAAAATCGTTACAATCTTCTATTGCCACGATTAATGCATTATATGTTTAGGTTAAGTTAGGTTAAGTATATTTAAAGCGTTTTTTTCTCTTATAAGCAGGTGAAATCAACTCACCTGTAAAAAATCTGAACTGCTACGGCAAATGAAATGTTATATGTTGTTAACAAAATGTTAATAAAATCTTAAATTTGTTTTACCAAATTAGGATGATAGTGTTGTCTAATAACACAGAACACCTAGATATAAGAAATGAATGTAATGTTTGGAATGATACTAATAAAGAAATTAAAAAAAAAAAAAAAAAAAAAAAAAAAAAAAAAAAAAAAAAAAAAAAAATTATGCACCCACCGGACTTGGTCAACAGGCTGGAGACGCAGCAGGCTTTGCCGCGAACGGTCGTGTTTTATTTTGCTCCGCGTGCTTTTATTTGTGCTCCCGTTTTTCGCGATTCCGCCGAAACTGGCTGGCGCTATGCCATCCGGATTTTATGTTGAGAGTGAATTATAGAAAGCCCAAGGAGTTTCACGTTATAATGTACCGTTTCTCGGCCTTTTGCAACGAGATAGTGAATTTGTTCCTGCGAAAAATGTGTACGAAATTGTGAATATGGCTCTACCGCCAAATGGAGCAAATTAGAAGAAACAAAAGCCGCGTTACAAACATCTTTAAAACTGGAAGTGTGTTTGCATTACAATTATTCATTTGATAATGGTAATGCATGCATGCGGGGCTTATTGTTAGTGAAGGTGACTTCTGAATGGACGTGTCTCTCCAGCCATTCTGAAATGGGTCACTGGATCTGCAATAGAGCTATCACCTTCTAACTCCTGGACTAAAGCTTTCTGCAAGAGCATCCAAAAACATTGCAGAAAGATTTTTTCCGTAATATCACTGCCGGACAGTGGGTGTTAGTTGGATCACACACACACACACACACACACACACACACACACACACACGGGTTGCAAAATGGTGAGTCGACAACCAGGAAGGAGCGTCCAACATAGCTCTGGTCCTCACAAGCCCCTACCTCACGCTTCCACGGGTCTAACGATGACAAAGACCGCCAGCAAAGGGTTGCGTACTTTGCTGGTAGTGCAACCTGGGCACTGTTGTCCTTCTGACATCAGCTAGAGTGAGGAGGTGCCAGGTGGGAGCTTGGGATTTTTACCCTTCCCAAGCGAAACTTGTACATACAGCCGTATGGAATACCACCTTTAGTACTTCCTTCGGGAGGTAGCCGAGCGTCTGGTCCATCTGACCAGGGGCTCAAGCACGGTCTACCTAGGATGTGGCGGGGGTTCATCAGTGGGCTCTGGTGAATCTCTACAAAAAACCACATATCTGCAAGTAACCCTGAACAAGCGACCTGGTACCGCTTTCAAAGTGCCTTAGCCCAACCATTGGAGTGCCAACCGGCACATTAGGATCGATGCCAGTAAGATCCTAATTACGGCATACTGGCTGCAAGGACAAGGACAAGGTCAAGGACTGTATCAACACGACGCTATAGAGCTGACAATCGCTCTATTCCACTTCCTTAGTAAGAATGGGTGACACTATTCTGAAACGGCAGGTGGGCTAATGGAACGGTTGCCCCCGTCCCGTTAAAACCGTGGCAGGCCTCCTAGTACGTTCAAAGCTCGCCACCTTAGCTGGTGGAAGTAGGCTCAGATGGATATTCCTGACTAGCGTCGATCTGCCTCTGAACCCGGTACCCCATGAAGGACCGTGTCAGCCCTCGCGTGGACCTCACTGCAAGCAAAGGTACCCATGGGATCACAAGGACGACTACTTACGACGGGTGGAGATAGCGGCTTGGAGGGGGGACCCTTAAGCATGGAAGTGAATAACATCAACGTAGGTGAAGCAGCGAATCCGTTCGCAAAAAGTGGCTTGCCGAGGTCGCCACCGAAGCAAGGCCAACAGCAGGAGCTGGAACAGCAGCAGCTGGAACACCAGCAGGGCGAAGATGAGCTGCACGAGCAGCGAACACGTGAACAGGAGCGGCGGGATAAGTCGCAAAGTGAGCAGGAGCAGCGTGAGAGACAGCAGCAACATCAGCTGCAAAGTGCGTGGAAGTTACCCCCGAGCCAATCGAAGGTGGAAGCGGCGAAAACCGTCGTAGATGAGCTTCGGGAATTCGTCGATAAGAGGCACAACGTTCACAAAGACATTAAGGACCTCGTGGCAAGGATTCAAGGAACCCTCGGATCCGCCGTCAAGGACTGGAGGAAAGTGATGCAGAGGATTGATGCTGTTGAAACCGAGTTAGCGGCGACCAAAAAGGCCCTGGCAGCTGCGGTAGTGCAGCCGGCAAAAACCGGCATAGCCCCTCGGAAAGATAGCAAGGGGAAAGAAAGGTCAGCGGGAATAGGAACTACGCCAAGTTTCACCCCTAAAAGACATAGGTCGTCACCAGGAGACGAAAGACAGGCTGTACCCAAGAAGCCGAAAAATGCAAATCCAAAACCGGCGGATGAAGTGCTCAGTGGGGGACCCGGCGATATCCCATGGCAAGAGGTCCGGAACAAGAAGAAGAGAGGCAAACAGGAGAGTGCCAGAAAGCAAAGGCCAATCAGGAAGAAGGCAAAATGCGAAGCTGTTGTCGTCAAAACTAGCGAGGACACTTATGCTGAAGTCTTGCGGGCCATGAGGACGGACCCTCAACTAAAGGAGTTTGGTGCCGACGTTCAGAAGATCAGACGCACCCAGACGGGAGACATGCTCATCGAGCTAAAAAAAGACTCGGTGAACAAAAGCTCGACATACAAAGAGCTAACCGAGAGAGTCATGGGCGAAAAGGTGCAGGTGAAAGCCATGTGCCCTGAAGTGACACTCCAATTGCGGGATCTGGATTGGATCACCACCGAAGAGGAAGTGAGGACCGCCATAAAGGAACAGTGCGATCTGGAAACGGTGCAGATGACAGTACGGCTAAGAAGAGCACCGCTTGGAACACAGGCGGCGTCGATAAAGCTCCCAGTAGACGCAGCCAACAAAGCGCTGGAAGTCGGGAAAATTCGGGTCGGTTGTTCAGTATGTCCACTGAAGATCTCCCAGAGACCGGAGGGATGCTACAGGTGCCTGGAATACGGCCACCTGGCACGAAACTGCGAAGGACCAGACAGAAGTAAGCTCTGTAGATGGTGTGGCGACGAAGGTCACAAGGCGCAGGATTGCAACAATAAGCAAAGGTGCCTGATCTGCAAGGACAAAAGTCGCAACAGACACGCGACGGGAGGCCCTAAGTGCCCGGCCTTCAAGCGAGCGAGAAATTCTAAACCGCAGTGGAGGTAACTCAGCTAAACCTCAACCACTGTGACACAGCGCAACAGCTGCTGTGGAAGTCCGTATCGGAATCGAAGTGCGACGTAGCTATCCTTGCCGAGCCGTATCGAGTACAAGCTGGAAACGGTAACTGGACCGCTGATAAGGCGAAGACAGCGGCAATCTGGACGATGGGGAGGTATCCTATCCAGGAAATAGTGTTCCAGGCGGACGAAGGCTTCGTTATTGCAAAGGTTAACGAGGTGTACGTGTGCAGCTGCTACGCACCCCCCCGCTGGACATTGGACCAGTTCAACGAGATGCTGGACGAGCTAACCGATAAGCTAGCCGACCGGAGACCAGTCGTCATTGCTGGCGACTTCAATGCTTGGGCAGTTGAGTGGGGCAGCCGTCTCACCAACCCAAGAGGGCGTAGTCTACTAGAAGCGCTGGCAAGGCTGGACGTAGACTTGGGTAACGAAGGAACAACCAGCACCTACCGTAGAGATGGCCGGGAATCAATAATCGACATCACTTTCTGTAGTCCTGTGTTGACGGGAAGCCTGAACTGGAGAGTCTGCGATGGGTACACTCATAGCGATCATCAGGAGGTCCGGTATAGAATTGGTGGAAGAACACAATGCACATTGGTCCCAAAGCCATATCTAGGAAGACAAAAATGATTGCGCCTAAACCGTCAATTTAAGATGTATGGTGTCTTCGGCAAAGTTTCTCCATATTTTTCAGACATTGTTTTCAGAGATGTGAAATTAGGGTGGCCCACATGGTTTACGAGATCAGCACATAAACTTTTTTGCTGACTTATTTAGGATTACACAATGTTCTACAATGTTTTAGAACAACCGATTTGGAGCAACTTTGCCGAAGAACTCAAATTTCTATCTCTTATGGTTCGCGAGTTATGATTTTTTTTAAACAAAAAAGTTAGGGTGGTACTGAAAAATCAAATTTTTCTTGATAACTTTTTATAGGATAATTTCTCGCAAAAACTTTGTTCCGAGCACTTTTAGAACTTTTGATTACGCAACTTTTTGCCGAAGCTTATCTTATGGTTACGAAGTTATCAGAAATTTTCTTCGAAAAAATGGTTGCTTTCAAATGCCGATATCTCCGAAAGGCGCAAACTTTTTTTCAATCTTTTGTCGCCATTAGAAAGATTATTTCTTTCTCTGTTTATGGTGAAAAAACTGTGAGGACATTTTTTGTTTGAAAAGATTGACAAAATTTTGAAAATGATATGTTTTTCAACCAAAAATTGTCCATAACTTGAAAAATATTCGAGATAGCTCTTTGGTGCCTTCAGCAAAAATGTGCAAAATTGAAATTTCTGAAAGTGCTTCATACAAAGTATTCATAAAAAATCATTGCTTTGAGATATATTCACCATAAACCGAATTTTATATGGTAAAGAAAGCGAAAAAAGAGATATTTGCTGGAACAACCGGAATAACTGTATGTAAAGTCATTTAAAATTGAAAATATATGTAATGAAATAAGATCTATCACAGTAAGCGAAATGTTTGGAGTTAGGGAAAGTTAGTTGCTGAAGCAGTTTTAACAGTGATCCATGGAACATTAATCCATAAACGGTGTCTTGTTATTTCACGCGACATAATGTTTGTCCAGCTAACCTATGCCGTAGTTGGTTATAAATTGCTACCGCTTCGGCTTACAAAGCAGAAGGTCATGCGTTCAATACCGGTTCCGTTTATTATATTATCAACCCCAAATGATAACAAAACGTATACTTTGAAGAATTCCTTCAAATTACCAAAACCTTACTTCCCGTGATATCCTCCCATAGAAGAATCTGTAATTATTCTATCTGGGCATCCAACTTATCCCATTCAATTCAATCAAATCCAATAAATCTGCCACAACGAATTAGTCAGGGCAGCATTCGCCTGTTGAACTCCTTAGATTCCGCTTACTATGATCGATATCAATACATGTGTATTCAATTATAAATGACGTACATACAGTTATTTCGATTGTTCTAGCAAATATATCTTTTTTCGCTTTCTTTACCATATAAAATTCGGTTTATGGTGAATATATGTGTAAGCGTTGATTTTTTATGAATACCTTGTATGAAGCACTATCAGAACTTTCAATTTTGCACATTTTTGCTGAAGGCACTAAAGAGCTATCTCGAATATTTTTCAAGTTATGGACAATTTTCGGTTAAAAACACATTATTTTCAAAATTTTGTCAATCTTTTCAAACAAAAAACGTCCTCACAGTTTTTTCACCATAAACAGAGAAAGAAATAATATTTCTAATGGCGACAAAAGATTGAAAATCCGTTTGCGCCTTTCGGAGATATCGGCATTTGAAAGCAACCATTTTTTCGAAGAAAATTTCTGATAACTTCGTAACCATAAGAGATAGAACAGTAGTTGCTTCGGCAAAAAGTTGCGTAATCAAAAGTTCTAAAAGTGCTCGGAACAAAGTTTTTGCGAGAAATTATCGTATAAAAAGTTATCAAGAAAAATTTGATTTTTCAGTACCACCCTAACTTTTTTGTTTAAAAAAAATCATAACTCGCGAACCATAAGAGATAGAAATTTGGGTTCTTCGGCAAAGTTGCTCCAAATCGGTTGTTCTAAAACATTGTAGAACATTGTGTAGACCTAAATGCGTCAGAAAAAAAGTTTATGTGCTGATCTCGTAAACCATGTGGGCCACCCTAATTTCACATCTCTGAAAACAATGTCTGAAAAATATGGTGAAACTTTGCCGAAGACACCATACATCTAAAATTGACGGTTTAGGCGCAATCATTTTTGTCTTCCTAGATATGGCTTTGGGACCAATGTGCAATGCTCACAGAGAGCGAGTACACCTCATGAACAGAAGTGGAAAACGAAACGTTTTAACGAAGAGCTTTTCGTGGAAGCCCTCAGAAGAGAAGAGCAGGTTCTGAACTTGAGATCGGAGGAGTTAACGGCTGCGATGGTACGAGCATGCGACATTGCCATGCCACGGAAGGTCGAGCCGAAATACAGACGTCGTCCGGTATACTGGTGGAATGAGACACTTGGCAACCTCCGCAAAAGATGTCTCCAAGCCAGGAGACGGATGCAAAGAGCCAAAACCGATGGTGAGAGGGAAGAGCGAAGAGTAACATTGAGGGCGGCGAAAGCCGATCTGAAAAGAGAAATTTCGCTGAGCAAGAGAACGTGCTTCAAGGAGTTGTGTCGCGATGCCAATGCAAATCCGTGGGGAGATGCATACAGGGTGGCGATGGCCAAGATCAGTGGTCCAGCCGTACCCGCTGAAACATGCCCAGAGAAGTTGCAGATTATCGTCGACGGGTTGTTCCCACAACACGCGCCAACGGTCTGGCCACCGACACCGTATGGCCAGGAAGGTGAAGAAAGAGCAATCATTACCAATGAGGAGCTCATAGAGGCGGCCAAGAAAATGAAGCCGAAGAAAGCGCCTGGCCCAGATGGTATTCCCAACGTAGCGTTGAAAGCAGCTATCACGGCCAACCCAGATATGTTCCGGACATCACTCCAGATCTGCTTAGATGAGGGACATTTCCCAGCACAGTGGAAAAGGCAAAAACTGGTTCTGTTACCGAAACCGGGTAAGCCCCCCGGTGATCCAGGCTCCTTTCGGCCGATATGTTTGCTCGACACACTCGGAAAGCTGTTGGAGAGGATCATCCTCAATAGACTGATGGCGTTCACTGAGGGAGAGCGTGGACTGTCGGAGTGGCAGTTTGGATTCCGGAAAGGAAGGTCAACGGTAGATGCCATCAAAACAGTGATTGACACTGCCGACAAAGCAAGGACAAAAAAAACGAAGAGGTAACCGTTACTGTGCTGTCGTGACGATAGATGTGAGAAACGCCTTTAACAGTGCAAGCTGGGAAGCCATTGCTGTGGCGTTACATAAAATGAAGGTTCCGGATTATCTGTGCAAGATACTAGGAAGCTACTTCGAAAACCGGGTCTTGAGCTACAGCACTAGCGAAGGACAGAAGTCGAGGTCGGTAAATGCGGGAGTTCCACAGGGCTCTATCCTGGGTCCAACGTTGTGGAATGCTATGTACGACGGAGTGCTGACGCTTAGGCTGCCAACAGGCGTCAAAATCGTTGGATTTGCAGACGACATCACGCTTGTGGTCATTGGTGACTCACTGGAAAGGGTGGAGGTTCTCGCTACAGAAGCAGTGGACGCAGTCGAAAACTGGATGTACGAGAAGAAACTGGTGATAGCCCACCAAAAAACGGAGCTGTTGCTTATCAGCAACCGAAAAGTGGTGCAAAAGGCTGAGATTACAGTGGGAGAACACACCATAGCCTCAAAGCGGGAGCTAAAACACCTCGGCGTAATGATCGACGATCGGCTGAACTTTAACTGCCATGTCGATTACGCGTGCGAGAAAGCAGCGAGGGCAGCCACGGCGCTGTCCAGGATCATGCCGAATAACTCGGCGATTTGCAGCAGTAAGCGGAGGCTATTGTCTAGCGTGGCTACGTCGATCCTGAGGTACGCTAGCCCGGCGTGGGGAACCGCAATGAAGACGAAGAGGAACCGAGTCAAGCTTAGCAGCACGTATAGGCTGATGGCCATGCGGGTAGCGAGTGCCTACCGAACTATATCTTCGGAGGCAGTATGCGTGATTGCCGGAATGGTCCCTATCGGCTACGTTTTGGAAGAGGATAAGGAGTGCTACGAAGCTAGTAGTACTAGAGGAGCCCGGAAGATTGCCCGAGCCGACACGATGGTGAAATGGCAACGCGAGTGGGATACCGCTGAGAAGGGAAGGTGGACTTATCGCCTTATTCCAAATCTGGCGAAATGGGTGAGCAGATCCCATGGAGAAGTCAACTTCCACTTGACGCAGTTCTTGTCAGGTCACGGCTGCTTCAAGAAATATCTGCACAGGTTCGGCCACGCAGAGTCGCCGCTCTGCGCTGAGTGCCCAGTCGTAGAGGAGTCGCCGGAACACGTCATTTTCGAGTGTCCACGTTTTGCTGCGGAACGTAGCGAGATGACAGCGGTCTGCGGGGCTGACGTAACCGTAGACAACGTAGTGGATAGAATGTGTAGCGATGAGGTGATGTGGAACGCGGTGAACATGGCGGTGACGAAAATAATGTCATTGCTTCAGCGGAAGTGGAGGGAGGAGCAAGCAAGTGCGCGCGGCGACAACTCGGGTCGGGTTTCGTAGCCCGGTCGTATACTGCCCGAGCCGCGCACAAATGCTGGAGAGCTAAATGGCTAGATCCACCGCCAGGGACTAGACCGAGCAGAACGCGACGCAGTACTGGTTCTGGGTCGTTGAGGTGCCGGTAAACCGGAAGTCAGTCTCCAACCGGAATCGCCGAACCGACCTCGGCACCCAACCGGTAGGTATGCATGATCGGGGACCGGACCGAGTAGATCGTGGAAAAGCACCGGAAGTTGTAGGCTTCGTGGCCGTGCGGTTAGCGGCGTCAGTCGTTTAGGCATATTGTGCCATGAAGTGTGGGTTCGATTCCCACTCCAGTCGGTAGAAACTTTTCGTCAAACGAAAAATTCATCATTGGACTACTGGGTGTTTCGTGTTGTCCGTTGCCTAATGTTTGTGATTGTCCAGTCTGTGCAGCCTTGAGCTGAAGACGGTGTGAATTGTCTTGCCAAATTGGTCGTCAGGACACCTGTGAACCGGAAGTCATCCACCAACCGGAATCGCAGGATCGACCTTGGCACCTATCCGGGCAGCATCGGTACCGGAAGAACTTCCACCACCGGGGAACTCTTCGTCGGGGTAGGGTAGATTCACCGCCGGGGACTATCCGAGTAGTGCGCGAGAACCTGGAGTGCTAAATGGCACGCGTCCAGCACCGAGAGAACTTCCTTCGTCAGGGAGTTTCTGGCACCCATGGTATTGTGAGCCGAATTAACTGAATATGGCATGTTTAGATCACAAACTAGGAATACTAACAAATTATTAATGGGAGCCGTAGGGCTCAGCATGGCATGGCATTCGCTGAAAGTGAAACAAATTAATAATGGAACTAACAAATTAATGATGGAGCCGAAGGGCTTAATGAAGGGTGCGCGTAGCATGTGTCGCCTCTTCTTCGAAGTAATACCGCAAGGTGGTGCCGGAGAAGAATTCTTTACGGTGACGGTGTACCTAGGAGACTGTTTTTTAGTGGGTAGGCGCCCCATTGCGAATCCCACACAGTGCCAAACCATACACTGTGGCATGAGCATGAACAAATACAGGCCAGTCTTGAGAAGATTTTTTTAACTCCTAGAGATGCATGAAAAAAAAAAAAAAAAAAAAAAACACACACACACACACACACCGGACTTGGTCAACAGGCTGTCATACAGTTTTCGAGCACGGGTTTTAGCTACAGTGTTCTGTTTGAGTGATCGATTTTATTGTCTTTTTTTTTTCCTGCTAAGCAATGGGGGGATAATCTGCTCAACAGATTCCGGACAAAGGTGCGGGAGTGTGGGGTTGGGGACCATTTACTACATGCAAGCAGTAAACAGGACTACACCCCCGACCCACTAAACCATTCCCATTGCCACCGTCTCTCCGGGACCACCAAGAAGGCATTGCTTCGGAGAGGGGCTATTGCACATCGCATCCTCCAGGTTAGCTGCGTAGCCATGCAGCAACGAACATCGATGACACGCTTAGGGGGGTCCACCAAGGTAGCATGCTGGCGCTTTGCCAGCTTCCCAGGTGGTCCTCACCTCCCATTGTCCGCTGAAGGCGGGCAGGGTCGACCACTACGCCCGCGCCCAGCTGCACCGCAGGTATCAAGAACTGATACTGCGGGCTTCGCAATTTGACCTACTGAAGGCTCAGGCCCTATCAGCTAGCATCAGCTGGGATTGCTGACGAAGGAACCTCCACCTGCCCCGAACAACCAGAGGCTCGAATCCAACCCAGTAGGCCGGTGCCACGACAGCAGCGCTACCAGGATGTTCTCCCCGCGGCCATTTTATCGCTGTAAGGGTCGATTTCGACCGTAGGGCACCGGTATGACCTACGTAGCTGACTGCGAACCCTTGGACCACCTGTTGTTTAGCGTCTGCACTAGCCACTCCTTGAGTCCACTCGCCACCTCCTTTGTAGTTCCGAGACGATGTGGGTGATAGCCGATAAAACGGCATTCCAGCCAAAATCGTCTTCACAAATCCTCTGAACCAAATTGACCGGAGTCGTGCCCGACCGCATGTGGCAAACATGCGGTCACGCATCGTGCGGAAACGCAGGCACACGAACAAAACGTGCTCCGCCGTTTCCTCTAAACCTGCACAAACTGGACATTCGGGAGAACCCGCATGACCGAAACGGTGTAGATACTGTCTAAAGCAACCATGGCCCGAAAGGACCTGTGTCAGGTGGAATGTTAGTTCCCCATGGCGCCTATTGACCCAGATATCTAACCTCGGAATCAATATGTGAGTCCACACTCCCTTGGTGGAACTATCCCACGCACGCTGCCATTTGACCATAGAGGCCAGTCTGACAGTCCTGCGTATGCCTCTTGTGCCGCGCCTTTTGAAGCATTCTATGTCTTCCATGATAAGGATACCAATAGGCACCATACCGGTGATGACGCAGAGTGCATCGTACGGTACGGTACGCGCTCGCAACCCTCAGGCACATTAGCCTATAAGTACTCTCTAGCTTGCTTTATTCCAACAAAGAAGTTAAAGGTAGCGTTGACATACTTGTTATCATTTTAAGCATTAGCAGATTCATTCAATTTTTTTTTTCAATCTGGTTGCTACTCAGTGAGTCTCAAAACAAAGTGGTCGAGCGAATTTTTGTAATGCGAGTAGTATTTTGTACAACACCTTTTGTTTCATGTTCTATGCAAAATACCTCGCGATCTAGATTAAATATAGAAAAACCATCTTCGACGAAGTTGTTTAGGAGATCAAGTGCTGACATGCTATGGTAATTTGGTACGGAATTCCGCCACCATGAAACTTTTGTTACAAAGATGACGTCTTCGACAAAGTTGTTCAGTAATTCTAGGACTATCATTGTTTGAGCTAGTTGACCACTAAGAAAGATGGTAGCTTTGGCAAAGATGTATAGAAAGCCTTTGAATCTTTGAATGAGCTAGTTGATTTTAAATATTGCCACCAGGTGACGCCAGTGAGCATGAAACATTTGTTTTGCAAATATCTCAGTAGCGCGAACACCTAGAAATATGGCGTCTAAGGCAAAGTTGTTCAAAAGCTGCCAAAGTTATTTAAGTCTTAAAATTGAAGATTGGCTAACATTGGCAGCCATTGACCCACTGAAAAACTATGGTGAAGACGTCATCTTTCAGGATGACGTGGTGTGGTCAGGATCCTGAGATTTCCGCAAAACAAAAGATTCATACTCACTAGCGCCTCCTGGTGACAAAATCGCAAACTTCTTCTTCTTCTTGCTGGCGTTACGTCCCAACTGGGACAAAGCCTGCTTCTCAGATTAGTGTTCTTATGAGCACTTCCACAGTTATTAACTGAGAGCTTTCTTTGCCGATTGACCATTTTTGCATGTGTATATCGTGTGGCAGGTACGAAGATACTCTATGCAAAGGGAATCGAGAAAATTTCCTTGACGAAAAGATCCTCGACCAGCGGGATTCAAACCCACGATCCTCAGCATGGTCATGCTGAATAGCTGCGCGTTTACCGCTATGGCTATCTGGGCCCCATCGCAATCGCAAACTTCTTGGTTCAAATAATGATAGCCCTTGACGGACTGAACCACTTTGCCGAAGTCACCATCTTTCTATATGGTCAGGTTCCTGAGATATTTGCAGAACAATAGTTTCATGGTCAGTAGCACTACCTGGTGGCAAAATTTTGATTCAAGTAGCTCGAGCAAAGGTACCCATAAGTTACTGAACAACTTTGCCGAAGAAGTCATAATTCTAAATGGACAGGCTCCTGAGATATCTGCATAACAAAAGTAAATGTTTCAAACCCACTAGTGCCACCTAGTAGTCAAATAACGAATTATATGAAATACTATCAGATAGCGCTCTACCTCCAGAACAACGTTACTGAAAACCCCAAGTTTCAAAATTATCTGAATTTTGAGATATAACGATTTCAAACTGTTAGATTTTTCGTTATTATGTTATGATTTTCTATTGCTTAGGTAATCCACTAAAGACACCGGCTCCCTATAGCATATATTAATAAGCCTTCTAGTTATTTTGCTAGTAATTAGTTGCCCCTAAATTAATGAAAACCAAATACATGTTGTTTCATTCTTCAAGAAGATCTCTACCTCAAATAATAAGTTCAACGCTGAGCCCAGATGTTATTGAACAAGTTTCTGCTTTTAAATATTAAGAAGTCCATTTGGATGAGACTCATATCAAGCATATCATTAGCCACTCTCTGGGGTGTTTGAAAATGTTTAGTAGTTTTGTTCCATATAAAATATTATTGAAGTTCCATTACGCGCATATCCATTCGAAATTAAATTACCCTATTATTTCATGGAGTTGCGCATGCAAATCGACGTTAAAGAAACGTCAAATGTTGCAGAATAGGTGCATCAAGATAATTTTGTGGTTACTACTCCTTTATCCTTCAGTTCAGCTTTACTCAAACTTGCCTCACAAAAGTTTGGCAGCAATTGGAATTTGTGAGTTTCAAACTCTTTTACTTTTTCATGATGAAATGAAAAAAAAACTCATCTTAACCTTACCTACTGCAGGAAACATCACAATTTTATAACACCAGGCAAGTCAACAGTCTTCTTCACATAATACTTTCAAAACTGGTAAAATCTCAACGATTTTTATACTTGTATGGAAATCCTCAAATCTTTTCGATTTCAATAACAATAATAATAGTTCTCACATGAGCTGCCCATAACTGCATAACAGTCACATTCGACATTTTTGACAAATTGGAGTTAATACCATGGAGAGTCATCAAATGATAAATACTTTCGATCAACTTTGTTTTTCTATGTATTTATTTGGAAGGCTCAAACGTGCATGACACTTAACGGAGCCGAGAAGTGATATTGTCAAAATATATTATTACAATTAATTAACTGTAAAGTAACTAGCTTTTTCTAGCTGTTTTCTTTGGACGCAACATCTCCGTCGAAACCGATCCTGACGCCGCGAATTGAGCTGGACGTTCATTCACTTCATGTCTATTCTCATGATCCTTAAACATGTTAGCCACTTTCGCCAACTCCGCTATTGCTCTCTCCTGCCTTCCTCGTTTTTGTTGTGCTTCTTCTTGTTCTTTCCTCTGCTGTTCCGATGTGTACTCGATTGTTGGTCCGTCTTCAATAACCTCTTCTTGTATTATTTCCTCCTCGATTATAACCACATTCTCCGAAGCTGGAGCTCCACACTCCACTACTTCAGCGAACGAACCAGAGTGCTTTTCCTTCTGTTTGGGTTTCTTTGGTTTCCGATTTGGACAAGAGGTTTTGTAGTGCCCTTCCTGGTTACATAAGAAACATTTGTCCTTTAGTCCATCATAAAAAAACTCTCACTTTCCAAGTGCCGAGTCCCAGAGATGGCGGGATCTCCTTTTTATGTCTAAATAGACACCTCGAACACCAGTGTATAGGTGATCAAGTCCCAGTCCCTCAGGAAACTTTTCACGAGTAGTATTCCCGACCTTTCCGTATTCCGCAAGAACCGAAACCAGAACGCTATCAGGAACCTCCGGAGGGAGGTCAAACTCTCTGACGTAAGCCACCTTGTTTCCCGCGGTAGACATATGCACGTCCACAGCTCTCCCGTCAGCGTAATAAAATTTGATTAAATCCTCGTTCCGCCTTAACGCTTCCTCCATGGCTTCCCGTGATCTATATTTTACACACACGGATCTCTGCTGTGGAAGTTTATAGACAACTTCCATTTGCATGACGTCCGAATGCACCCGTTTGGCGAATTCCGCAATTTCCGACCATGAGGGCGGCATAGCCCCTGCGGGGAACCGAAACTGAAGAGTGTTAGCATACACTTCCATAGTGGTACCGAACGTTTATAGCCAAATAGCACACACCGAACGAACAAAAGCAGCACCCAACATAAGGCAGCTAGGTACTTGTTTACTTCTGCGACCGAGCGCTCGTTGCTGTTGCGTCCAACGCAGACTAGAGAAGAAAGGTAATTGTTTCGATCAACTTACTAAAAACTATGAGATTGTTCTAGAAAATTCGAAAGAAATACCTAGTTGTTTTGTCACATTGGCAATTGTAACCGCATAACAGTCACATTGAGAATCTACATGAGCCTCATAATTAGGCTTACCAGATGGTATCCTTTGGGAGGACATGTCCTTTCTTTTGACCATGTGTCCTCCCGTCCTCCTTTAGGCTGAAAATGTCCTAGTTTTCAAATTAATCGTATATTCAATTTTATCCCCATTAATTTTCTGATTACTTATTCTCGAGCTTATTGGAAGGAATTCAATTTTGATCAAAGGTTGAGTCATGTCAAGAAAAACTTCAAAGCCAAGACTTAGATTCGAGAGAGATAGATCTTGAGCTATTGCATTAGCATCAATCAACAATCAATCAATGCAAATCACTACCAAATTCTATGAATAATGTTTTTTTTTCTACAAAGTAAAAAAAAATTCTACGGTTTTTTGTATTACAGTTCTTTTTACAGAAAGACGGAACCCAAAGGGATGGTTTAGGGCCAAAATATCGAAAAAAAAACGTCGAGACCCAAAACGTCGACAAAACATCGAAATGGCAAAACATCGGAAGTACAAAACGTCGAAAGCATTAATTTTTCAATACCGATTTGGAAATGTTTTTCAGATAACTTTTTCACATTGTGGTCGATTGGACAATTCTTCTGGAAGAAAATCATTCTTCTCGTTTTCTTACAATTTTCTCCTTTCGACGTTTTGTCCCTTCGACGTTTTGTTCTTTCGGTGTTTTGGCATTCGACGTTTTGTCTTTCGACTTTTTGTCACCCAACCCAGAGTCGAGTATGAAAAGTATTTTTGGTTTCTTTTGAAGGTAACATTTCATTAGTCTTTAAAATTCTTCTTAAACTCTTATTTGTTATCTTGCTGTACATGTTTAGTCAACAACGTTCCTTTTTATGCTATCTAGGGTTGAGATGCTTTTGGAGTTTCAATAAATTTTTTTTTCACTTGCAATGAATGTATTTTAGTTATCTTATGTTGGGGTAAAGTTATCAACTAAGCTTAGGCCCTCTCTTGTATCTTAGGAAAAGTGATATGAAAAAACGAGACATTCAGGTCCATTCATTTACTTTTATTCAACAAAGAACTGAAAGAGATAAAAATCCGTTTTAGATGATTCCTATGGAATTTTTCTTCAAGGAGCAACAATATAAATTTTTGCTCTGGTGTGACAAATTTTTGAAATGTCCTCCTTTGTCAAAGCCAGTAAAGCAATATGTCCTCCTTTCTGAAATATTCTTCTGGTAAGCCTACTCATAATGTAGTAGCAACGAAATTTCTATCAGAATTTTTTTTCTGACTATTCACCAAATACGCGATATGAGTTGTACAAAATTTCAGCCTCAAATAAGCTCTTTTGAATTCTTAATGATTTTTTGAAATTTTAGATTCCTTCCATACTGCAGTAAAATGCTTACTTGGTATCCCATTTACTCAATGCCTACTTTTGTCGAATGTTACAAATATACAGTTATGGGCAGCTGAAGTGTTGTACTAAAACTCTTTACTTTTGTATTTTTATTATATCGTTGAGTAAGTTGTGGGTCCTGCTCTATCAAAGTTATCGGCATTATCTAGGATACCCCGATTTACGGTACCTCAGACATGTACAGTACTGGCACGCTTTGGTCGTTCTTTTGTCCATACAAAATGGTATGGTTTGGGAGCTTGGATCTCGGCTTCTTGGAGTCCAATTTATTTGAAAATTTAATCACATCTCTTCAAATAACACAGCGTAACAAAAATGACGTGTCTCAAGGATCAAATTATGTGTCTCTAATAAATTTGGAGCTGCTGAATCTGATGCAGCTCCAGCACGTCACAATTTGTATAAAACACGCAAAGTTGTATAAAACATTGGTTTCATTGATATTTACATAAAATTTAAACAATGATTCATCAAAAATTGTTGTGATCTGATCCACCAAGCATGCAAAACAGGACTTTACCTTTCATTTTAGATATAATTTGGTTGAAATCGCACGATTAAATTGATTTTTAAACATGCTTGCAGTCTTCATACAAAATTCTTCGTTTCCCTTACAAAAAATAACTTTTGAGCATCGGAAGTATTTTAAACTTTATTGATAAGTATTGTTCTATACATGAAGTTTGAGCTCTGAGGAAAATTAAATATAAATTGCTATACTAGCTGACAAACTTGCATGCAAGTTGGCTGAAATAGTCAAATTTAGCATTTTTAACAGTCAATATTTCAAAAACTAGACGTGCTATGAAATTTCTGAAGATGGCAATGAATTCAGCAACTCTTAATTAAGTAAATAACGATATTTTGGTGCTTGAGACAAAACAGTGTGCCGCAGTGTACACTGAGCTGAAAATTTGAAACTTTTCATAAACAAACTTTTAAGATTTAAAAAATCTTTTAATTAAAAATAGTTTTATATGAAAATATTCAGCGCAAAATGTTTTTCTGCAAAACTGTGCAGTATTATAAAACATACTAGTTTATAGAACAATACATTTCAGTGAGACATATTCTTTCAAAAATATTTACCAAATGAGTTTGCCATTTTTCACAAAATTAGAGAGTTTCAATAATTTAAAAATTGGTGATTCTAATATTGTGATTTTTTTAGTTAGGTGGAATTCATGTTATTTCCTAGCTGTGATAAAAGTTTCAGATCAATCCAACCACTGGAAGCCGAGATCCAGATCTCCAAACTAGAGCATTTTGTATGAAAATCGACCAATCCGTACTACATTCTGTCCAGTACTGTAGAGTAAGGTGGGGCAAAAGTTCGACCTTAGTTGTATAATCAAAGTTTCCAGGAAAACAATAGCAGTTAAAACAAAACAAATACCATACAGTAAACCTTCAACATATTGGCTATAATTTTGCTGAACAAACATGTGTCAAAATATTTACTCATTTTTAGTTATAATAGTTTCAAAATTGATTGTCTTATTCGAACTTTTGCCCCACCGGTGGGGCAAGAGTTCGAATCTAGTGTGGGGCAAAAGTTCGCTGGCTAAAACACAAAATGTCGATCCTTTTGTGACAGGCATACCTTACACCAGCCGTAAACTTAAGTTTAACGAAAAATACACACTAAATTTTCATCAAAAAATTGCCCAAAACCGAGTTAATTGTAATATACTCAAAAATAGTAGTTTTTCGCAAAACTAAGTGGAAATGTAAAATTTTGGTGACAGTTTTCACACGATCAGACAAATGTAACTGGATTTGAAGATAATATGTGGATTTTAGGCAATTTGCAAATTTTTCCGTGGTTTTATACATGGGTCGAACTTTTGCCCAGGCTTTAGGCTGAAAATGTCCTAGTTTTCAAATTAATCGTATATTCAATTTTATCCCCATTAATTTTCTGATTACTTATTCTCGAGCTTATTGGAAGGAATTCAATTTTGATCAAAGGTTGAGTCATGTCAAGAAAAACTTCAAAGCCAAGACTTAGATTCGAGAGAGATAGATCTTGAGCTATTGCATTAGCATCAATCAACAATCAATCAATGCAAATCACTACCAAATTCTATGAATAATGTTTTTTTTTTCTACAAAGTAAAAAAATTCTAGGCATTTTAGGCAATTTGCAAATTTTTCCGTGGTTTTATACATAGGTCGAACTTTTGCCCCGCTGATTCGAACTTTTGCCCCACTATGGGCCAAAAATTGTTTTCAAGCATTTATGCAAAAACTAATACACCTCAAAGCAACCTTATGATAGGCCTAGAAACGCCCTTACATAAAATATTGAAAAAGATTTTATCTTCAATTGGTTCCATGCAACGAAAGTTTGTCCAAAAATTATAATATTCACGTCGAAAAACAACAAATAGCCATAACTTTTCCAAATCTCAATCGATTTTTATGATATTTGGAGTGAAAGTCTCTTACTTGAATAGCATTCGAACCACCATGACATTTAAAAGATTTGTTTTAAATTGAGCTAGAAATCTTAAAAAGAAACTCTTACCCCACTCGAACTTTTGCCCCACTTTACTCTATGTATGTAGCTATATGAAATATATTCTCATTCGAAAGTGGTAACATTTGAGTGAGTCGCCTAGGATTCGCTACAAAAATTGGATTATTTTTCCCATCCCTTAGTGCCCTCCTTAGGAGGAATGAAAATTTTAATAATTGCTCAATCAAATCATGAAATTTAATGTGCCACATGAATGCTTTCTACAAAATTTCAAATATCATCAATGGGCTCGTCAAAACATTGAACTTCAGATATTCTCAAGTTTTTTTTTCAAATTCATAAAGCAGATTATCATCTATGTGTCAAATAATGGCATCGAATGAGACGTCTGCGCCGACTTTTCGATAAGGAAAGCGGAAATTTATTCAATCCAATCCGTCCACTTGAATGCCGCCAATGATAAGACTGATTTCCTCGTAAAACCCAAGTACCGTAAAAATGTCGCCATAATCTCTCTGATTGTGAATAATACCAATAGGTCTCGAATGTTATCGATTCGCGTGCCACTTGAAGTACTCTTGTGAATCTAAAATCTGTACCTGCCCTTTTTCAGCATTTCGACGGCATATCCGTGCTTCTGAGCCCATTAGCAGCACGCTGATAAGATGAGACGGGAGCAGTTGCAAGCCTTCGTCAAGGAGAACCTGCTGACGTTTTTGACTATCGGTGGAGTCATCGTTGGCATAGTGCTTGGAATTGGTCTCAGGGAAGTGCCCGCGGAAGGTGAAAAATGGACCGCAAGAGATGTAGCCTACATCAACTTTGTAGGAGATATCTTCCTCCGGATGCTGAAAGCACTGATCCTGCCTCTTATTGTTACATCCCTCATCGCTGCTGTCGGTTCCCTAGATTTGTCGCTTTCGGGAAAAATCGGAGGTCGAGCTGTCCTGTACTACGTGATAACAACGGTAATGGCAGTTATTTTGGGAATTGTACTCGTCGTAACCATTCAACCGGGCAAAGGAGCCGAAGAGACCAGTGGCGCTGTAAAAGGGGAAGTACGAAACGTTACAACAGCTGACACTTTGCTGGACTTGGTACGAAACATGTTTCCACCGAACCTGGTCCAAGCTTGCCTACAGCAATATCAAACTGTTCTGACACCTCCCAAAAGTAACCCGGTGGAAACAGATCTGATCCTTTGGTCTGTTGGCGGTAAATTTGTCGATGGAATGAACATCATTGGTCTGGTGGTGGCATCTATTGTATTCGGAATAGCACTTGGGGCACTGAAAGAAGATGTTCAGCTAGTACTGAAGTTCTTTCAACAGTTGTCACATACCATCATGAAAGTTACAGGATGGGTTATATGGTAAGTTATGAAACTTTACAAGAATCTTATTGTAGTGTAACTGTGAAATTGATTATTTTTAGGTTGTCGCCCATCGGAGTGTTGTTTTTGATTACTGCCAAACTGTTGGAAATGGAAGATCTAGGAGCCGTCTTCGGTAAACTAGGTCTATACTTTGCCGTAGTTGCTGGTGGAATTGTATTCCACGGATTCGTCATTCTTCCGCTGTTGTTCTTCCTGTTCACTCGTAAAAATCCAGTCAAATTTGTAGCAAACATGGGTCAAGCGATTGCCACCGCCTTCGGAACCTCGTCAAGTTCGGCGACCTTGCCAGTGACTATGCAATGCCTCGAAGACAAAAATCACATCGATCCACGTGTGTCCCGATTTGTGCTACCGATTGGCGCCACTATCAATATGGACGGCACTGCCTTGTACGAAGCTGTGGCCGCCATTTTCATTGCTCAACTCAGAGGTAGGTACACACCAAACATGAAAGCGGTATAATACAAAGGGTCACTGGCGTAAACAACGTAATTCGCGATATTGTTGGTGCGATAAAAAGTTAGAAACGGTTTCTCACCGAAGTTGAATTTTGCTTAAAATCTATGCGAGATACCTAAACTAAGGAAGTGGTGCATTCGATTCGCGTCCGGATGCAGTCTAATGCGCCCTACTTCCGAGATAGAATATCTCGCATAGATTCCGAGAAAAAAAAACAAATTCGGCGAATAGCATATGGTTGATAGATGGTCTTATTTGCTTCAGCTGTTGGCTTACACTTTAATTTTCAAATGCCTGCCATAATTTTCCGTAGATTCCAAATTGCGTGCTGCTTAATATTCACAAATTGTTGCTGTGTATACGGTTACTTGGGATATTCATCGATTTCAAAGCGGTCTATGATACCATCGACCGCGAAGAGCTTCATCTGTTTGCTGACGACGTGGACATTGTCGGAAGAATGTTCCAGGTGGTTTTTGAACAGTATACTAGGCTGAAACGTAATTCTCATTGTCTCATACTGCCTCATACTCCCTGAAGTCTCTCTCCCCAAAGAAATACCGTAAGGTGGTTCCGGGGAGAAAATGTTCTGTGGCCAAGGTTAATGTCTGTGCATTCTATACACCATTTAACGTTCAACGCTCCGTCATCGTAATCATCGTCATCATCGAAACTTCAAAAGCAGTTTTTTCGTCCAAAACTAAAAATTAGTCGATGAAAATGTGTTCACTGTGTTTCGATTGGAGAATAGATTACAGTGAACATATTTTCCTGTTAATTTCCTTGATTTTGAACGAAAAAACTGCTTTTAAAAATTCCGAAACCAATGACGGATCCTGCCCCCTTAAGCAATTCAGCGAGAATTGCTCACCTACACTGCCCATATTTGCATAGTCGACGTAAGCGCCACTTAGGTCAAAATGCATTTTTTCATTGATATGCATGCTTTACATAATAATACCACAGACAAACAGACGTAACACTCGAATTATTTTCATCGTACGGCAGAATAGCGCTCAATTCTAATATTTGGTAGTTGGCCGACGCTCGCATCACTTTTGTTCGAGTTTGACGTTTGCACACTACTGCCACCTAGTTCGCGGTTGGCCAAACACAGTGGTTTTAGCATTGGGCGTTAATGTTCGCCAGACTGCATGCTTTACATAATAATACCACAGACAAACAGACGTAACACTCGAATTATTTTCATCGTACAGCAGAATAGCGCTCAATTCTAATATTTGGTAGTTGGCCGACGCTCGCATCACTTTTGTTCGAGTTTGACGTTTGCACACTACTGCCACCTAGTGCGCGGTTGGCCAAACACAGTGGTTTTAGCATTGGGCGTTAATGTTCGCGAGACTAAGTTTTGAATTGATAATTGTTCTAGCAGTTACGTCTGTTTGTCTGTGATAATACAGTACTTGGACATGTAAACAGCGATTATTTGTTCTAAAATATTTGAACTATAATAATGGATTGACATGAGCATGTACACCAACTTATCCGAAGAAACACCAAATTTTCAGAGTGTTTATTCGGATAGTTTAGCGTATAAACCAGGTTGCTATAAGGCTATCGCACCCTTCTCTTTCCAGCAACAAGATCCAATGGGATTTTTTGTTTGTTGTTTTCATACGGAAACGGTTTTGGTATGAAAACAATCAATAAGCGTGCGTGTGCATGAAAGAGAAAGGTGATTAAACGTCAGATTGCCTTATGAAAGTGACCTAGTGTTTACGTTAAGGCTCAAGAATCCATCATTCAATAACAGACAAACAGACGTCACACTCTCATCGATGTCCATCGACACACTTTTTAACGATCGATTCGAATATATGGTAGGTGGTCAATCGACCACTCGCAGCGCTCGCGTCGTTTTTGTTCATGTGTGACGTTTACACACTACCGCCACCTGTTGATCCATCGGCCAACTACAGTGGTTTTAGTATTGGGCGTACATGGTTTTGCGACTACGATTTTGATCGCGATTTGTTCTAAGTGTTACGTCTGTTTCTCTGTGATTCAATCATCAGCAATCTTCAAAAATGAAAAACCAGTTTTTTTGTTCGAATTTAAAGAATTCCGCATAAAAATCCTTACAGACAGCAAGTGCAATGCAATGATAGATTTTCATGAACATTGCTGCAATTTTGACTAAAAATAAACTGGTTTTGAAAATTTGTAAAACGATGATGGTTATTTTCCTCTTATATAACTCCCTCGAAATTCCCTTGGGAACCCCTGGAAGCTACAGTGGCTTCCAACCACTCCCGGGTAACTATAGCTTAGTAACATGAGACCTCTGAACTCAAGGGTGGAGGGCGGCTGTCAACTGGGAGTAAAATTGAAAAGCCGCCAACCTAAGTCCAGAACCAGTTTTAAGGCTTAACGCGGAAAAGTAAAAATCATTCTTCACAAAATTACAGGTAATCAATGCGCTTGAAAGAAATTGTTTGCAAGCAGTTATTTGCTACGTGCTACTGCAGTGCGCTGTTGGCAATTTAATCAGAAAATTCTGCTAAATTCCCAAAAAAAGATGTTTGCGAGAAAATTGCCATCTTGACTTCCGAGCCGCCGTGGGTTGACTGTTCCTAAAACGGATACGAGGTCCTAGTAAAAGGAATTTGGTGATTTACCGTCAGGGTGGTCATATGCCATTGCTGGACCTATTTACCTGAACGGAGGCAATTCCCTTGTCCAACACCCTGATAAAGGGGGGGGGTTATCAATTATACTGCACTTCACCATCACTGGTCGTAACACATGGACGCCTGATATTACTCTACCCAATAGCCTATTTTTAGAAGATGGCAGTGCCCAGTGTGCGACTATTGGGCGATTTATCGAAAACCCCTCCAGAAACGTAGTAGGTTTTGGGTTATTGTTATAGCCACCTTGAATTCTTATGGCTATCCTATTTTGTACCATACCTTATTTGTAAACACACTTTGACTCCCCTACTTATGTTTACCAACTGAACTGAATAAAACCATTGTATAAGAGAGTACGAATAGTAGAGAACGTGTTTTTGCTTTCGTGGTAAGAATTTGCCGTCCGAATTGCTAGCGGATTGTGCTTCGCCCGTGATCTACAACAATTGGCCGACGAGGATGGCCACTACGGCGGAATCCAGAAGCGAAAGTTCCGGATCTACCGATGCAGGTGCGGAATTGGCTGCCGGTGCCGGCGGTGTTGCAGGAGCAGGAGGTGCTGCAGGAGCCGCCATTGCTGGTTTTCCATTTGCTGGTATGCAGTCTTCATTCACCATCGACCCGTTCGACCGTCATAAAATGAAATGGTCGCGATGGGTAGAGCGGCTGGAGGGGGCGTTCAATTTGTTTGGGGTGCAGCCGAATTCCAGATTGTTTTTCCTACTTCACTTCATGGGCGGCGAAACGTACGACATTCTCTGTGACAAATTGGCACCCGATAAACCTCAACAACGTACGTATACTGACATTGTTGCTGCGCTAGAGAACCATTTCAACACGGAGCCACTTGAAATTCTGGAAAACTTCAGATTTAAGTGCCGAAGACAAGGGGATGATCGCCCAGATGAGTCCATCGACGAATATTTGATAGCTCTTCGGAAGCTAGCTATCACGTGCAAGTTTGGTGACTACCTGCACACCGCATTACGTAACCAATTCGTTTTTGGGCTCAAGGATCGAACCATCCAGTCTCGATTGTTGGAAGTACGTGACCTGACTTTGACTCGTGCTCGTGACATGGCAGTTTCCATGGAACTTTCGTCCAAGGGTGGAAGAGAGATGCAATCCAGGCAGGAAAGACCAGAGCTCAACCTGGTGGATCGATCGAGGAGCAGTGGAACCAAGGTACAGGTAAAGGGTGCAAATAAAAATAAAACGAATAAAGAATCATTGAGTGCGGGAAAGAAGGGTGAATGCTACAGATGTGGTAGCTCTACACATTTTGCAAATAAATGTCCACATATCCACACTGTCTGCCACTTTTGTAATGTGGCTGGACACCTACAAAGAGTGTGCCTAAAAGCGAAGAAAGGGAAGACTACAAAATCTGCTGCACATTTGCTGGAGGAAGGTTCCACGACGGGTTCGAACGAGAACGAGGTCGTCACGTTGGAAGAATTGTGCAAACTGGATGCAACTTCTGACGTCCACAGTCCCAAATTCTGGTTGGATGTCAAGGTTAATGGAAAGGAGATACGGTTCGAGATCGATACGGGTGCTCCTGTTTCCATTATGAACGTGGAGGATCAACAGAAGTTTTTCGCCGGGAAGAAGCTACACCCACCGGATATGGAGCTGGTTAGTTTCTGTAATACGAATATCGGTATCGAAGGTATGCTGAATGTTGCCGTTGAATACGGAACCGAACGGGTGTCCCTTCCTCTGTATGTTACCAGTATGAGGAAACACCCACTGCTAGGCCGTCAATGGATGCGAAGTTTGCGGATTGATCTCAACGAAGTTGCCTATTCGGAAGTGCATACGCTTACTGCTGCTGCTCCCACTCCGGAGAATGTTTCTGTTGGACAACCGGAGGTTTCTACTACTGAAGTCAGAGCATTGGTCCGAAGGTACGCAAATCTCTACGACGATTCCATCGGGAAGATTAGGGGTTTGTCTGCGAAGCTACGTTTGAAATCAAATACTAATCCAGTATACATCAAGGCACGACCAGTACCATTTTCTCTTCGTGGAGCTGTTGAACAAGAACTAGACAAGCTAGTTAAGGATGGTGTCCTGGAGAAGGTCAACCATAGTGCGTGGGCCACGCCCATAGTACCCGTGATGAAGAGCAACAATCGGGTGAGGCTATGCGGCGATTATAAAATTACAGTTAACCCTAATCTGATCATTGATGAACATCCGCTACCTACGATGGAGGAACTGTTTGCTAACGTTGCTGGAGGGGACAAGTTTTCGAAAATTGACTTGACTCAAGCCTACCTACAGCTTGAAGTCGAGGAAGAGGATCGAGAGGTGTTAACCTTAAGCACGCATAAGGGCCTCTACCGACCAACGCGATTGATGTACGGGGTTGCGTCCGCACCAGCAATATGGCAAAGATTGATGGAGGAGATCTTGAGCGGAATACCGGGCGTAACTGTATTTCTTGATGACATTCGTGTTACGGGGCCGAATGATCACGAACATCTGCGTAGGCTGACAGAGGTACTCAAGCGTCTCAATGCCTACAATATGCGAATCAACATTGAAAAATGTCAGTTCTTCACCAACGAAATAGAATATTGCGGATACCGAATTGACAAAACTGGTATTCATAAGGTCCGTTCAAAGGTTGAAGCTATTCACCATATGCCGACACCTGAGAGCAAGGACCAGGTTCGCTCATTCGTTGGGCTAGTAAATTACTACGGGAGGTTCTTTCCTAACCTCAGTACGACGCTGTACCCGTTAAACAACCTACTTAAGAATTCTGTTCCATTCGTTTGGACAAAACAGTGCCAAGCGGCGTTCGATAGCGTTAAGAAGGAGATGCAATCGGACAGATTTCTAGTCCATTACAACCCTTCACTACCGTTGATACTGGCAACAGATGCGTCACCATACGGGGTTGGCGCTGTGCTCAGCCACGTTTACCCTGATGGCTCAGAACGGCCAATATCGTATGCATCTCAGACATTGAATGCAACGCAACAGGCGTATAAACAGGTTGACCGCGAGGCCTACGCGATAATTTTCGGAATCCGACGATTCTATCAATACCTGTACGGAAGGCGGTTCATTCTTGTGACGGACAATGAACCACTCAAGCAAATTCTATCGGACACGAAGGGTCTTCCGAAAATGTCAGCGCTAAGAATGCAACACTATGCGATATTCTTGCAATCGTTCGACTACAGTATCAAATTCAGACCGACGAAACAACACGCAAATGCTGATGCTTTTTCGCGACTGCCGCTGAAGACCAAAGCACCTGACAACGTTATCGAGGAGACCGATATGTTGGAGGTTAACATGATCGAAACGCTACCATTAACAGTAGGAGAGCTCGCAAAGGCTACTGCTGCGGATCACACCGTAAAACCATTACTGGAAGGTTTGCGTAGTGGAAGAACTGTAGAACCAAGTCATCGCTTTGGAGTAGATCAGTCAGAATTCTCCTTGCAGAAAGGCTGTATTCTACGTGGAATCAGGGTCTACATTCCACCGATTCTTCGAGAAAAAGTTCTCAGCGAATTGCACTCGACACATTTTGGAATGACAAGACTGAAGACGCTGGCCCGTGGATACGTTTGGTGGCAAAGTATTGATAGTCAGATTGAAGAGATGGTGAGAAATTGCAGCCACTGCCAATCCATGAGAGCTGAACCAGCAAAAGCGCCAACACACTGTTGGGAACAACCAGCGAAGCCGTTTGAACGAATTCACGTGGACTTCGCTGGGCCGTTCATGCAAAGTTATTTTATTGTGTTGGTAGACGCCTATACAAAGTGGCCTGTGGTGAAAATACTAAACAACATCACTACAGCGACTACAATACAAGTCTGCCGGGAGTACTTTGCAACTTATGGGATTTCTTCGGTCTTAGTGTCGGATCACGGAGTCCAGTTTACTTCCGACGCTTTTCAAGATTTTCTTCGCAAGAACGGTGTTTACCATAAGATGGGAGCGCCATACCACCCATCTACAAATGGATTAGCGGAAAGGTTCATTGGGACTTTCAAGGCTAAACTCAAAAGTTTGAAGTGTGACAAGTCGATGTTGCATGCTAAATTGTGCAACATTCTGCTCACATACAGGAATACAATCCACCCAGCAACTGGAAAATCTCCGGCCTTAATGGTGTATAATCGTTCGCTGCGGTCTCGCTTAGACTTAATGATTCCCAATTCCAAAGATGCTGTGAAGGATGTCCAAGGAAAAACCCGAGACATTGCGGAGGGGGCGAGAGTTGCGGCTAGAGACTACATTGATAGTGACAGATGGAAATACGGAGTTGTTGCTGAAAAACTCGGTAAGCTGCACTACTACGTGAAGCTTGATGATGGCAGAACATGGAAAAGGCACATCGATCAGCTCAGAGAAGTTGGTTCTAGTTTGGAAACCACTAGAACACTGTTACTGCGTGAATCACCTAATATTCCAGCTGTTGTATCGCAACAAGCAATGGATAGTGATGCGAACATTACACGCCCGAACATCAGTGCAGATAACATCTCTTCAAACGGTTCGGTGGTGCAACCGGAATTCCCTCGACAACCGATAGCTGATGCATCGTCTGTAGGAGTCAACAATGCGAAACAACCGGGTTCAGTGGATCAGGATTCAACACTCTCCATTCCACCGGTTGTGAAAGACTACCGACAGTCACCAAGGAGATCCGGCAGGGTAACACGGCCGCCAACAAGACTTGACCTATGAATTGCATTAATTAAGGGGGGAAGAGATGTTATAGCCACCTTGAATTCTTATGGCTATCCTATTTTGTACCATACCTTATTTGTAAACACACTTTGACTCCCCTACTTATGTTTACCAACTGAACTGAATAAAACCATTGTATAAGAGAGTACGAATAGTAGAGAACGTGTTTTTGCTTTCGTGGTAAGAATTTGCCGTCCGAATTGCTAGCGGATTGTGCTTCGCCCGTGATCTACAACAGTTATAGTGGTACGAATTCTCGCTAAAGTGTGACCTACTGTGTTTTATAATTAAAAACGTGAATTGTCACAAACACATAAACTCATACAAACACGAAAATCTAAAAATTGGAACCAACCGGTTTCATTTAATTCATCCATATAATCGTTCATAAAACTCACTGATTCTTAATATAAAACAACGTATGCGTTTGCAGATGATAAAAGTAAGAAATTAGTCAAAATGTCTCAACCAGTCAATTTCTGAATTTCTAACTTTAGAAAATGTACAGATTATTTAAGTGAGTATTCATGACAGGTTACAATCGAGAATCATACCTAAATGTTTGAAACAATCAACTTCAACAATCTCCTCGTTCTTAAACGTGATCCCTGTATGCTTCGAGAGAATACTTAGTGCGTGGTCCTCTAATTATCATAAATTTAGTTTTCGTAACATTAAGTAAGAGCAGATTGTTTTCTAGGTATTCACTTACAATAAGAAGATCCTCCTTCATTTTATTAACAATTTCTTGAGGAGTCCGCCCAGTATAAGAGAGAACTGTATCATCAGCAAATAGTCTAACAACACCGTTAAGCCGTAAGTTACACAGATCGTTCACTACTCCGACATCCATTAACAATGACAGCTTGTTTCCTACTCTGCAATAACTCCTTAGCAAGTTGCTAGGAAGACCTCGAACTCTACATGCCTCAAGTTTTTTCAGATGAAATCCGTGGTCGACCTATCAAAAGCATTTGACAAATCCAAGAACAGACAACCAGCAATGTTCTTATGACGATCAATAGTATCAGACAGCTCATCTACTAGTTCAAGCACGGCTATTTGAGTTGAGGAGCCTTTACGAAATCCGTATTGCTTGTTATAGAAGGAATGAGTTAGAATTCAAAAATTCGAGAAGGCGTTGGGTAAGCAGTTGTTTGAATACCTTGTTAAGTGCCGGTAACACGGATATTGGCCGATAAATATTAAGTAGTTTCCGGTCTCCAGTTTTGAATACTGGATAGACAATCAGGGTATATTCCAGTAATAGCTGAATCATTGAATGTATCGGCTATGATTGTCGATAATACCGTGCAATGGTGTTTTAGAGCGGTGATCGGCAATCCAGCGTGTTCTGTCGCTTTTGAACTATCCATGTTAGAGATGACATTGCAACCTTCTTGCGATGTTGCAGGAGTCAAGAAGAATATATTTGGAACCTCTCTCATAGTATTCTTCTTCTTTTTGGCATTACGTCCTCACCGGGACAGAGCCTGCTTCTCAGCTTAGTGTTCTTATAAGCACTTCCACAGTTATTAACTGAGAGCTTTCTTTGCCAAAGTTGCAATTTTCGCATTCGTATATCGTGTGGCAGGTACGATTATGCCCAGGGAAGTCAAGGAAATTTCCATTACGAAAAGATCCTGAACCGATCGGGAATTGAACCCAGACACCTTCAGCATGGCTTTGCTTTGTAGCCGTGGACTCTAACCACTCGGCTAAGGAAGGCCTCTCTCATAGTATGGTGTGCGTTAATGTTGTTTGATAATGACAAATTCTCAACTATTCGACTACCATTCGAAGTGAACAATTCATTGAAGAAATTAGATACAAGTGCAGCATCAGAAACCTCCCTACCGTCAATATGCAGCATCATTTTACGTAGTTGTCAGTTGGTACCCAGTAGACCGTTGATGCGATTCCAAAGTTCTTTGGGAATTGGTTACTAAAAATCGCATTCTATGTTCAGGGTCCTGCATTCGAAGTTTGCTACTTTCAATATGGTATTGCTTACAAGTTGCACTCTAGAATAGTTGGACATTGTTCACATCATTCGTAATAGTTGCCATGCATTTTCTGATACTGTTATAGATGTGCTATGATATTTTAGAGAACGGTAATGGATTCAACCTTAAAGGTTCCTTAAATTAAGTAAATAGATGTATTTTGATACTTGAGACAAAAACGCGTTCCGCAGTGTAATCAAACTGTAACGTTACATCATTAAAAAAAATATTTTTTTTTAGGACTTTCGCTCACATTTGGGAACATAGTTGCCATAAGCATAACAGCGACAGCAGCCAGCATAGGCGCAGCAGGAATTCCTCAGGCCGGATTAGTCACATTGGTCATGGTGCTGGATACAGTTGGTCTACCAGCAGAAGACGTATCACTCATAATAGCCGTGGATTGGTTGTTGTAAGATTTGACAGTTTAAAAAACAGTTGGAATATTTAAAAAAAACACTCAATTCTGTTTTCAGGGATCGCTTCCGCACCGTGGTAAACGTGCTGGGAGATAGCATTGGTGCGGCCATTGTCGCCCACTACAGTCAAAAGGAACTGACAACAATTCCATCCAGTGAGATTAACGGGAAAACTCAACGAAATTCTCTGGTGCACAGTGCTGAGACAGTGGTATTCGAAGAGAGGCTGTAAGCGAAACTGATGACCACTTTTTGATTTAAGCATGTTAATAACTCGTACTGAGTAGATGACTCGATCTTAACGTAAAAACTAAGGCAACCATGTCAAAGTAAAGTGTTATGTTATTGAAAAATTAACCGTATTAACTTATGATGTAAGGTAACTGCAAACATTGATATTGAATGAAATAAACGTTATCCTCAACAACAAGAAAACAATTATTTAACATTTTCAATTTTACATCGATTTTTTACAATGGATTACCTGCATTCATCGATTTCCTTTTATCGTTGCTCTTTTTGCATTTATTCATCAATAACAAGTCCGTGTCCAACCGCTTCAGGAAGCTGGCTATTTCAACCCATGACGGTTAAGGGCTACCCACCGGGGATCGAAACTGCACGGTATGAATTATCATTTCACTTATGCTGTTTCTAACGCACAGAAAGCACCAACGATAGATGAAGCACGAGTAAACGACCGTAAAACAAAGCGCGAACAGTCACATTGATATTATACATGAGCCTAGTAATGTAGTAACAATGAAATTTCTATCAGAACTATTTTCCACTATTCACCTAGTATGCGATATGAGTTGTACAGAATTTCAGCCTCAAATAAAGTAGATAGTTTTTTTTGACTGCAGCGAAAAAACAACTCAATTTAGTCAGCTTTAGCTTTCGCGCAGCAAGCGGTGCGCGCGTTTGGATGTGTTTTTACATTTACGGTCACATTTTTTTCGGTTCCTCGAAATATAAATTTAGCTGATAAAGCCTGATTTGCTGCTGAACAGGAATCGCTAAAGAAATTTCTCGCCGATTCCTTGCAGAAATTTTCTACAGCGACTCCCGTTTGAACTGACATCTCTTTTCAACTGCGTACTGCGATCAGAAAAAAGCGCTTCCTTGCAGGAATTTCCCATGCATCAAGATAGGCCAAGAAATTGCTTGTCAGCAGCGAATCAGGCTTAAATTATCAAAATGGATATCGACACGACGCCTAATTATGTGATTAAAAGATTTGCTTTCTGAAGTTTTTTTTTTTTTTTTAATTATTAGTATCATTCTAAACATTACATTCATTTCTTATATCTAGGTGTTCTGTGTTATTTGACAACACTATCATCCTAATTTGGTGAAACAAATTTAAGATTTAATTAACATTTTGTTAACAACATATTACATTTCATTTGCCGTAGCAGTTCAGTTTTTTTACAGGTGAGTTGATTTCACCTGCTTATAAGAGAAAAAAACGTTTTTAATATACTTAACCTAACTTAACCTAAACATATAACGCATTAATCGTGGCAATAGAAGATTGTAACGATTTTTGCCTGAAATTATTAATGATTGTATTTGACATTTGTTCCAATGTTTCAACATTGGATATTCTATGTAACTCATTGGTACTATACCAGGGAGGAAGCCTCAGAATCATTTTCAAAATTTTATTTTGAATTCTCTGCAGAGCTTTCTTCCTGGTATTACAACAGCTAGTCCATATTGGTACAGCATACAACATGGCTGGCCTGAAAATTTGTTTGAATATCAACAGCTTGTTCTTAAGACAAAGTTTTGATTTTCTATTAATAAGGGGATAGAGACATTTTACATATTTATTACATTTGGCTTGAATGCCCTCAATGTGATTTTTGAAAGTTAAATTCTTATCTAGCATGAGCCCTAGATACTTAACTTCATCTGACCAATTTATTGGAACCCCTCTCATCGTGACAACATGTCTACTTGAAGGTTTCAAATAAAGAGCTTTTGGTTTATGTGGGAATATTATTAGTTGAGTTTTGGAAGCATTAGGAGCAAGTTTTGGAAGCATTTTTGCAAGTATGAAGAAAAAATATCCAAACTTTTTTGCAATCGACTACAGATGACACGCAGGCTTCGTCCTTTGGCGGAGAGGCCTGTGTCATCCGCAAATAAAGATTTTTGACATCCCTGAGGTAACTCAGGTAAGTCAGATGTGAAAATATTGTATAATATTGGCCCCAAAATGCTGCCTTGAGGAACACCAGCTCTTACAGGAAGTCTTTCAGATCTGGAGTTTTGATAATTAACCTGAAGTGTACGATTTGACAGATAACTTTGAATTATTCTAACAATGTATGTTGGAAAATTAAAGTTTTTTAATTTTACAATCAAACCTTCATGCCAAACACTGTCGAATGCTTTTTCTATGTCTAGAAGAGCAAGACCAGTAGAATAGCCTTCAGATTTGTTGGAACGGATCAAATTTGTTACACGTAAAAGTTGATGAGTGGTCGAATGTCCATGGCGGAATCCGAACTGTTCATTGGCAAAAATTGAATTTTCGTTGATGTGGGCCATCATTCTGTTCAAAATAACCTTTTCAAAAAGTTTACTGATGGAGGAAAGCAAACTGATTGGACGATAGCTAGAAGCTTCTGCAGGATTTTTGTCTGGTTTTAAAATTGGAACAACCTTAGCATTTTTCCATTTGTCAGGAAAATATGCTAATTGAAAACATTTGTTAAATATATCAACTAAAAATGATAAGCTACTTTCTGGAAGTTTCTTGATGAGGATGTAGAAAATTCCATCATCGCCAGGAGCTTTCATGTTTTTGATTTTTTTAATAATAGTTCTCACTTCTTCCAAATCAGTCTCCCAGGCATTTTCGAAAACGTTCTCTTGATTGAGAATATTTTCGAACTCCTGAGTAACTTCATTTTCAATTGGACTAGTAAGTCCTAAATTAAAATTGTGCGCACTTTCAAACTGCATAGCAAGTTTTTGAGCTTTTTCGCAATTAGTTAGTAATAATTTGTTTTCCTCTTTCAATGCCGGTATTGGCTTCTGAGGTTTTTTCAAGATTTTCGATAATTTCCAAAAGGGCTTAGAGCCAGGGTCCAATTGAGAAATTTTATTTTCAAAATTTTTGTTTCTTAATTGAGCAAAACGTTTCTTGATTTCTTTCTGCAAATCCTGCCATATAATTTTCATAACAGGATCGCGAGTGCGTTGAAATTGCCTTCTCCTCACGTTTTTAAGACGGATCAAGAGTTTAAGATCATCGTCTATAATCACGGATTCAAATTTTACTTCACATTTTGGAATTGCAATGCTCCGGGCTTCAACAATGGAATTTGTTAAAGTTTCAAGAGCATTGTCAATATCAAGTTTAGTTTCTAAAGAAATGTTAACATCAAGATTAGAGTCAACATACGTTTTATATATATTCCAGTCGGCTCGTAAATAATTGAAAGTGGAGCTGATAGGATTGAGAATCGCTTCTTGGGATATTTGAAATGTAACAGGGACATGATCAGAATCAAAATCAGCATGAGTAATCATTTGGCTACAAAGATGACTAGAGTCGGTTAAGACCAAATCAATCGTAGATGGATTTCTAGAAGAGGAAAAACATGTGGGGCTATCAGGGTATTGAATTGAGAAATATCCTGAAGAGCACTCATCAAATAATATTCTGCCGTTGGAATTACTTTGAGAATTATTCCATGACCGATGTTTGGCATTAAAGTCACCAATGACAAAAAATTTTGACTTATTGCGAGTCAATTTACGCAAGTCAGTTTGGAGCAAATTAACTTGCTGCCCAGAGCATTGAAAAGGCAAATAGGCAGCTATGAAAGTATATTTACCAAACTGTGTTTCAACAGAAACACCTAAAGTTTCAAAAACTTTAGTTTCAAATGATGAAAACAGTTGATGTTTTATACGCCTATGAATGATGATTGCAACTCCCCCACATGCCCCATCAAGTCGATCATTACAATAAACAAAAAAGTTAGGATCTCTTTTGAGTTTAGATCCAGGTTTCAAATACGTGCTATATGCACGTTATTAACCGTAAGAAAATTAAACAGCTCGTCCTCTTTACCATTCAGAGAACGAGCATTCCAATTTAAAATATTTAAATTATTATTTGGATCCATTAGAAAAACGTAATCCAATAACAATTTGATTTGTAAATTTTACACCTACTTGGACTGCTTCAGTCATAGTGGTGGCTTTGAACATTGCATCAATCATTAGATTCAATTGTTCAGTTAGAAAATTAAAATCAGAGGCAGACATGTCATGTGATTTCCCATTGGAATTTCCGGTAGACGAAGAAGCGGAGTTACCTGTGGCGGTAGGGTTTTTACCATTTGATTTGAAACAAGTAGAATGGGTACCCATGGATCGAACAGGGGAGGAGTTCGAATTTCCTGCTACGATATCGGCAAAGGATTTACCGTGGGTAGATACATTCGAAATAGAAAGATTCGAACGGCTACCCGACGGATTAAAATTAGTTTGTGAATGAGCATGATTATGATCTTCCTGATGGGTATGATTCATGATCAAGCGATCGTTAACTGAAAAATGAGCATTGTTCGATACTCTACCAGGCAAATTCCGGAAACGACCGTTATCATAACGTATATTATCTTTCATCTGCCTGGCACGAGCCTCAATGACCTTTTTGCGTGAAGGACAATTCCAAAAATTGGACTTATGGTTAGCCCCGCAATTACAACATATGAATTTGGTGGTATCTTCCTTCACTGGACAGACGTCTTTGGCGTGAGAAGAACCTCCGCAAATCATGCATTTAGCATCCATGCGACAATTTTTTGTTCCATGACCCCACTTTTGGCACCGACGGCACTGAGTGGGGTTCTGGTAATTTCCTCCAGGTTTCTGGAAATGTTCCCATGTCACACGGACATCAAACAAAAGTTTTGCTTTTTCTAAAGCTTTAATATTATTTAGTTCTTTTTTGTTAAAGTGAACTAAATTCTTGAGAAAGCCCTTTCCGAACAATGCCAGATTGGGTTCTCTTTTTCATAATGATTACTTGGACTGGGGAAAATCCAAGTAAATCATTTATTCCATTTTTGATCTCTTCAGGTGATTTATAGTCACTTGAGAGACCTTTCAAGACAACTTTGAACAAACGTTCAGTTTTGTCGTCATAAGTAAAAAATTTGTGCTTCTTCTCTTCAAGATGTTTGAGAAGAAGCTCACGATCTTTAAGAGTTTCCGGCAAAACGCGACAGTCTCCTTTCTTTGCGATTTGGAAGGAAACCTTGATTCCCCTAATGGAGTTCAAGATCTCCTGCCTAAATCCCCCAAATTCGGAACAACTGACCACGATAGGCGGCACTCTTTGCTTCCTCACTTGAATCAAAGAGCCTGGGCTAGAGGAAAGTTTGTCTAGAGCATCGAACTGATTGCTCATTTCGATACAATTATTCATTTCACCCTTGGAAGAAAGTTCGCATTCCGGGGAAACGTCCTTTCTTCCATTCTTGCCACGTGTAGTGACAGTTTTAAAACCCACTTTTTTGGAAGGAAGTAGTGAATTCAGAGATTCACCCTTCCTTTTGTTAGTTGTTGATACCATGTTTAATTAATAAACGAAAGAAGACGTGACCTTCGAAAGGTTTTTTCCCAAGACGGTGTCCAAGAAGGATTACCACCGCTAGCTTTCGCCAACGGGTCCAACGAAAAATCGAAGGCACGGGTCCAAACAAGGATCGTAAAGGGATCAATAGTAGAAAAAATAGTACTAAAAAGTACTGTTTTAGTAGCACTGAAAAGTACCGTTTTTAATTTTAGCACTGAAAAGTACTGTTTTTGTAGCACTGAAAAGTACTGTTTTATTGCTTTAGGTAGTTTTTAAGAAAACTTCCAAGAGCAGAGAGAATTCGTGTACGCACAGCACGAAGGTACGATGCGCACTTTGCTTTCTGAAGTGATTCTTTTGATTATTTGAAGAAATACGTGATAGTGGAAGTATTGGCTGGAAGAACAATGAAGGCATTCTGAAGTTAACTCGCAGTAGAACTACTCTATGGATGTGGCAAGCAGAAGATGAAGAGCTGCAGTTTTGGTGAGAAGTTTCCAATATGTACTTTTTTCAACGCAGTTAACTGGCACCACAGACAGCGTGGAAGTCTCATTCTGCAGCGGAACGGTATATCTCGATTAACGTTCAACGCTCCGTCATCGTAATCATCGTCATCATCAAAACTTCAAAAGTAATTTTTCTGTTCAAAACTAAAAATTATTCGATAAAAATGTGTTCACTGTGTTTCGTTTGGAGAATAGAATACAGTGAACACATTTATCCGTGAATGTTCTTGATTTTGAACGAAAAAACTGCTTTTGAAAATTCCGAAGTCAATGACGGATCCTGCCCCCTTAACTCGTGAAAGGGTCTTGGAGGCCATTTGTAGGCAGGCATGTGATGAATAAATTTTGAGCGTAACATGGTCACTCACATCAATAGACGATAAACGATGATTGTAGTCTAAATTGCAAATTTTTTAAAAAGCATTTCATTACCAGAAGGGATTTTGAAAAATTTCATTAAATTTGACAAATATGTTTTTTGTTGTAAATTTCTAGTGCATTAGATTGGGGAATGTGTAGTAAGCACAGTGGGTGATAATTTGTGTAATCAAATGATATTCATTCGAATAATTGTTTTAAGAATGGAAAATCGAAGATTTGGCAACCCATTTTAAGGATTAAAAAATTCAGTAACTGCAACTGTTGTTTCTTTTTCTACATTCATTTGTTTTTAGGATATAAATTAATTTGGAAAGGTTGTTTTCTTTTCGTTTTAGAGAGCGAGTAAAGCCCCACGCACAATGTGAGCGGCAGCGCGGCACAACGGCATTACGGCAAGCCCATCTCGAGCTACACTCTACTTGTCATGTCAATTTTGAAAAGGATTAAGTCAACATGGGATTGATAACTAAAGTGTAGATCAAGATGGGCATGCCGTTTTGCCGTTGTACTGCGTTGCCGTTCACATTGTGCTTGGGGCCTAACGGCGCTTAAGCCGAGGCTATCGAGCCAGGACATACGGGATAAATACCTGTGTCCCATCCCAGGAAATGGACCATGCACAGCGATGGAGTGTTCATTAGAATTCTTAGACTCGCCACTCCCAACGTTCTTACCTATTCCCCTAAATAGAACGGTCGGTACGGTTGTCCCCGTTTCTTCCTTTGCAAAATTTCAAAATTTCGTCTATCATGTTATTCATACGTGAATAATCTGATCGTCGTATTTTTTGGAATTATCTCCAAAACCCAAGCCTGCACAGTGGCCCTGGCCCTTTTAATATTTGTATCATATTATCGATATGCTGCAAATATTAATGTTGACAAGAAAATACTGGAAGAAATTTCAGTATTTCCAGGATGCTTTTCAATATTGGCTGTGCAAGCACTTACAATAGAATAGAATAGAATAGAATAGAAAGAACTTTTTTTGTAGTCTGCATACACGGAAAAATCTATGGATAGCGCCACACCTATATTCAACGTGTCTTTCGAAGCTGGGCTTGTCATCGATCATTATTCTGAGATGCCTAAGGGATCCCTTGAACTCTATGGTGCAATCACCTGCCGAGATAAGCGCCCTTTGCTTGGACTTGCGGATGTTGATCACCACCACCTCAGTCTTGCGATGGGACAGTCCTAGTTTCCTAGACCTCATAAATTTCTCAACTATGTTGATAGAGTGCGCTGCTCTCAACTCTACTTCCTCCATTGATTCGGCAAAGACCGTCGACGAAGCCAACAATCTTCACGCCCGACGGATGGGACAGTCTCAGTACGTCATCGTATCGAATTCCATAACATTCGAGCCAGGATTGAACCTTGAGATAGGCCTATTCACATGACGTTCCAAAACAGCTGATCGGGAAGCTCTTTGACAGTTCTTCTATGAAAATGATAGCCTAGTGTATGCACCGGTCCTCCACCGATGTAAACAAATGCATAGACGAACCTGTCACATGAAAAGGCCTATACTCCCTCGGTAATTTGACAGCTTTGCGACCCCTCCCTAAGCGAATCCTTCCATCAAAATAGCTTTCTAGAAGCTTACACAACTGCACCGTAACTTGAGGCGATGAAGTGCGTGGGCTATCGCTTCCCAGCTTGCGCTGGTGAACGCATTCGTGCAGTAACGGATGCCGCTCCTATTATGCTCGATTGCCACCCCACCTTAGCTGTATGAACGACCGACTGGATAGCGTCCAGAGTAGATTTTTCTATCCTGAATACAAATTGATTGTTGGACAGGCTGCCTGAACCTTCCGTATACGGTACTAGCCTGTTGAGGATCAACAGTCCGATCAGTTGTCGTATCTAGTAGATAAATGTGTCAACAAAACATGCGTTTTCCAATGAAAATATTTTGTTCCGTTGAACCGCTGTCAAAAAAAAATTCCTGAAGCTCAATGATACTACACCTTTGTTATTATTGCAATTTGGGAAGAGCAAATAAACAATTTATGTCAGTGTCAACGCCAATAAACTAATATCTCTTGTTATGAAGCACGTATATACAGGTGATAAAATTCATTCGAAAGTGTAAAGCGTGATAAGACTGCGGGACGCTTTAAGGTGAAGCGGCGTGTAACTCAAAGAATCATTAGAATCATCATTGATGTAATAGTAGTAGTGTCGCCTTTCCATGTATATTTTCAAAACAAACTAACAAAAAATATAACATTTGTGTTAAGCATATTTTTATCTAAACACTTGGGAAATTTAGTAGATTGACGAGTATTGGAAATCAAAATCAAATGTTAAATCGTACATATCAAAAGAAAACATTACAATTTAATGCAGGGCATCGGAATTTCTCTGTTTTTTATTGGATTTATCGCATATTTTAGTTACGCATCGGTACGGTTTATGTTTGCAAGGGATGACGGTGTTGCCAGGTGATTGGTGACAGATTTTTCTAGCAATTGTTATATGCTTGTTTTTGGAACATTTGCTGCATATTATAAAAACTTATCATTTTGCAAATAGTTTTCCATCACAAGATCACTGATTTAATAAAATTTTATTGATTTTTGTGATCAATTCACATTAAATGCTATGATTTTACAGATAGCAACTCTGACATCACTGCGCTCAACGATCGCGATGATTGTGCACACACGATAGACGCGTCCCGACGCATCGCACTGTGGAGCTTTTCAATTATTTTGGGTGGTCCAAATTGATAAACACTTGGTATGATTTTATGCTTCGTATAGATGGTTTCTGTGATTTGAGAGAATCGAAAAACAAACAACGTATGAGTTTCAAGTTTCTATGCTTTGCCCGACCTTTCCGCACTGAAAATTAATACAACAGAAAAAAAGATGAATATCTTAGACTATAAACACAGGCATGTCTCAGTGTGCGGTGGCGGCGTCGATTCGTAGCAAGTGAAATCCACCGCCATAATAGTTTTGAGTGATGCAGTTGATAAAACTTTATAAATATTTGAATCCCGTTCGAATTGTGTTTCTTTAAGGAAAGTTAATGAAAGATTTGTTTAGTGGAAGTGAAGTGAACGCAATATGAAATCCAAAACACAAATGCTTGCTGCAGAATTACAATGGAAAAGGTAAGCACCTTCTATTTACAAGTGTAGTTGTGTGAGGCAATGCAATGCGGCATGAAATCGGAGATTTTTTTTGAGAATATAAATCTCATGTATATTGTCGCTAAATTGATAATGCTGTATCTGAAAGTGTTGATTAAATATTGAAATACTACCTGAAGCATTTTTCTTCGCATAAATTATCCATTAAATCAGTTGATAAGCTTTTATATTTCATCGATGTTACAAATACCAATACTATCATAACAATATGTTAATGATTTTGGAAGAAGCCATTTTGCGATGACGCACCAAAAGGCCTTAACTATATTGCTGTGGATGATAACTTTTTTTCTCTACGCTGCACAGTGCTTCCAAAGGGCCTAAATTCGTGATCGAAAAAGTTTTGCACCAAGCATATATGCCTTAAAATAATTCTAATTGTTGAAAAACTTGTGGATCGATATATGAAGTAGTACTTGAGGTTTGCTTTTTCAAATGGATGGGGTGATTATACAGTATGGCCCATAAAAAAATGCGAAAATCGTCATATCATGTTTTATGGTAGTTTTTACATAGAAAATGTGGATGAAACATAAATATTATTCATTTACTGTATTGTTTAATCTATTTAGACTCAGTTTTTTGCTTTGGACATGATTTTTATCTGTTTCTTTCACCTTACCAGAGAGGAATTGGAAGCATACCTTCAAATTTTATCATGCGGACGTCGAGTTCAATATCTGTGTGATGGAAGCTTCTAAAACATCAACGATGGTGTGAGATTCTTCACAGGCCTTGTCTCCAGCATACGCCCATTTCAAATGATAGAATTGGTTCATACCTGGGTAATTGGAGACTTAACCATATTTTTGAAAAAACGGCTTATTTTGGAGAGCTTTGATTGAACCTTCATATAAGTGTGATAAGCGGCTCCGTTTTGCTCAAAACCTATGAGCTAGTATTGATATAAGTTGTCTCTAACCGAAGGAACAAATTTCATCCTCAAAAACCTGTTATTGGCCTCTGTATTTATTTTTTATTCCACTTTAACGAAAAATGAAGCCATATCAAACCTATAAGACGCAAATGTCCTCAAAACTATGACCCTGGCAAAATATTTTATTGTGATCATAAAAAACACGTTCTCTAAGAACTCCCCCATCCTCTGATTCCAAACGCACTAAAATTTTCAACAATAAAGTGTAATTTTTGAAGGTGTAAAGTTTTCCACCATAGTATACGACAATCAGACGCTGTTTTTAGTTTTGGGCGGACAAAACCTTTGAACTTGTATGCTTTATTGCATTAATTAGGATAGTAAGAAAAATATTACAAAAATTGTCCTAGATAGCGAAGTTGTGTCAGAATATACTACAATAATCAGAAATTACATTTTCTGTCAAAAACAATGAAAATAACGCCTGTGTATTCTATATTCACGTTCAAAAAATGTTCGGATTTTTTTATGGGCCATACTGTAATGACGTACCGTGCGGCCTTAAGTGCCCCTAAGTCCTCCTCAACTGCAATGATTCATCGTGTGCGCGGCCTACCACGAAGTCAACGGCTTCGTTCGGGTTCTCTGTTGAATATTATCTATGTTGCGTTTTTAAAGCCTAGTATCCACATCCTAAGTAGAGCGGTCAAGTACAATTTGTTGCTAATTACCAAAGTAATTTTGACAGCTGATCCAGAATGAGCGAAGTGTCACTTTTACTTGCGGAATAATTGAGCGGCACATTTTTCCGTACGGAATAGTGACAGCTCCATTTGATTTGTACAGCAGGCGTTACCAATGTTACGAAATCAGCTCTACTTGTCAACTGGATACAGCTCAAGTAATTTGAACAGCTGAAGTATTTCATGACCATTACTTGTCCTATCCTTTTGCACAGTACTAACGAAGTGGATACCAACCATAAGATATAAATTAAAGACCATTTGGAAAGGTTGTTTTCTTTTCGTTTCAGAGAGCGAGTAACGGCGCTTAAGCCGAGGCTATCGAGCCAGGACATACGGGAGAAATACCTTTGTCCCATCCCAGGAAATGGACCATGCACAGCGATGGAGTGTGCATTAGAATTCTTAGACTCGCCACTCCCAACGTTCTTACCTATTCCCCTAAATGGAACGGTCGGTACGGTTGTCCCCGTTTCTTCCTTTGCAAAATTTCAAAATTTCGTCTATCATGTTATTCATACGTGAATAATCTGATCGTCGTATTTTTTGGAATTATCTCCAAAACCCAAGCCTGCACAGTGGGCCTGGCCCTTTTAATATTTGTATCATATTATCGATATGCTGCAAATATTAATGTTGACAAGAAAATACTGGAAGAAATTTCAGTATTTCCAGGATGCTTTTCAATATTGGCTGTGCAAGCGCTTAGAATAGAATAGAATAGAAAGAACTTTTTTTGTAGTCTGTATATACGGAGAAATCGATGGATAGCGCCACACCTATATTCAACGTGGCTTACGAAGCTGCCCAGGCAACCAAAATGTACGTATAACGAAATCACCTGGAGGCTCTATATGTGCAAAATTTCACTTATAAGATGTTGCGAAACGGCCTTCTACGTACAAAAGTGGAGGCGATATGCGTGCATATATTATGTGATGAATAATAACATATAATGCGAGTGTATAAATATTCTACCGAACTAACCTGCAATATTATGCGACTTAACTTATGATAACAAATGATGATTTGACAGCTGCTACGGATTGATCCGACTTACTTTGTTCGTGTGTACGAGACGAAACAAAATGTACAAATGAACTCAGAAAAGAAGTGTTTTATGCGAGGAAACTCATCAATCTGACGAGTTTATCCACGGTGTTTAGCGAGTTTGATGTAATTAGTATGAATAAACGAGTTGTAACGTGAACTTTCATGCGATTTCTGGTTGTCTGGGTGGGCTTGTCATCGATCATTTTCTAAGATGCCTAAGGGATCCCTTAAACTCTATGATGCAATCACCTACCGAGATAAGCGCCCTTTGCTTGGACTTGCGGATATTGATCACCACCACCTCAGTCTTGTGATGGGACAGTCCTAGTTTCCTACACTGAAATGAATTTTATTGTAGAAACTACTGAACCCATGGTAAAATTAAGAACTGCACCAACGATTTTCAACCGACTACATTAATCTGTTAACTCTACCGAGACATAGTCAACATCACAACACAAGAAAATATAATCGGTTTATTTAACCACAGTTACAGTATTTATGACTAGAAACATTCTTGATTTGACAATTTTGGCATTATACTTTTGACCACACTGTGTTGTACGGTGAGTGTCACGGATTGAAATACAATGCTTTGTAGTCGAAGTTACTATGGACATAGTCAGATTTACTGCACTGCTCAGTGGTTTTTACTAGATTATAGTAAACTTAACAGATTTTTGTAGTCGGTTGAAAATCGTTGGTGTAGTTCTTAATTCTACCATGGATTCGGTAGATTATACAACAAAATTTGTTTGCGTGTAGACCTCATAAATTTCTCAACTATGTTGATAGAGTGCGCTGCTCTCAACTCTACTTCCTCCATTGATTCGGCAAAGACCGTCGGTGAAGCCATCAATCTTTACGCCCGACGGATGGGACAGTCTCAGTACGTCGTATCGAATTCCATAACATTCGAGCCAGGATTGAACCTTGAGATACTCTCTCTGTAATTTGACAGCTAAGCGAATCCTACCATCAAAATGGCTTTCTATAAGCTTACACAACTGCACCGTAACTTGAAACGACGAAGTGCGTGGGCTATTGCTTCCTAGCTTGCGCTGGTGAACGCATTCTTGACATCCAGAGTGTCAACCGCGCAGTAACGGATGCCGCCCCACTTATGCTCGATTGCCACCTTAGCTGTATGAACGACCGAGTGGATAGCGTCCAGAGTAGATTTTTCTATCCTGAATCCAAATTGATTGTTGGACAGGCTGTCTGAACCTTCCGTATACGGTACTAGCTTGTTGAGGATCAAAAGGCCGATCAGTTGTCGTATCTAGTAGATAAATGTGTCAACAAAACATCTATAATGCGTTTTCCAATGAAAATATAATTCCCTTTGAACCGCTATCAAAGAAAAATAAATACCTGAAGCTCAAAGATACTACACCTTTGTTATTATTGCAATTTGGGAAGAGCAAATAAACAATTTATGTCAGTGTCAACGCTAATAAACTAATATCCCTTGTTATGAAGCACGTATATACAGGTGATAAAACTCATTTGAAAGTGTAAAGTGTGATAAGACTGCGGGACGCTTGTATTAAGGTACCGTGGGGTAAGTGGATACAGAAAAATTAATAGTCACCTTCATTGTTATGTACGGCTAACGTGAATAATGTAATTCAAACTTTTTTTTCTGGATAACAAATGATGGACTAATATACTTCAAATCGACATGTATTTCGATTTTTCTGATTGTTATGTATTGAGTATGAGGGACTTAAAAATTTGCGCCAAAGGATCCACTTGCCCCACCATGGTGGGGTAAGTGGATCACCAATAAAAAAAATCGGTTCTCAAAACAAATGTGGTGTAATTATGTATAGTAAGAATGACATTACTCTTGTACATGTTATTAGTGCAAGTTATGTTACATTTTGATACTTTTTAAATTGAAAAGTATCTTTATTTAATCAAAATATTATAAAAAAAATATATGTACACTTATTCACACTAAACTGTAACTAGAATAATTTGGAGAAAAATCTACTATTTTATTCTCATAAGTATTGAAGACGTATTTTAGGATTATTCCTAATGAGGTTTGCGAAACATACTCGTAGTTTAAAAATAATAGTTACATTTCTTTTTGTTTAACAAACTGAAATCTTTTTATTCTATTCGTGAATATAATTGTACCATCCGTCTAGAACAATTTATATCGTTAAATAAGGTACGATGATATGCTTTCAATTGGTAAACTTGTTTATTTTACTCTATCGCAATTAGGCTTAGATAAACCACGAAAAGTTTTGTTTGAATTTTGAAATATTCATTATTTTATATTTTTTTTATACCAGAGAGATTGAAAATACTTTTAGGTGGATTAATTCAAATTTTCTATGCAACTTTGACAAATTTAAGCTAGGAATGAAACAAGTTAAAGGAAAACAACATTTCAGCATATTCAAACTTATTCAAATTCTCATAAGCAGTCTGCTAATATGCTATAACAATGCTTGATCCACTTACCCCATCCCATTTAAAAGTAGGGGAAAGTGTACCATGTTCAATTTATCTGTATTTATTTATAAAAATCACACATTTTTCATTGTGATTCACTCAATTAGAACTGAAATGCTCACCATGCGTTGAAAAAAATAATAGTATTCGATTTTAGACAGAGATACAATGGATTTTTGATTGATAGAAAACAATTTTGAAATTAATTGATTTTTGCGGCTTACAAGTTTGCTTGTGTTGGTGAACGTGTTTTACCAGTTTTGCAGTAGTAATAGTGTGGACGTAAGAATATAACCTAAAACGAATCAATGGTGCGAAAACATTCAACATTTTCAAGTATTTATGCTTAATATGGACAAATGATCCACTTACCCCACTGATACACTTCCGCCACTGTACCTTAACTATATTGCTGTGGATGATAACTTTTTTTTCACTACGTTGCACAGTGCTTCCAAGGGCCTAAATTCGTGATCGAAAAAGTTTTGTACCAAGCATATGTGCCTTAACATAATTCTAATTGTTGAAAAACTTATGGATCGATATATGAAGTAGTACTTGAGGTTTGCTTCTTCAAATGGATGGGGTGATTATAATGACGTACCGTGCGGCCTTAAGTGCCCCTAAGTCCTCCTCAACTGCAATGATTCATCGTGTGCGCGGCCTACCACGAAGTCAACGGCTTCGTCCGGGTTGTCTGTTGAATATTATCTTTGTTGCGTTTTTCATACGGCATACGGGCAACATGACCAGCCCAACGCAGTCTGTCGTGTTTTATACGCTTGACAATATCTACCTCCTAATACACTTGGTACATTCGTGATTTGTGCGACACCGCCAGATGCCGCTTTCTAATTTACCGCCGATTGCGTTCAAAAATCCCGAGAGCTGTTCGGTCGACTTCCTTCGGACTCATTGCCGTATAGGGTAACCCAAATAAGCAGTGTTTTATATAACGCGAGTTTTATCTTCGTTTGTAGGCTACGGGATCTACTGTTTCAGTGTGATTATCGGTTTTACTATCAGACCTCGAAAATAGTACCTTTACTGACCATTTTTACGAAACAATGTGACTTTTTGTTCCGAAAAGTGAGTTCTAGTGACCAGGTCGATATAGTGACCATATCACTAAATATTGAATACCAGCCCTGTGTTCAACAAATGGCGCAATTTTGGACCGTCCAACAATAGGCCCGATACCCTACACTGTTTTATCTGATTCGGAACGGTGATTCCATCAGAGGAAAAGCGCAGTACTATTCTCACCTTATCGCATGCGCGTTTGGAGTGCTATTTGGGGTTATTCGTCACTCTGTAAGTAGACCCCAATTGCTCAGATTATTGTTCAAGTTGTTTGCAATCAGTAACATAGGAGTGGAACTTCGAAATGGCACGAATAAGTAAAGCCGCGTTACGACGCTTCCTGAATCAAAACCTATTGATCACGCTAACTATTGGCGGTGTGATTATCGGCATAGCGCTTGGATTGGGATTGCGGAACATTGGTGAACATGGCAGCACATGGACTCAAAGAAATGTTATGTACGTTAACTTCGTCGGCGATCTGTTTCTGCGGGTGATAAAGGCCATTATACTGCCATTAATTGTGACGTCACTTATCTCGGCGGTAGGATCACTGGAAACGAGCCTGTCCAAGAAAATAGGTGGCATGGCTATTGTATACTACATTACTACGACGGTCATAGCCGTGTTAGAAGGAGTTGCTTTGGTGATAACCATACAGCCTGGAGTACGATCTGGTGACGATCAACTGTCGGAAAATGGTTCCAAAGCTAACATCACTACGGCTGATACTCTGTTGGATCTTATCCGTAATATATTTCCCCCCAACGTGGTACAAGCCTGCCTGCAGCAGTACCAAACTGTGCTAACTCCCCCCAAGGCGCATCCCACTGAGACAGATCTTGAAAAGTGGGATATTAGCGGGCGCTTCACGGACGGCACCAATTTAATCGGTATCGTGGCTGCATCAATTGTGTTTGGCGTTGCGTTGAGTGTCGTTAAAAATGAAGCACAAATACTATTGAAATTTGTTCAACAGCTTTCGCAAACCGTTATGAAGATTACCGGTTGGATTATATGGTAAGTATCGATATAGCGTCAGCAAAGGCTGATGAAAAACTATTTGTGAAGTAGGGATGATGTACCATTATTCGACAGCCTAAGGCAATATATTGTTAATAAATTAGTCAAATAACATCTGAACACTGCCAACACGTTGAACAAAAGCTTTCAATTCATGTTCGACATGTAAAATATAAATAATGACCACAAACTTTATTTTGTATTGAAAACAGAGGTGGCTAAGACTGAATCATCTGCACCAGTATTCGTTAGGATTTTCGGGTTCGATGGATAATGGTGCATCTACCCTATAGCTACCCTCGATCTAAAACTTACTTCTACGTTACTGGCTGCTTGGGCACGTTAGGAGTTAGGTACTCATCAATATTAACCTCCTTTTCCCGATCAGCCTATAGGCCTATAGATAACCGCGTAGTGTCGGGTCTAGAAACCCTTCTATGATTGATTTGGTCTCAACCGACTCTAGTCATCTTTGTAGACAACTGATTACTCATGCTGATTTTGATTCTAATCATGTCCCTGTTACATTTCAAATATCTCATGAAGCGATTCTCAATCCTATCAGTTCCACATATGAAACATATATTGTCTCTAATATTGATGTTAACATTTCTTTACAAACAAAACTTGATATTGACAATGCTCTTGAAACTTTAACAAATTCCATTGTTGAAGCCAGGAGCATTGCAATTCAAAAATGTGAAGTAAAATTTGAATTCGTGATTATAGACGATGATATTAAACTCTTGATCCATCTTAAAACCGTGAGGAGAAGGCAAATTCAACGCACTCGCGATCCTGCTATGAAAATTATATGGCAGTATTTGCAGAAAGAAATCAAAAAACTTTTTTCACAATAAGGGTCAAAAATTTTGAAAATAAAATTTCTCAATTGGATCCTGGCCCTAAGCCCTTTCGGAAATTATCTAAAATTTTGAAAAAACCTCAGAAGCCAATACCGGCATTGAAAGAGGAAAACAAATTATTACTAATCAATTGCGAAAAAGCTCAAAAAATTGCCATGCAGTTTGAAAACGCAACACCAGCTTCTGCACCTTCCATCTGTCTGGGAAGCAGCCTTCCCCTAGACACTTCTGCAACGCTGTCCTGAATATGACTAGGAACGCCAATATTGCTGCCCTTAGCGCTACGTTAGGAATACCATCTGGTCCGGGAGCTTTGTTCAGCTTTAATCCTTTCGCAACCGTTACCAGCTCGGCGTTAGACGCTTGGATACCGGCATTTTCTTCATCTACGTCAGCGTACGGTGTGGGCGGCCACACGGTTGGAGCATGCGTAGGAAAGAGACCGTCCACTATCGCCTTCAGTTTGTCGGGGCACATTTCAGCTGGGGTAACTGGGCCCTTGATCTTCGCCATCGCTACTCCATAGGTGTTGCCCAGGGATTTGCGTCAGCTTCCCGGCACAACTTCGCAGTTCGTTTTACTCGTCGCTATTTCCCGTTTGAACGCGGCTCTGGCCAGTCGGTAGGTATTTTACGCTCTTCCATTCTGGCTTTTGATCTAGCACTCTGCACGCGTCTTCTGGCTCATAAGCAGGCTGCGCGAAGGATGCTGAGTCTGTCGTTCCACCAGTATGCAGGACGCAGCTGATTCCTTAGCAATTTTCTCGGCATAGTTCCGTCACACGCTCCCACTTACGCTACTGTCAGCTCTCCTGCATCCATGTTTGGAGCGTCGCTTACTGCTCGGAGTGCTTCGACGAAAAGATCCTTGTCGAAATGCTTCGTCTTTCATCTTCGTTCTCCATTCCTCCTCTGCCATACTGCACAACTTCTCTGGCCAACGCAGTAGTGGATCGCTTAATAGTCACTGTGGGTCTATTCTTCGCTAACTCTTCAGTTCATATTGGTGATCAGCGACGGGCTGCAAAAGGTCACGTCAATGATGGATTCCCTACCGTCTTTGCGAAATGTACTACGAGACCGTCGTTGCACAGCCTTACGTCGAGCTTCGCTAGAGCTTCCAGCAAACTGTTTACTCTCGCGTTGGTCAGTCTACTACCCCACTCCACGGCCCAAGCATTGAAGTCTCCTCCGATTATTACCGGCGTTCGACCGATCTGCTTGTCGGTTAGCACAACCAACATCTGGGTGTACTGCTCCAGTGTCCACCTCGAGCATTACCGTCTTAGCTGTCTTTCAGTATCGCATGTAAGGGGAAATGGTTTTAAACATGCACACCCCACAAAGATGAAGATAAATGGACGGCGTATCTGAAATCTTTAATCGTGACCAACTGTTAGGTTCTTTAGTCTTCCAGAAGTGGGTTGTTTAATCAAGTGATATGAAAAAAACATTTCAAACTACCAAAATAGTCAAACTACCTGACAACATTGTTCATTAACCTTTCAGTCGTCACCAGAAGCATCGCGTTGATGCTGTGTACGAAAAGCGAGTTTTTTTTTCATCTATGTTGTACAAAATACAAAAGTGCGTCTACTTATGTGATAAGAAAATTCCACTTTACAGGCTCTCACCGATTGGCGTCTTATCACTCATTATGGCCAAGTTTCTAGAGATGGAAGATCTGGCCGATGTGTTCAACAAGCTCGGCATGTACTTTGCGGTGGTCACGGGTGGCATAATATTCCACGGAGTGGTAACCCTTCCGGCCATATATTTCATATTCACGCGTAAGAACCCGTACACCTTTCTTGCAAATATGGGTCAAGCTCTGGCAACGGCTTTTGGCGCATCGTCCAGTTCGGCGGCACTTCCGGTTACGCTCAAGTGTTTGGAGGAGAAGAACCATATCGACACTCGGATAACCCGATTCGTTATACCGATTGGCACAACAATCAATATGGATGGCACTGCGTTGTATGAGGTACGTTACCAGACATATCACTGGATTTTACTACTAAGTAAATCATTATTTTCACTAGGCAGTGGCGGCCATCTTCATAGCCCAGATGCGTGGAATAGACATGACATTTGGTAAGGTTCTAGCGGTCGCTATTACGGCCACCGCTGCCAGTATCGGTACAGCAGCTGTTCCACAAGGTGGTTTAGTAACGCTAGTAATGGTTTTGGATTCCATTGGTCTCCCCAGCGAAGATGTTTCACTGATTATTGCCGTTGATTGGCTGGTGTAAGTATATGAATTTCTACGGGAAAAAATGACAAATACTTATGTACTTACCGAAACATAATTGGGGAAATTTATGTACTTGTGTGGTCCCTTTTTGAGGTGAACTGATTGTGGTTTTAAAAAACTCGAGTGAAAATTTATCAACAGGCAGCTGTATGAAAATGCCAGACGTTCATCTCTTCTCGTCAGCGTGTGTAAAGTATTGTACTGGTCATTTCAAAGTATGTCGTTATGCTCCTGTTACGCGGCGCTGTCGTCAAATTGAGAACGCTACAAATTTGCCGCTTTTTACACTTTGGCGCTAGTGTCGATAACAAAAATTGCTACTTGTCGCTAGCGTTACTTTGTGTGCTAATGCATTTTGATGTTCACTAGTGACATCGTGTTGTCGAAACGAGTTTGTATGTCGGGCTGTCTGCGTTGGCGGCGCAGATGTTTGATTCGAAACTTTATACATAGTTCAGATGAAATTTTGTTCGAGCCTCCATGTCTGTTCTCTGTGGTAAAGGTTAATAAATGTTTATGATACATTTTTAAAGTATTCGTAAGCAGCTGCAAATATATCTGTGTGGCTCATTTTTATCCAAATCATGTATTTTCAGATGAAATAGATGATTCTCTTATTTTTTATCCAGGAACTCGATTTCCTTATAATTAAAAATTACTTAGTTATAAGTTATCCATAAAAACTCTAACTTTCTCGTTCCAGAAATCGGATTCGTGCAGCCGTGAATGTTTTGGGTGACTGCTTTGGAGCCGGCATTGTAGCACATTACAGCAAAAAGGATCTCACAAACGAGGACACGGACAATGAAAAGTCTCCAGAAAGTATTGCGATTAATGAAAATAAATAATTGTAAATAAAATGCTTGTGATATGAACAAAAGACATCTGGAGCATTTGCTAAATATGCGAAATTTATTTACTCAGCCTCCCTCTGTATCGTATTTTCTCGCTAGATTACAAAGTAAACCTTAGAAGCTATGTCCGGCTTGTCCGCATTGAGGTTATGTTCAATTGCTTGAAAAGCTGTTTGCACTGATGAGGTGTATGTTTCTGTTTGTTTCGTAACTACCTACCTAATTAGTGGAAATTATGCATAATACCATCAGTCTTCGCACAACTGATCACGATTTTCTCGCATACGTTTCAATTTTCGCTTCACTGCCAATACGCCTGTAATATGGAAATGTTAAATGTTCAAGAGATGGATAAGTTCAATTGGATGAACTTACATTTTATAGTTTGAAGCACTTTTGTTGACGAATTTTCGCCTTCTCTATGACGTGATCCGCTTATTTTGCTCTTGCTAATAGGAAAAAAATGCAGTCTTAAATATCACAGCATTATTAGACTATTACAAGAATACCTCGATATAAGATTCATTCATTTATTTAATGATATTGCGCGCAAATCCCAAAATTGTATTACCGTCAAGCTACCATTCACCGTGCATTTAAGAAAAATTTGCACTTCAATAAATTGTATAATTTTGCCGCGTACTAAAATACCACTACGTAGCGTGCAGTTATATAATAATTCAGGAAAAAATATAAAACTAGGGCTGGATAACAAGAAATACTCTAAAAATATGTTTGAAAATGTGATGTTAAGGTCGCCTCGTACCGTGCTATGTCACCATTTACCGTGCACACTAGTGCACCATTCACCGTGCATACAGTTTTCGTCATGATTTAATTTTGTATCTTGAACAGGGTTGTTAACGTTAATCAACGATTAACGCCGTTTCGTTATTTCGTTGACGTTAACCTGTAACGATTAACGAAGCTTGCGTTGATTGCGTTGAAAAACAATTTAACGATAACGTTAACGTACAGCGTTGATTCAACGTCAACGATTTCGTTATTTCTAACGTTAAAGATTTGAAGATTCCAATATCTTAAAATAAAATAATTACTTGCTCTCATATTCGATTGATTTATAAATTAGTAAATGTAGAAACCCAGAAAATGATGCAGTTTAGTTAATAATAAATAACGAGTGAACATTCTATTACTAACATAAAAACATGATAATTGCGAATTGTGTGGACAGTTTCAACTTAAACACTAGTGAAACATGCCATGTTCAGAAACGATTATTTAGAAGAAAAAAAAGCTTGATCTCATTGCAGGTTTTTTGGAAAGTTTACTGATTTTCTCTTAGTCGGGTATGGTGAAAAATGCCGTTTATATTAGAGCTCCACAATATCAGAAATGAGAAAATATGCTCTACGACCATTGACACTTTCGATTGCAATGAGAACTTTTGTCTGCTATGGTATGTTAGGGTATTATGGCAACTTGTATTTAGAAATGAGAAGTCGGGTCATCCTGGGGGCGGTCACTCAGAAACATTTGGTTGCCGGATGGGTAAAAAAGGACGCCGTGTGCTGGCTAGAAGTAAAGGAAGCCGCTCTTTGGTGACGGTTTTAGCTAATTGTTGTGGGTTGCTGGAACGCCGAGATGTCATAGGACGAATACAATATTGCTAGGAAAATCTTTGCAATTTGTAAAAGTTCTTCCAAGCAATCACAAACTGACGTTCAAAAAAGCTGACTGTTGTTTGCCTGCAATGTGAACTTAGATTTTTTTCAATCAATTTTCAATCAGCATAGAAACGTGATGTTTATTGATTTTTGGAAACATTCTCTGAGAACCTTTTCGAAACATACAATCAACGCTTAGGTTAGCGGTGATCGTTGACGTTGATTCAACGCAAACACGTTAACGTTGACGTCAACAGCCATGAAAATTAACGCAACGCCGTTGACGTTGATCCAGTGCACAATCAACGTTAACGGCGTTTATCGTTGATTAACGTTAACAACCCTGATCTTGAAGAAACGTTGATAGTGGAGCAACTATGTTGCTAGTAGTGTGCGCACTCATTTTTAAGAGTATTAAAATCTTCATTTATAATAAAAACCATAAAAAGTTCAAAAATTTACTAAATAAATAATTTTTCATTAAAATCGTTATAGGAGGTTTGACTGTATTATCCAAACCATTTCATATTCACTCAAACACTCAATATGAAGTTTTTTAATCACGACATAACAATAAATCTAATATTACCGAATAATTTCAAACTTTTTACAGTAATGCACGGTAATGGGAACCATACATATTGAAAAGGGTTCATTTACCGTGCATTTGGGTTTTAACTGAAACACAATAAAAAATTATAAATTGCATAAAATTTCATTGCTCATACGATGAAATACATCTAACTAGTAGTATCCACAGTGTAAACTTGTGGAAATTTTGAAAAATTTCATACTCTAACGTTAAAATGAAAAATGGTAATTTTTGGCGTTTCTACTAAGAGTGTTGAAAAATCTCATTATCAAACAGAATTCACATGATTTTGACTACATAAACTAGGTTTTTCAAAATGATTTGTGACAAAAACTACGTCATTTTATCAGTTTTATCTTATTTTGCTGACAAAAGAATAATTTGTGTAAATTGTATGAATATTCTGTAGGAATTTGTATATGTGCACGGTGAATGGAGCCCGCACGGTGACTGGTGACTTAACGGTACCACTTTTTTGTTTCCGCGCCAGCATTCGGCGCCAGACTCGGCGACAAGAAATAAATACGGCAGTCAAAGGGATGGTTGGTATTCCTGACATTTGACATGCTTGACATTTATAATTGATCGATTGTGAGCAGGGGGGTGGCATAAGCCAATATTTACCAACCAAACATCAATTCAACATGGCGTCCAGTGTTCTTGTTTTGATTTTGGGAGAGACGAAACATATGTTTTTATGGGTAGGATACATCAATAGGCAAATATAATGCGCCACCGTCATAGAGGTCGCTGGAGAAGAACGAGTGAAATGTCACTGAAAATGTTTGTTTACGTCCAAAATTCAATTCTTCAACCCAAAAATTTGTTCATAATTAATCGATTATTGAACTATTTTCCATTGGCACACTCATTTTGTACCATTATTCTTGCCACACGTGTGATTTCACAACAAATTTAACCACTAACAAAGAATCCGAAAGTTTATAACCTATGTTGCCAAACACCAATTTTCCAAGTTTATCCCACTAATTGTACATGAGCACTGACCGGATCTGTACATTTTCAAAGGAAAAAAAGTTTATTCTGTTTCTCAATGATCTTTGATCGTCTACAAAATAACTATTCCGAGAAAAAGTTTAAATTGTGTGGTCCTTCCTATGCTGCACACGGTAAGTTCTCAATCCAACCTCTTTTTTGCCGGTTCTTCTACTAGCCACCAGATGTCGGAGTGATCGTTTAGCTTTGAAAATATTTGCCTATAAAACCTCGCTAATGCGTAAAACATTAAACAAAATGATGAGCTAATAAAAAGCGTCATCAAAGACAAATCGTGGGCGTCATCATACACGACGATTCAATGCGATATGTTTAATTGCCAGAATCTAGCACTAGCAGCGTATGAGCCGTATGCTCGAAAATCAGGAGCAAGGTTAGGGCAAACCTACCAGAAAGTGGGTACCAAAACGCGAAGTACCAAAACGATGTGAGGAAGAATCGAAATGTATGCAGGATGACAGCGGTGTCAGTCCCCTGATTGTGAGTGCATAGTTTTCATGGAAGTAGCACCGTACCTTCGTAGAATCGAATTGTTTTCAGAATTTATCTTATATCGAGGAGTCCTTGTACTAACTTAAAAAAATTGCCCTGAGTCGCATATAAGTCCCACATTTGCATAATTTTCACAGAAAACGAAAATCCTTATATGGCTAATGTAAGGTGACCAGACGTCCCGCGTTTCGCGGGACAACGCAATTTTCAACATGATATTACTGCGTCAAATCTAATTGTTTGACTAAACTGAGCAATTAGATTATGATTAAGAGCTAAAATGTGTGTAGAATACACATCCAATACGAATAATGTTTAATTGGGAACGAGATCTGACAGGGTGTCCCACGTTTCGCGGGACATATATGGTCGCTTTAGGCTAATGTAAGTGGTGTTTGTTTCCACACAATAGATTTCTTTTGGGTAAACGAAATTAACATAATACTTACTCATGGAACAATTTCAGCTCCAGATATGCCTGCTTAACAGAACGATAATGTCGATAATTGGGAGAATCCTTGAACAAGATGCAGCGCACGGATGACTCTCCTCCGATGCAGTCGTTCGTTTGCAAATGATAGATTTTATGGTAGAAGTATTTCAGGATCGGAGAGTTCCAAATACACGAACAGTACCATAACCAGAAAAAGAGATTCAGATATAGATAAAGCTCCTTGCTATTAGCATAGAGGGTCGGAATGAGAAACTCAAATGGTAGAACGTTTAGGAACAGGTAGGACCTGGAAAAATAAACCACACTGGAGATAAGTGGAGTTGGAATCTTACAGAAATAATATCTTACCAAGAACTAAAAATAAATATCACATACAGCTTCAAAGTACTATCACTTTTTTCCTTCGTGTGTAGCGAAAGTAGAAGTAGTAACTCTTGTATAAGATTGAATATTCCTAGGTAAAGATTCAATAATACACTGTAGTTCTCCAAGCGAAGCACGAAACAACAGATCAGCAATGAGGCGTAGAAAAGCTTCGAAATAGCCTCCGAATAGTCACCATGCTTGGCCCTGCCCACTGCGCCATTAAGGTCAAAGGCGACTAACAGCATCGTTACGAACTCAAATTTGACCACATCGCAAGCCGTCAGAAAGATTGTGTTGTTGTATTGAGGAAAGTATTTACTGCTCTGGTTCGCAATCTCAGGGTTTATCAAAAGTTTGTGATATAATGTGAGGTATATCGTGGCCGCGGTGAAGAAGCAAATGTTCCATGCATGGTGAATTGTTTGGGAATGTTTCAGTTGTCTCACACGACCCCGGCGGAGGAGGTGCTGAAAAGAAAAGAAATTGAAGCAAACTGCTACGTGAATCTAATTATAATGATTTTGTTTTTTTAGCCTAACTTTTTTAATCGACTTAAACCAAGGAACGATTGATTCGACGAGGAGTGCCAGAGAAAGATGGGTAAGAAGAACGCACTCAAAAGACGGATGTTGGTGACCGCAAAACGGATGCATCGCAGAAAGAAAAAGGAGCATGAAAATTAGCGCCGTTTCCTGCCATATAACATGATCGCCAAAAAAAACTTGCTCTCGGATAAAACAGTGGTGGCCGTCAGGTGGAAAAAGTACTTCGAGACAATGTTGAACGGGGAAAATAGAAGAGGATCAGTTAGCAGAATTTGAACCGATGACGATTGACAGGGTTTGGAACATCCAATGCTAGATAAGGTAACGAAAGCTACTGATGGACTGAAGAACAACAAGGCTGTTGGGATGGACGAGCTCCCGAAAAAAAAAACTCTTTCACCGCCGCCGCCTACAGATGTGTACGGACTACGATCTTTTTTGGAGCCCATCAACTACTACGGCAAGTTTGAAAGCGTTCGAGCAGTTCAAGGCAATTCTCTCCTTGGTTCTGCTACTCACGCATTACGATCCGAAGCGGAAGATCATCGCTGCTGACGCTTCTTCCGTTGGGCTTGGGGCAACAATCAGCCACAAGGTCCCCGACGGTAACATCAAGGTCGTCCAGCACGCTTCTAGGGCACTCATGAAGGCCGAGCAAGGCTACAGCCAACTGGACCACGAAGGTTTGATACTCTTCAGACGGCACTTTCGGTTGCAAACCGACCACCAGCCTCTGCTCCGTATCTTCGGCTCGAAAAACCGGTCTACACTGCCAATCGGCTCCAACTTTTCGCTCTCCAACAGCTGCGCTACGATTTCGACATCGAGTACGTGCGTGCCCACAAGTTTGGCATCTGCTTTCCCGGTTGATCAAACAGCATGTCAGGCCCGAAGAGGACTACGTCATCACGAGCCTCAACCTGAAAGGGGATCTCAGATCAGTTGTATCTAATAAATACGGTAAAGGTTTTGACTCTCAATTTCAGAGCCGTCGCGCAAAACACCCAAGCAGATCCACTGCTCCGTTAAGTCTGTCTACCACCACGTTCAATATGACTGACCCCAGTCAAAGCTTTCGGAGTCCAACATTCAACGGTTACAAGTCAGGCAGGAATCGCTCTCCAGCGCTCACAAGTGCCGAATTCCGATTTCTGCGCCTCCTACGGCATCGAACAGCTCATTCCATCCACAATCAAATGTCCAAGCGGAATGATTTGTGGACACTTTCAAGAGGGCCGGGAAAACGATTCGAGAGGGGAGAGGATCGATACAGCACGCACTGGATATTTCCTGCTTACGTAGCGCAGCACACTCAACCGGGCTCTGCCAGACCAGCAGTCGCCATCAGAGATCATGTTAGGACGCAAAATCCACACGTGTCTCAAGCTTCTGCGTTCTCCGCCGGTACGAACACCAGTTCCAACGTCCGACGACCCCAACCGAGACCGAACCGAGATCCTTCAGCTGAAACGACCCTATAAATATATTTACGCCAACCTCCACAGTCGTAACAGTTGCAATTGGGTTCCCGGTAAAGTCGTCGAAAAGATCGGAGAGGTGATGTAGATGAGGCGTTGTTAAAAATCACGCTGCCCCATTAAACATTTGACAGGTCAACAGCCGACTAAATTGTTTGAAAAATCGGACGATTGTTGCACCGACGCTTATGGAAGATTAGCACAGGGATCAACCGAATATCACCCGACTTAATAGGGTGGGGCGACGCAATCCTACTAAATAGGTGGATAAATCGGTATTTTAAGTAAACTCCAAGAAAGTTGACCTAAACATCAGATTTCCTCGGTCACCCGATTTAATCTAGCGATTGATCAGTTGATCGCTGTGTTAAACTTCCATAAGCGTCGGTGCAACAATCGACCGATTTTTCAACCAATTTAGTCGGCTGTTGAACTGTCACATGTTTAATGGGATGGATTTAATCCCTTTAATCCCAGGTCTCCTGTCAATTGACGCCGTTGCGGCGATCAGCTGTTCCGAAACGTCTCGCAAAATGGCTCATTTGATTTTTGTACAGTACCGGCTAAAAAATTAAGCACCAGGTGAAATTGCTCATAATAATAGTAGTTTTTCTTTTGCAGTTTTTTGTTCAACAACAATTATATTAAAAAAATTGGCTTGTTTATACGGTTGACTCTCCACATCTCGATGTTCTTCATCTCGATATTTCTCCCTACGTCGATGATTGCTTCGGTCCCTTCATTCTACATGCGATTTCCCTCTCCATATCGCGATATCCCCCTTATCTCGATATCTCCATATCTCGATGTGTTTCTGTTGATTTTTTGCTCCCAATTCTCTCTCCATATTTCGATATGAACATTATCAAAGGTTACTAGATCAGATTTGAGTGATTCAGAACAATTTGGAAACTCGAAACGAAGTTTGTTTGTTTACTATTTTCCTAGTAACGTAGTGATTTTCAATCTAATGTTCATGAACTTTGTTTCGATTTCTCCCTATCTCGATAGTCCCTTCGATATCGAGATGTGGAGAGGCGACTGTACATTAATAGCTTGAGTGGAAATTTTTGACTTTTAAGAGTAACGCTTAAACGCCTAAATGTAGGCAATTTTCTAAGTAATTTCAAACTATCTAACAGAAATTCTATTATAATAACCAAATGAGCGAATTGGTACGAATTTTGATGATAAAATCTGTTTTGGAGATATATTTTAAGCATCCTCAGGAACTTTCAGATTGACACCATGTTCATATCCTTGTTTGAAATTAGAAGTTTTTGGAAGTCTGTAAATACTACACATTACATGATTCTGCATTTAAACATTAATTTCAGAGAAAAGAGCATTCCTTAACCCCAAAAACTTTACAACACGCAATTTGAGCATTGTTAAGACAAACAGCATTCATTTACTACAGGTGACATTGACATCTGTGCTCTATTAGTAAGAAATAAAATCGTGTAACACGGTGCTCAATTTCACCCTACTGATCAATTTCACCCGAATTTACGGTACTTTTGAATATACTTAACTCATGATTTACAAAAAAAATACCTTTAAACTTTTATCGAAGTACGAGAACAACAAAGCCAACAAGCAACAAATCCAGAAAACATTGTTCACGGCCTTTCTAAGTAACATGTTGCAGTGTGATAACGTCCAATTTGTGCAATCAGTAATCGATCTAAAAATATGGAATTAAAAATTAAAAGACCATTTTATTTGAGGAAACATGAAACACTAAATATAAGCTCACCTGTAAACGACCTTACAGTGCTTCGTTGTACTTCACAGCCTACTGTTATCCTCGAATGGGATGATTAACAAATACGTCCAATAATAGCGGTGTCCATTTTCCGGCAATTGTATTTTTACTTACCATTTGTTCAAGTTATTATTTGCTAAATCGATACATTTCTCAATATCTAAATCGCGATAAATTTTTCAGCAATTTAGCAATTGAAGTGCGAAACTTTGTTTCACACGATCAAAAGCTGCCATCAAAACAGAGTAGCTTCTTCCCTGTTTGGTGGTTTTTCAGTTTGTTTTGATTGCCACTGTCAAGTGCAAAATAAATTATAGAACCAATATTTGTATAGATTGGCAGATACGATGACGAAAGCTAGACTTATTTCGTTATGGTTTTGTTAGGGTATGTTTTGTTTCGCATAATATTTTCAACAAATAAGTAAGTTTTGAGGTAAAAAAGTGCTTTTCTCTTTTTTTATGATCCTCTGCGAAGTTGATCTGTTTTTTTTTTTGTTAAGGTTCGAACCGATAGATTAAGGTGAAACAGTTTGGAATCAACTTCTAAGATGGCACTCAAACTTAAAAGGCACAAATCTCGCGAAGGAAGCATCCAAAAACAGTGCACTTTTTATTTTGGCTTTGTGCACAAGCAGAAAACTTAAAATAAGAAGACCAGAAACGTTTGTCAACTATTTCTCCAGTTTAGTGCCTTTGAAAACGTGAGTAGGGGCACAAGTCGGCCATTGTGCCGGCCATCTTTGGATTCTGAGATGTTTCACCTTAAAGGCTCAAATTAGTTTATTTTAACCAAATTTTGTTTGTTCAGCAGATAGCTAGTTTTCCTTGTTCTTGGACAAGCAAATCCATTATCAGAAGGAGGCGATTCATCAGTATTTCCATTGAAATCCATTACCGTCAAACGGGGTGACTTGCAACGGCGGGGTGACTTGCAACACATTGTAATTTACAACTAAATTTTACTATAAAACTCAAATTTTAAAAGAAAATTTGTTTTAAATCGGCGCATCAATACGTTGGACACACAATTCAAGTAACGGCCACGATTAAAGCTGTCATTATAAATATGTTTATACATTAAACATAATTCTTTTAAGTGTCTTGAAAACTGATACTTGAAGGAGGTTCAAAATCGTGACCTGAAACCATGAGATAGATATAATTTATAAAAATAATACTCTACATGGTTTTTCTATAACTAATAAGTGATAATATGACAAATTTTATTTTACGAAATTGTAGTAATAACTTTTTAATAAAAATCATTTTTATATAAATGTACCTATGCGGGGTGACTTGCAACACTTTATTTCTAAGCTATTTAGAGTTTTATAAAAGATAAAACTTTTGTGTTAGGTCTACTTTATAATAAAAAGAGTAATAATTCATCAATCAACTACAAACACTTGTTAAAAATACTGTTCAGTTATTATATTGGACCTTGATAATTTAACGCCTCTTTTTCCCATACAAAAACAGCTCAATTATTTTCTTACAAAAAGGTATTCAAAATGCTCTTGTACTGGTTCGAATGCTTTAAATACATGAATAACAATACTTAACAAGTGTGACTAATAAAAAATATCAACATTTTGTTGGCAAAAACTAAATTATTATTAAGTGTTGCAAGTCACCCCGCACAAGGACATTAAAAAAATTTCACCTTTTTGATGACTTTTGATATGACAAAATAATTCGATTCAATCTTCTGTCATCCCATTCTGTGGGCGGGCTGGTCATTCAAAGTTCTACGAGGAATTTAGATTTTTAGATGAACTTTAGATCATGGTTTTGGTTGATTGAAGTTGAAAAGTGTTGCAAGTCACCCCGTTTGACGGTACTAATTATTTGTTTTGGTTGAAATTTGTTTTGCTCAAGTTGACATAAACGTCACGACGTTTATAAGCATTAACATCCGTCGTATAGGCATTTTCATGTGTCCGTCTATGCATTTGATTACATCAGTGGAGGACTATCATCTCCATAGAAGAACTGTCAAAGAGCTTCCCGTTTGTCCCGATTAGCTGATTTGAAACGTCTTGTGAATAGGTCTTTACTTCATAGCGCTTATAAGCACTGTAACCAAAGATGAAATAAAACCTTGAAAAGCTTTTTCGATGATTTATTGTTTAATTCAGCATTGTTCTTTCATAAGAGCTTATCTGCATTCATCAATTTCTCTTCATCGTTGCTCTCTTTGCGTTATGGCATAAAACTGATTCACATCTCGTAACATATGTTTGTGCTGTAGGATGAAGAAACACTATATCTTGCTTCATTGATAAGAAATATTACAGATTTATCTAGCGAAGTTATTAGCGAGAGAGAGGATCGATATGGAGAAATCGCTCATGTCAGTTGTGCCCTATTGAAGTAAGTGTAAAATTATAAAAAAATTAATCATGATTAATTTAACGCTCTGGCAACTTTGGTTCTAGGCATTAGCCACTCTGTAGGCATCACCCCACGGAATCGAATGGGCATGCCTGTTATCGACTCTTGATTTCTTTTTTGAGAGCTAATTTTGCCTCTCTGAATGTTGCACCGCGTTCTTCTCTTTGTGCTTCTGTTCGTGCGCGTTACTATGGAAATAGAGTGCGCTGCTGTCAACTCTACTTCCTCCACCGATTCGCCATAGACCACTAGGGTGATATCGTCGGCGAAGCCAACAATCCTAATACTGTGCATTGCGCGCTTATTTATCGCGACGGCGATTTTCAAAACTTCTTAAAATGCTTGTAGGGAAGGTGTACCGGTTTTCGCCATGTTCCAATTATTCGCCACCCGGAATTATATACCGTTTAACGAAATATATGGTTGCCAATTGTTTAATGTTCGCCAAATTGCTTTAACATGGTACGGGAACATTCTTGGAAATCGCAAAATTTTCTCAAAAAATAATAGAAAAAATCATTTTTCTTAAAATGTTTGCTCCTTTGCACCTATTTTTCGCCATGGTGTTCCTGATTCGACACCCTCTATAAGAAATCAACGTAGGTGACGAATTCAGGAACCGAAATTAAAATTGTGGCGAATACTGGTGCAAGTGGTCCTGTATTCGCCACCCCCATTTTTAATACAAAAACAAAGTTTCTGATTAGTTTTTATATTTTCCCTGCTGAGCATGGATTGAAAGGTGGCCAAAACTGGTACACCTACCCTAGATCGTCGCAGCTACTTCAAATCGTTTCGTGTCTTCTGCGCGATTATTCCTAATTGTCCAAGGCATGATCGCGCAGAATACACCAAACATGATTTAAAGTAACTGCGACGATCTTCAAGCCTTTTTTAAGATCGCCGTAGCGAGAATTTTTTGTACCACCCATAATACCCGTCGGAAGAAGCACCTCAGTACATCATCGTACATCGCATTCCATAACAGCGGGCCCAGGATTGAACCTTGAGATACTCCTACGGTAATTCGAACGCTTTTCTGCACCTCCTCTGTGTCATACAGAAGAATCCTATTATCAAAATAGCTTTCTAGAAGCTAACACGACTGCACCGAGACCTTGAGGCGGTGAAGTGCGTGTGCTATTGCTTCCCATCAGCCCGGAACGCATTCTTCACATCCAGAGTGACAACCGCGCAGTAACGGATTCCGCTCCTTTTATGCTCGATTGCCACCTTCGCTGTCTGAACGACCGACTGGATAACGTCCAGAGTAGATTTACCTTTCCTGAATCCAAACTGGTTGTTGGACAGGCCGCCTGCATCTTCCATGTACGGTACTAGCCTGTTGAGGATCAACCTCTCCAACAACTTGCCCGTCGTATCTAGTAGACAGATAGGTCTATACGCCGACGGGTCTCCCGATGGTTTCTTCGCCTTTGGTAGTAGCACCATACATCCGGGAAGATTCCTTGATCAATGCAGCGTTGCATCGTGGTTCTGAACATGTCCGGAACCACATTCACTGCTGCTTTTAAGGCAACATTCGGGATACCATCGGGTCCCAGTGCCTTGTTTGACGCAAATGATTTCACGACTTCTGCCAGCTCTTCGTTCGTCACTCTCGCCACTTCTTCTCCTTCATCTGCCGCATATATACGGCACTGGGGGCCATGGGCTTGTAGAGTACATCGATTATCGATATCAGCAACTCGGGTGAGTTCTCTTGAGGCGCTATGGCACCTTTGGTCTTAGCCATTACCACTCTGTTGCACTCTTCGTCTAGCCCGAAGGCAGATCGCTCGAAGATTTGCTAATGATTCGCACCACCAGTACACCGGCGGCTTGTTTTCTCTTGGAGGGGCTTTTCTCGGCATGGATGCATCACACACTCGTGATATCATAGCAACTAACTTTTCATCATTTAGGTCCAGAGTATTCCGTTCGCGCCTCACGGTTTCAGTGAAAACTTCGTCGTCGAAGCGCTGTTTTCCAACCTTGGATTTAGATCGAGTTACATCGCATTGCTCGCCTGCGGTATTATACTATAGCGAATCGATTGATGATCGCTATGAGTATAACCTTCATCAACGCGCGAGGTCCTGGTACCTAGAAGGTTAGGACTACAAAACGTCACGTCGGTAATCAATTCTGCACCATTACTGACGAAGGTACTCACTGTACCCACATTTGCCAGCTCTACATTTATTGCGACCAGGGATTCCAATAATACACAGTTAAAAAAAATGAAGATTACACGTCATGTAAACTTCATTCATGCGATGTAAACATGACGTCATGTAAATTTATGTCTGATATCATGAAAAAATGTGTTATATGTCATGTAATCACTCAGAATCCTGCTGGATTACATGACATATAATTGAAGTTTACATGGCATATCATGTAAATATCCATGATATTCCACGCTCCAATTATGTGCATTATATGTCTCAGAAATTTACACTTTTCGTTCGAACTGTGTAGTTGGCCTCTTTGGTCGGTGCAGCGGCTACTCCACTCCACTGTCCACGCATTGAAGTCACCAGCTATCACTACTGGCTGCCGATTAGCTAGTTCGGCTATCATCCTGTCAACCATGTGGGAAAATTTATCAATTCTCGCGTAACTTTTCAAAACGTCCTAAGTAACAAATGTAAACAAATCGAGATTATCATTGCAAATCATTTGCGTTGCACCACTTAGCAGCACACTAGAACACTCGTTCTGATATATTAACAATGAATTAATCTATTAAAAGCTTAACAAAATGACCAATGTTCAAAACTGCATCGCTTTTAATCAATTGTTACATTGGACCTTTGATCAGAAAACCAACCACATGTCCTATGTAACATTTATGAATAAACACGATTCTAATGTTACATTGGACATTCCTGAATAAAGCTTTGAAATGGAGTTTAAAAGGTAGAATGATTTGTAGAAGCGTGTCTGAGACACTACTTAAATGTATAGAATGCCATAATAACTGGTTCTCAGTCATTTCAGTCGATATTTTCAGAGTCGCACTGCCTCGCAAAATTGAAAACGCTCAAGTGACAAAAAGAGAATGAGTTACACAAAACTGTATTTTGGTCTTTTTGCCATACCATGTTTTACCGTTTCGCTGGATTTGATTAGCTGCAACTTCTCTTTTCATATCATTAGCGCATTGCGTGCATATAGGGGAATGATATTGAGCATCATGATGACATTGTATCAATCTGATTCAGATGCATGATCGATCAAGCATATAAATATGCTTCCCGGCAGCAACACGAGCAACGCACATGCGCGACTTGCTCACACATATTTTCAGAGCGATCAATCACCGAAGAGATGAGAAGCTATATGCATTTGTTAGGCGTGGGCTCCTTTCTCAAGTTCCTTCAACAAGATGGACGGCGTTGTCATCGTCATCATTCCCCACCGCAATTTCTTGTTTCAACCGACGGCTGGTGCTGATTGCAACACAGCTGTCACCACCACCACGTCATGCAGTGGGAAACTCACACATGATCATGTGAGCGAAACCGTCATAAAAACGGGGGGAAAATTGAGGGAGAATCAGTGAGAGAGCAAAATGTCCTACATACCGCTCAACGTTTCCCCTCCTTGTGTTGTTACATAGGACACATAGACAGAGCGGAAGAAGTGACGTCGTGGGATTAAATGAATCAAAACAAAACACAGCTGGTGTCTCCGATTAGCACACCGCAACAAAATGTCGATATTTTCAGTGTCGCTCTGCCTCGCAATATTGAATACGCTCAAATATTAATATTAATATTAATAACAAAAAGAGAACGAGGTACACAAAACTGTATTTTGGCAAGGCAGCAACACGAGCAACGTGCATGCGCGACTTGCGCACATATATTTGCAGAGCAATCATTCACCGAAGAGCGGAGAAGCTGTATGTATTTGTTTGGCATTGGTTTCCTACAACACAATCGACGGCGCCGTCATCGTCATCATTTCCCACTGCTATTTCTTGTTTGCGCCGACGGCTGGTGCCGAATGAACACAGTCGTCACCACCCGTCGTGCATTGGGTAACTCACACACGAACAAGTGTGGGCGAAACCAGCATTGAAACGGGGAGAAGATTGAAAGAGAAACTGCGAGAAAGCAAAAAGTCCCATGTACAGCTCAACGTTTCCCCTCCTTCTGTTGTTACATAGGATACATAGACGGAGGGGAAAAAGTGACGGCGTGGCATTGAATGAATCAAATTGTTGTTGTTTGTGAGGGACTTTAACCCGAAGGTCATTCGTTCCTTCTTCAAATGAATCAAAACAAAGCAAAGCTGGTGCCTGCGATTATCACACTGCAACAAAATGAGCAGTTCAATTTGCATGTTAAAGCAGTTCAACGCACGTGGATACAAAATGAAATAAAACATGCTTGCTGTGTGCTCAAATCAAAATGTCCGATGTTATTATAACTGAAACAAAATGACCGAAGTGAATGTCCAATGTAACAATTGTTGAAACAGAACGACCTATGTGATTTATCCTATGTACATATTTTTGGTCAAAACGTCCTATCTGATGTTTTTATAGATTTCAGTGTAATTTCCAAATAAATTGACAAAATTTCATCTCTTACGTTGAACTCTATTACACTGCTTCCCTCTACAAGCAACACAGTGGGGAAAAATTGTTTCATTTTGATACAGTTTCAAAATATATTTTCACAACCTTCAAGCTCGATTTACTCGAAATGTGTGAATTGTTAGATAGGCCGTTTTGAAAAGTTACGCGAGAATTCTCCTCACTACCTTGTGGGCGCGTAACAGTTGCAATAGAACATACCGTTATTTTTTGCTATCTCTAAACCGTCATTTGAGAAAGAGGCTCCTTGTTGGAATGGGTATCGTCCAGTCGTCCCTATAACTTCTAGCTATTGAGATCTATCCGCCACAGTTCCCGTTGTTGGCTGATGTGCAGTATGGGTTAGATAGTAACACCACGTCGGTCTTCGTTTCCGAGACTGACTGCCAAAGCAGCTGCTGGGATGCATCACAGTGGTTTTGATTCACACAGTTCTTTTGGTTGATTTGATACTCCGCTTGTACTCGGACATTTGCGCCTACCCGTTAAGTGTTCGTTGTCTGCTCAGCCGGCAAGCCGTACCTACTAGTACAGTTTTTCCTAATTTGAAATGTCTTCCATGCTGTTCGCCAAGCAGGAAAAAGCAGGATCAGGCGTTGCAGAATTCGCTCTCATTTGATTTTGAAACACGATCAAAACAAGTGAAGAAAAACAACCCATCTGTTGCGGTTTATGATCGGCATTGTATCGCAAGTTGTAACAAGTCTGATAAATAGGAGCAGCGAACGAAAGTCCCAAAGAGAAAGCGATGATAAAATCCATTTTTCTCGCTTGTTTACCGTTGGGGGTACCGATACGATAAACAATCCACGAACTTCCAATAGCAATAGTGTCCCCCAGGCTTGGAGCATGCTTAGAGGGGTTTTTTCATGCACTACTATCCCCCCAATCTGATCAAAGTTGTAGCAGTATACGATAAACAGTCTCTCATATGGTGGTAAGCTCCATCGAAGTTAATACGCCAATCGCGTATTATCCTCGATTTTCCTATAGTAAAATCGAGGATAATACGCGATTGGCGTATTAACTTCAATGAAGCTTACCACTAATAATGTGCTGCATATTATGATAGTAACAGAGAGCGATAAGTGAGAGATTCTCTCAATTTCCTCAGGATTCAATTCCTGAGCAGGATAAAACTTGAAACATGAAAAATAAATAAGGACGCTTCAAAAGAATCTCAAAATCTGGACATGTTCTGCTAAATCAAGACGGATGGTAACCCTAGTCCAAAGAGCAAAGTAGCGTTCAATTCTAATATTTGGTAGTTGGCTCAGGTTGTGTGGAAGACTTTTGGAAGACGGAGGATATTTGGAAGACAATTCAGAATTTTTGAAGACTTTTGGAAGACAATTTTATAACTTCTAGATTAACAAATAAAGCAAATTGGTTGTAAATTACAGGAACCTTTTGAGAAGATTCCTGATAGTCCCTCCCCCCATCCCACAAAAAAACTCCGTTGTTTCCTTCAAGATAGTATTCATCTGAATCTTCTTACAAGGATTTCTTCAAAGTTTCTTCCATCATTCCTGTAGGTGAATTGGCTTGTTTAGGGGTATCCTGTTTTTTACATATCCTGATTCTACGTTAAAAACTGAGCCAGAATCCAAAGTTTCATAATTTTCCGTGCCCTGGAAGGATTTTTAAAACACGTTTGAATTTAGTATGGAAATTGCGTTTGAATCACTCCTCGGCAAATTTTACTCCAGGACGAGCTGTAATTATGTAAATGGAAATGTCATTCAGTCGACGGAATTAAATCTATTTTAATCATGTACTATATCAAAATTAAGATATTAAAGCGCAATAAAATCGTGTTACACTTGAAAAACTGTGCTCTTTCGATCAAGCTACACTAAACTGCGAATTTTTCATTACTAAACAACCTGTCGGGGAGCTTCATTCGCCCAAGCCCCAACATCGAAGTGGGTGGTAGTTTGCCCACAGATGGCGAGAAGATAAAGGGGGGGGGGTCTCCATCCCTTCCACACATTTCCTTTGCAGTCGATTCCACTAGCTCCACATTGAGTTTGGTTCGGTTGCTTGGTAGTTAAAGGAACTGAACATTTCCACAAAACACTACACAGTTAACTACATTTATTCCACATATATTTACAGAGAAGTTCATAAATTAAATGGGATACATGGGTCTTCCCTGACCACACGTTCCAATGGCTGAGTTGCAACTAACTTATATCTAAAGCTATAGTGGTAGAACCCCAAATCTTATTGGGATCTCTGTCCTGTGGATTGAGTGAAACGCGATCATCATTGGATCATAAAACCATCTTCTGCTACTCCTTATGGAAAAGACTGAGTGGTGTAATAGAGTCAGTAATATTAGCATAGTCCTATTCCCTTATCATAGACGTAGCCAGGTTGGGTAGGTGATGCTTGTCTCGAACACAACCCAATTCCGGCGAACAATTTCTTCGAAGAGAAGAAATTTTCTTCCAGCACTCACCAGCAAGAAATTTTTCTTTGAAGATAATACGCGCCGGAATTCGCCAACTGGGATTTCATTAAGGGCTGATTTTTTGAGGAATGTCTTAAAACTTTTCCATGGGATTTTTTTTCAATTAAGATTTCTTTGAATTTTATTTTTCATTGATTCCTCCTGGAACTCCTCCAGAATTCCTTAAAACACTCAGGAATCTTCAAAGAATCTTTTGGCAATACTTTAAAGAATATTTCCAGGAATATATTTGAATTCCCTGACAAATCCTTTGAATCTGATTAAAGCAATCCTTGCGCAAATTACTAAAATAATCGCTGGAGGAATGTTGAGAGAAGTTTTCGAAAGAATTTATAATTTAATCCTTTCTTAACATTCATAGAAAATTCATCACAAAAAGTGCATTCAAACTTGGTGCTTATCTTTGACAGCTACGCTTATTTCGACTAAGCACTCTTCAGTATCAGTTACTCGTATCCATTGAAGATTCTTCATGCATTACTCTAAACGTTTTTGGAAAGTTTCTAGAGGGTGTGCAAGGATTCCTCAAATGCTAGTAGACTTTTTGAATACGTGTTCATTTTTTCCAGATGTCCCTTTTTGGATTATCTAGAAGTTACTCAAGGATTTCTCCTGAGGAATTGTTCGAGTAATCCTTACAAATTATTCTGGAGAAATATTCTAAAGACCATTATTTTTTACCATTTAAAGGAGTTTTCTTTATAAATCCAAGGAGAAAAAAATAATGGCATAGTTTCGTAACAAACTCTTTAAAAAAATTCGTTTAAAACTTTTGAAAAAAATTCATAAAAATAAAAGTAGCCATCAGACAATAAATAAAAACAAGGCCGGTAGGAATAAATATCAATGAAATGCAAATACGAATATTCGGTAGAAATATCAGAAAGGATAGAAATCTAAAAAACTAAACAAAACAAAGAGGTAGTTCATGAATATTTGAAATAAAATTGCGCTAGAAACACTTCAGAATTTGCTGAAAGAATTGTTTGAAGAATTCTTGGAATTGATTGATGGATTGACTCTTTATTACAAGGAAATTCAGACTGATTCATCCCCGATAGTAGGAAAGACTGGTGGAGTAAAAATTTGAAAATATCAAAAATATAAACCCTAATCCCTAATAGGAGTTATCTTTGGAAGAATTTTTGGAGTAATTTCTGAATGTACTTTTGGGAGGAGAAAAATAATCTATGAAGAATCTTTAGGAAGAAATTCAAAAATCAAAATAAATATTTCTCGAAAAAAGCCTGCGAAGTTACTAAATATTCTTGGAAGACTAATCAAAATAATTTCTTAGTGCATTATTGGTAGAATTCTTGGAGTATTATTATGGAGAAATGTTTATTACTTGAATTTCAAAAAACACATTTGAAGTTCTCTGGAGCAATTTATGTACTACTGGAGAAATTTGTTAGAGTATGTGAACAAATATCACACGGTTCATTTATTGATTAAACCTAATTGGGTTTTTCCACCATATTTTTCGAAAAATAGTATTGATTTCCTTGAGCAATTACTAGAAGAAATCCTAGAGAACATTATGAACAGTTTTGCCTTGAGATTTTTGAATCAAATCGTGCAGAATATAATTAAAATATTAAGAAAACTGAGGAAAAATTCTATGATAAATCTTTGCTAGAATTTTCAAATACATTCGATTTGGAATTCTTGAAGAAATTTGAAAATGTTTGAAAGAAGTTCTGGGGAATATTCTAGAGGTGTTCCGGAAGTAATTCTTGGAAAAAACCCCTGAAGAAATTTGTAAAGGAATTGTTGGAGGAATAACACCTAGATTTTGTTTTAAATGAATTGCCTGGAGCTATCTCTAAGCATTAGGAATCATCTGTAGAAGGATTTGAAATTAAAATCCTGAAATAATTATTAAAGAGTTTCTTGACGATTTTTTTTTAAATTGTTTGAAACATTATTAAGGAACCCGAATTGTAGTTTTCACCGGAAGAAGAGATTCTTCCCTGTTTTTTTCTGAATCACCAGCTTCATACCAGAATGTTTAACTGAACAATAATGTCAAATTGATGCAGTCTCAAGCATAGAAAAAAATTGGATTGTAACGCTCGTAACGCTCACTTCGCTTTCGCTCGAGTTTGACTAAAGAAACTATAATTTAGACCAGGCCTGCCCAACGTACGGCCCGCGGGCCGTATCCGACCCGCGACGTCTTTTTGTGCGGCCCGCGAAGAGCTTGAAGACCCTTCTCATATCTGGCCCTTCTGCTGCTCTAGCATCTTAAGTATTCGAATGCTTATTATTACAATTTAAGATTTTTCAATTTATTGACTTTTAAATTCAAAGATTCTTAACCGTATTTTTAGATCCTCCTATATTTGCTTGATTTTTTTTCAATAAATTCAGACGTTAATTTAAAAAATGTATATAGCCTATTTTTATAAGGATTAAATATAATTAATCTCTCCATAAGCTTTCTTTACTAGGCCAATTCATCTAATTTTGGACGGCTAAAACCTCGCCTATTGTCGACAAACAAATTAATGACAGACAAATTATTCGCTTATACAATAGTACTAATAAATCTAACAAGAATTTTAGGAAAAAAAAATTGAATCTTACCTAATGATGGGGAAGAGATAATCCTAGTCATCACCGAATCAAGTACAATATCCTGTTTAAGGTTCTTACACATCCTTCAAAGAATTACTCATAAAACTTTGAGCAGGACACACCAAAAAATTGAAATTTCTTAACTAAAAAATTTTCGGCCCGTCACATAATATTGTATCTGAGATTTGGCCCGCGATTCAAAAAGGTTGGACAGGCCTGATTTAGACTCTTTAAGTTTGACGTTTGCACACTATAGAGCGCTGCATATGACGAGCCTAACCTCACTTATTTGACAGCTGCTGGTCCTTTTGTTTACGTTTCGGACATAGATCGTTTTTCCATCATTTTTTCATCTTCGCATTTCTATCACCAGCATGCTGATGGTGACGATTTTCCACGGTAGGAAGTCCAAACTGTAAACAACAGGACCAGTACCTGTCAAAATTGATGCGTGACGTCACAGTGCAGTGGAGTATACCGCCACCTAGTTTCCGGTTGACCAAACAGTACTTTTAGCATTGGGCGTGAATGTTAGTGTTTAAAAAACTACGTTTAAAATTGATAATTCTCGAAAACTTATTCAAACAGTCTCAAGTCAGAAAAGTAAACAAACTAGTGGCCGTCCATTAATTAGGTATGGATTCATGAGAGGACGGGGGTTCAAGATTTCTTAAACGCATTTTTTTCTTCACACGAAAAGTCTTACCGTAGAGGGAGGACGAGTCGAAAATCACAAAAATTGTCTTACTTATTGAATGAACAGTCCCAAAAACGTCTGTGCGTTCCATAAGCTGATACTTTTTCAAGCGTGCCAGTGCAAAACCAGCTGATTTTTATCAGTTCAAAATCCAGAGACAAATAGGGTGCAGAGCTAGTTTGGCACTTCCGTGATTCGTCTGGAACTTTGCAATGAGAAGCACTTCAATACGACGCAAAGTTTGGCCAAAAATAAGCCCTCCAGCTTTCAAAAACGCCACTGCCGAAGTGAATCAAAAGTGACAAAAATAGCATCCGGCTCCCTACCTGAAGAAAACAAAACATCAACGATGCGTATTGGTTTCTTTGACTTTTTATTTTAAACTAAGAAAAATAAAATGCACGTTTTCACGGAAAACAATTCAACAATTCACATTGTTGTCGTCATATTATTGCGTATATAGAGTCTTTTGTTCAGTACTAAGCCCAGCGAATTTTTCCCCTAAGATTTTCATAGTTTCCGCATGACTGTTCTCGTTTTGTCGCACTTGTTTGTACTTTTCCTTGACAAACGCTGCAAATCCTTTACCCTTCTTGGCCGGAGTGGCCACGGTGTCACCGTCTTTATTTTTCTTATTCACGAACAGCTCAATTTTTCCATGACAATAGGCACATCGAATGTTTTCGGTCTTTTTCGATCTGGTGTGAGCATTATACCTGAAATAGGAAGCAAAAATGTTCAAAATTTATTTTAAAAAGAAAAACTAATGCAATTTTCTTACTTAGCCTTGCAAAGGACACACTGGTATGTGTATTTGTACTCGATTTCATAGTGATGGCACACGGTAATGGGTGGCAATTCAGGAAAAACTTTCCGAGCGCGATACGTCCAATTTTTCCAATGTTTCCCATGTCCATTTTCCCCATTGTGAATCCATGCAGCCGCGTGGCACATTTCATGTATAAGCGTGGACCGCATTCGTTCGGCATATGTTATAACTTTGTCACTTAATTCTATTCGGCACGATCGTTCTCCATTCCTGTTGTAAAAAGTAACGGAAATTGTAAAATTTCATTGAATCTACAAACACATTTCTTTGTTAATTAGTGTTAATCATGTGGCTGTTAATAAAATATGGCACTTTAATCAAAATAAGAAACATTTTTAAAGTCTTAACGTTTTTAATGTGTTTAGAAAAAGTTATACACTATGTAGGTATTAACCCTGGGGCCTTCCTTAGCCGAGTGGTTAGAGTCCGTGGCTACAAAGCAAAGTCATGCAGAAGGTGTCTGGGTTCGATTCCCGGTCGATCCAGAATCTTGTCGTAATGGAAATTTCCTTGACTTCCCTGGGCATATAGTATATCGCGAAAATGGCAACTTTTGCAAAGAAAGCTCTCAATTAATAACTGTGGAAGTGCTCGCTCATCGAACACTAAGCTGAGAAGCCCCAAGTAATATTGACAGCTGAATAACAGCTTATTCAGCTCAAAAATGCTGTTTATACGGCCTCTTTTTAGCTCAATAAACTGTTATTCAGCTACCAATGTTACCTAGGAGGCTATATCTCAGTGAGGTCGTAATTCCAAGAAGAAGAAGAAGAAGAAGGAGCATTGTTTGTTCCAGCACTTTTCATAGATACGATTTCTTGAATTTCTATATCAATCAAAGTCGTGAAAAATAGAGGGTTAACCCTCTCTTTTCCATGGTAACACAGGCAATTCACCGATTTTCGACGAACGCTAGTTAAACCGAGTTGGTGTGATTAGCGCAACAATAATACTTAGAATAAATTTTTGCGCACATTTGTTTTATCAAACATCGAAATAAGATACCTAAGGGTCAAACTATTGAAAAACAATCAAAAATGTTTATTCTGATTTTGAATAATTTAGCTTATTTGCAACAATTTTTGTTCGCGTACTTTTCTTAGAAACGCCCTTTTGACAGTTAAATTGTCGAACAAGGGTGTAGGAAAGAAAGGATTAACGATTATTCTAAACTTTTTTGGGTGTTGCAATACTCGGTGGAGCAAATCCATACTTTTCGCATAAATGCTATGAATCGATTAATTTTGTGATGAAAATCTTGAAGTTCGTTTTAATCACATTACATACTATGTTACTTATGCATCTTCCATAAAATGCTCGTCAATAACGCAACTAGGTATATATTATAAAAAAAAATGTAATGTACTTACTTCTTAATGTTAAAACATCGTCCTGCGGTGCAGGTCAATTTTTTGTTCCAACTGAGCGGTATGTCCAGTTTATTTTCGAACACTTCCCGGTTGTACAACTCATACAGCTGGACCATCAATTTGTCTTTAGTGCTGTTGAAATGTGTTCGGTACTTTCTGATGTCCGCGGAACACATGTCCAAAGGGGTCTTCTCTAGAATTTTGAACAGTTATCTATGTGTTTATCCTGTTTTGAATAATCATCGTTTGGTGAATACTTTACCATCTAGCGCTTGAAGAAACGAAACTTTTCGGTGGTCACGGCTTTTTTGGATTGACTTTTTTTGATCTGCAACGAGCAACAATTTCGAAATATGTCATGTATGTCCAAAGCCATGATACTACATTAACTTGTACAGTAATTAGTCAAAAGTTTGAATAGTAAGCATGCGATAGTGAGAATGATTAGATGGTGATCTACCGATTTTCAACGAACAATATCTGAATTCAATTCATACGATTGGCTAAACAATGATTGGAATAAACTTCTATGCATTAAACATTGAGATACATCATGATCTAGCGGTAAAGCTATTCCCTACTCAAGGTGAGTCAGCTTATTGTGACTCCCAGCTAAATTACATCCCTTGAACAATAATGTGTCGATGATCGAGGTTGATAATAATAAGTGGATCATTTATTCAATCTAAAATAATCACACACGAGAAATGTGTTTATCTTGTGTTTTGCGTGAGGTGAGACGAGTCGCCTTAAGTTGCAGAAGTTGACTTGTTTCCATTTGAGATCAGCTCGTCGCGATTCATCAGAATCGCAGAATAACCCTGGATGAAAACAAAATCGTACATCAATCGACATCAAGTAACGTCAAAAACGCAAGGAGTCAATAGATTTTGTAGGAGAGTCTTTGTGATCTACTGGAATCCCATAATATCGCTCGTAGCATTTTGAAGGCTTGGAGTTTGTTCAAGAAATTTCACCAGCACCCCAGATTTCTTGCACCCTGTAACCTCCAGTAATAACACGTACTATATGTACCGTAATCCGGGGTAACATTGATCATTTTTTTAAATATTTCTTAAATATTTGGTTCGAAAATGCAATAGTCGCAAATTTTATATTTTTAAAACAAGTACTGCCACCCATAGCTCGGGTCTATATACTTTATTTTGTTTTTTGAAAGGTTCAAGCATGTTAAAAAAAATGTTTTAATTTATTTAGCTGATATGGGGTAACATTGATCACCTATGTGAACAACATTCGGTTATATTGAAAATAACGTTACCTACTAAAATCATGGCCCCTGAAGCCGAATATGAAAGCCAAATGCTTACAAGTAATTTACTTTTTGAGTTATTTAAAATTAAAAACATCTCGAACCACGGAATACGCCTAAAGGTTGGCAATTTCCTAAGGGAAAGTTACATTCTTAACAGTAATTCGGTAATGTTACCTAATTGAACATACTTATGAAAGTTTTGACAACGGAATCGTTTTCGGCGATGCCGTTTTTCGTAAGAACCGCATTTTCTTGCTCATATCATTTACAGAACATATGTAAGACATGAATGTTTGATAGTGTCATCATTAACCATTGAAATCAATGTTTCGAAAAGTTGCCAGATTTACGCATAAGGTAAACGCAATTTTCGCAAAATCTTCACTTTTATCAGCTGATGAATATAAGAAAGAAATGCACCATTCATGATTTGGAAATGTTCCATCAATAAATGATAATGGGAACTTTTTATGAGATGGGTCATTCCGATCAATGTTACCCCGCTGATCAATGATACCCCGGATTACGGTATATGCTTTCCCTTTTTTTAACCCCTCTACCGGCAGCATAATTTTTTACCGCAAAATAAATATTCAAATCGTTATAACTTTTTTGTTTTTCAATATTTTTGCACCATTTTTCACAAGTTCTCAAACAACTATTCTAGTTTAGGAATTGGTGTCGATATTATTCATTGGTGCTCTGCTTTTGAAGATATTCTATTGTTGCTTGAGGGACCAACATTTTCTATATAAAACGTATTTGGCGGCCATTTGGTTTTGGTTATTTTATCGAAACAATAAAATGTGGGCTATAAAATGCCAGGGAATAAAAAGCTACTCTGAAAAAATCATACAAATCAATTAAGAATTCATGGAGATATCTGAAAATTACGATATGATGTTTTTTGAAGTTTTTAAGATCTTTATTTGGTCAGCGTGGTTCTAGAAACCTAAATGCTTATTATTTAAAGACGGCTGCACCAAATTGCTTCATTTTTTCACATCATACTCTCATTAATGTATTGTTCCGAAAAGTGAATATCCGGGTTCTGGTTACATGTTGGTCATCCAAGGAATTTTGGAATATCGTCATAACCAGATGACCAATGATCAATATCGACACAGATCCTAAAACTAGAAGAGTTGTTTGAGAACTTGTGAAAGAATGGTGCAAAAATATTGAAACACAAAAAAATATATATAACAATTTGAATATTCATTTTGCGGTAAAAAATGAAGCTGTCGGTAGGTTAATGACCCAATCACTGTGTTTTGACGTCAAAATGTCACTATGTACGATAATCTGAAAAAAATCCTAATCGTACTAAGTTTTCGACCAAATGTTTATTTGACGAAATGTCTATTCGACCGAATTTACTTTCGACTAGAGTGTGCATTTCCCGGCCATTTTGCTCGTCGATTCGGGACAAAAATCTAAGATCGTCCCGGGAAATCCCGGGATCCCGGGATTTTTTATATTTTTCAATAAAACTAGTTTTTTGGTTGAAATGAAAGTACAAATTCGAAATTATAATGTTTTTTCAAAGAAATAAAAAGATAATGCAACATTCCAAAATAATATGTCAATTATGACAAATCACATTTCATATATGACTTTTTTATGCTGATGAAGTTACTTAACCAAAATCAAAAAATGACGAATTACGGGCTTGCTAGGGATTTTTTTCAAATTCTTCACTTATGAATGGAATTGTGAAAAAAAATTAAGTCATATAATTATAGTAATTTGCATATTATTTGCATAGTGTTTTCAGTAGGGGAACATGGTCCAATTCGGACCTGGTATCAGTTTTTTGGCCATATCTTTTCAGCACCATGGACGACATGGAAAGTTTTATGTTTTCTTGAAAGCCTGATTTAGCGCGCGCACTTTTCTCTTAGAGAGTTTTGTGATATCTCCTACCAAGACATGGCTAGACATGTTTGTCAAAAGGTCCGAATTGGACCAACCCTGTTCCAATTCGGACCACTCATGTTCTAATTCGGACCACCCTATATTTTATCGCTTTTTGCTATGGTAGTTATAAAAAATAACTCCGATTTTTTTGGTATCGAAGCTCGTTGACATTCTTCCATAAACGCAAGCATAAAAAATAACTCAATGTGTGACAAATTCTAATTTAGTTTAAGTTAGAGCTAGCTTGTATAAATTTTGAATTCTATTTAAAACATATATGTGAAATCCGGAACTGGTTCTAAATTGAGTATAGTGAATTTTTCCTAACACGATTTTAAATTGACCTTCGTATATGGGATGTACCGAGACAAAGAAAACAAAATTTTTAAATTTTGGAGCTTTTGGTAATTTTGACAAAATACATTGGAAAAGGCAATTTTTGCTTAAAATATAGTAAAATTTCAACAAATTGAACCATGGCATGAAAATATCAGGGTTAAAAGGTAAACTTGTTCGGGAAACAGAAAAAAAAAAGCATCGAGTCTCGAGACATCAAGTTGGAGACGTATCAATATACATTTTTGGGTCAAAGGACGCTATATTAAAGTGATTTTGAAGTAAGCAAAACTTCAAATTTTCAAGTTCAAAACGCATTATATCGTGTAAAGGAAAGATAATTGTATTGTTTTCAGCACTCGTAAACGTTTTTTTTTTTGTATCGTATAGACAAACTAATTTGAAAAGCTGTATCCAAAATAGGGTGTGGTATTAATGGAGATGCTTTCAGGTAATTGGTTTATTTATTAGTTTTTTATGTGATATACCGTATTTCTTAGATTTTTTCGAAGACTTTTTGATGACCACAACAGAAACAAAGGCACCATCCATCAATGTTACAACTTCTGTGATTTTCTAACAAGTCAAAAAGACTTTCACGGGCTTATGAAATAGACGGGCTTATGAAATAGACTGACTGCTCGTTAAAAATCAAGAGGTCCATATGAAAACCACATCAAAAGGTCTGAATGGATCATTTAATGTAGTTTTTGTCAGTGCTCACCGCATCAAAACAAAGGCGCCACTGTATATGGAATTTAACATTGTGACAGCATTGCTGTTCTGTCAAACACACAAGGCTACGGTGGCGCTATCTATGCTTTCCATAGCGGCCGTTTTGCTTATTTTAATGATCCATTGGACCATCACATATTTTGAGATTTTCAAGTAAGTTGAGCACAAACAGTGCATAGCTATGTTAAAACCATATGGTCAGAAGCAAGCTTAGGCTTGGAGGATTCGATTAAAAAATAACACAGAAAGATTGGAGATTTATTGTCAATTATAGAAGCTTGGAAATAATGCTGACCGATAGCACACTAGAGCACTTCAAAACAACAAACTAATATAAAAACCAAACGAATTAACTGAAAAGCGTCAAATGTATTGTGTTAGATTCTAGCCAGACGGTGGGTAGAAAAACGGTACATACGATCTTTATAGGCTAATATTTTCAAAGCTGAACGATCACTTCGACATCTGGTGGCTAGTAGGAGAACCGTCATAAAAGAGGTTGGGTTGAGAACGCACCGTGTGCAGCATAGGAAGGAGCACACATATTACATTTTTTCTCGGAATAGTTATGTTGTAGACCCAGATAGCCGTAGCGGTAAACGCGCAGCTAATCAGCAAGACCAAGCTGAGGGTCGTGGGTTCGAATCCCACCAGTCGAGGATCTTTTCGGGTTGGAAATTTTCTCGACTTCCCAGGGCATAGAGTATCTTCGTACCTGCCACACGATATACGCATGCAAAAATGGTCAAAGGCATAGTAAGCTCTCAGTTAATAACTGTGGAAGTGCTCATAAGAACACTAAGCTGAGAAGCAGGCTCTGTCCCAGTGGGGACGTAACGCCATAAAGAAGAAGATGTTGTAGACGATCAGAGAGCATTGAAAACATGATAAACTTTTTTTTCCTTCCAAAATGTACAGATCCGGTCAGTGCTCATGTACGATTTGTGGGATAAAATTGGAAAATTGGTGTTTGGCTACATAGGTTATAAACTTCCGGATTCTTTAATTGAAGCTAAATTTGTTGTGAAATCATGCGTATCGCAAGAATAAAGGGTCAAAATGATTATGCCAATGAAAAATAGTTTAATAATTAATTGATTATGAGCTAATTTTTGGGTCGAAAAATTGAATTATGGACGTAAACAAACATTTTCAATGACATTTCTCTCCTTTTTACCTAGCGTCCTCTATGCTGGTGGCGCATTAAATTTGCCTATAGTAGCGCCAGTATAGAGAAATGCTTGATGGTCCGATTTAGAACAGGGTCCGCATTGGACCACCTTCCCCTACTTAACAGTACTCAGTTTGATATTCTATAATACCTTCAGTGATGTCAAATGTCTGAAATTTGAAAAGTCATCACAATTTTAGAACAAAAGAGACGATTAAAGATCTTTGAAGGTATTATAGAGTGTTATGTTGGAAGTTTATTGCTGAAAATTATTGACTGAAGTTTAGGGGTACTTTCATATTTACTTTTTCAGCCTAGGCCTTAAAAAACGGCCAATGTGTGATGGAAAGTGGCAAATATCAGAGTGCTGATTTACTAGCACTTCTATCAAGTAGGCGAGTGCAAACTTACTCACACCAAGCCTGTTCGCGAGTCTGTCATGTTTGTTTTGCGTTGGTTTACACTCGTGAGGCGCATCGTGATACAAAAAATTTCGCTACTAGTTGAAGAGAAAATTATTAAAACTATGCAACTAGACAAATAAAAATATATATTTTTTACATAGTAGATTGGTCTTTTCATAAGAATAATTATTATTTATTCTCTTTTTCATTATTCTTTTCTATTTTATCAAACAAGGCTTGATAGTGAGGAGAAAATGTCATTGTTTTCCATTAAGTGGTTTTCATCAAATTTTACGTACATTTCGGGAATCCCGGAATTCCCGGGATATTAAAACTCGGGATTTCCCCGTAATTTGTCCAATCCCGGGATTTTTTGTCCCGGGATGTCCCGGGATGGACACTCTACTTTCGACTAAACGACCAAATGTTATAGATCTTTCAAAACGTATTGTTTTCAAATATCTTTTTTTTTCTTGAAAATACGCTATAATTTATGTACCAAACCAAGTAACTCAGTCAATTTTCAAGAACAGAAATTTAAATAACAAAACAACCGTTCACGCTGAAAAACGGATGGATTTGTAACTCGGTTGATCACAGATTAAATTCTCAACCAAGATCACTATTTTAATAATAAATTTTCGAGCTGAATACCTATAACACAGCGTAACAAAAATGACATTTTTCTCAAGGATCAAATTATGTGTCTCTAATAGATTTTGGGTCACTGAATCTGATGGCGTTCTCAAAAATGTTCCAGCACGTCACAATTTTTAGCTACAGGTCACCAAAGTTGTATAAAACGCTGGTTTTATTGATGTTTGCATGAAATTTAAATTATGATTTCTCAAACTTTTTTGTGATATAATCTACCAAACATGCTCAATAGGACTTGAATTTTCAATTTAGATACAATTTAGTTGAACTTTCACGATAAAATTTTGTTTAAATCGATTTTTTTAAATCACCAAAAAAGAACATTTTACCATCGAAAATATTTTGAACTTTGTTGATAATTATTGTTTTATACATGAAGTTTGAATTCTGTAACTAATTAGGCGAATAAATTGCCGTACAAGCTGGCAAACTTGCATGCAAGTTGACTGAAACAGTCAAATTTTGCATTTTCAACAGTCAATATCTCAAAAACTAGACGAGCTATAATATTTCTGAAAACGGCAATGGACTCAGCAACCCTTAATTTAGTAAATAGGGGTATTTTGATGCTTGAGACAAAAACGTGTTCCGCAGTGTAAGTAGATTAAAAACCGAATTTAATACTATACCATTTAATTTCACTAAAGTTTGTATCCTTTGACAGATACGCGTATTTCGACCTCAACTGTAAGGTCGTCTTCAGTGTCGTGTACTAGACTGATTACACGACACTGAAGACGGCCTTACAGTTGAGGTCGAAATACGCGTAACTCTAGTGGAATTAAATGGTATAGTACTAAATTCGGTTGTTATCTACTTATCACTATTTTGTTCTCTATAAGGTTGCTCTTGAAAACTTAAGGGGGTGAATTTGATTCATCTTCACGTTATGATGTTTTTAAAGTTATGTTGAAGAATGAAACACAGTCACAAGTCTTATACCAAACTAGTAAAATATCGCAAGTCTCTTTAATACTTATAAACATTTCTGTGGGTGTTAGGCTTGTGGTAAAATCATTGGAGACACGTGACTTTAGAGTTTAGAAAATCAATATTTCGCTATAGAAAATTGAGCTACAATCAAAGTGAGATTCTTTTCAAACAAAAACGAAAGCAATTCTGCCGTTTGCAATCAACGAATTTCGAAATATTTAGCGAAAACCAATACAATTTAAGCTTACAATAAAACACTTTACTTAATCGAAGAAAGCATACATTTTTAGATTAAAATTAACTGTTTTTAAAATAATATAAAAAAATAAGAAAGATTGATGTAAAGATATGTAAATCATAAACATAAATCTTACTTCACGATTTTCGTTGGAATCATACAATCGATTAAAGCTTGTAAAAAAAATCCAAATTGCAAACGGAGTGGTGATGAAGAACAGGTGCTTCGCGCAAAAATATAATTCCAAAAAGTGCTCCGCGAGTCAATAAATCTAAAAACCCCTGCCTTAGAACATTCTCCAAGAGTCCCACTTGGAACATCTCCAAAAGTCATCCGAAAAATCAAATTCTCCAGAAATGCCCGTAGAAATTCCTCACAATTTCCTATAAAATTGTCTTTATTTAAGATTTTAGCTAGGAGTTTCTCTAAAGCTTCCCGAAATTTGTCCTAATGTTTTTTTCGGGAACTCCTCTAGAATGTTTTTTGGAACTCCATATACTCTTCCAGGAGTTCTTTAGGGGAATGTCAAGGAATTATTGGATAAATTAAAAAAAAAAGCGTGGGATAATACTAAATAAACCCTAGATTAGCCTTGTGTAAGTTCTAAAGCAGGGCTTTACTTCGTGTAGCTCTCGAAGAGTTTGAAGGTTCGTTTATATCAGGACCGTTCTATTTTTGTATCACCATAAAACAAGAACATACTAATTTGAACCTCCAACAAATGGCAATGAAACCAAACTAATCGAGCCCCAGCCTTTTCCAACCACAACTTGAATGATAGGCAACAGAATAACAACTAACTGCTCCATATTTTATCCAAGAGTGGTTGTTGACTGAGCGATGCCAACACACAGACAGACTCGATTAGCCAGTCTAGGGATGTGCAAAATAATTACTGCAACCAGAATATAGCCTCTACAGTCCTCATTTAGACCTATACTGGCTTACACTAATTTAAATTTTCATTTCAAGCTGGACTTGAACTCAAACAGCGAATTTTGAAAATAAGTAAATGTTAGTAGTCGGATTTTGAACACTGTTTTTTCGGTATTTGAATATTTGTTGAAATTGTCTATGAAGAACTTTTGAACTTTTGAGGACGTAATGTAAGATGTACCTTCCCATGAATTTTAAAACTACTTTGGGAAACAAAATCTCATTGAATTAAAGGTTTCTTTCTAGACTAGACAACACCATTCCCACTAAATCCTCGAATAGTTGCTCAGCAGCATTTTTTTTTTTTTTTAATTTCTTCGTAAGAAGCTTTTTTATTGACCGATTTTTGTTCGATTACTATATGAAAATGGATTTGTTTGAAGAAATCATAAAATTTGGCCCACCTCCAAATATTGTTTCTGACCCAGTCACCCTTTACGAACAAAGATACAGTTAACTCTCCCTTACTCGATATTCCGTATCTCGATATCGAGTTAGTGAACCATAGTAAAAGTTGGTTTTCATGGCTAACTCGATGGTCCCTTGGATCGCAGTTGCACTGATTTTGTGTTCTGTAACTCGATACTTCCCTATCTCGATGGTCCCTTCAATATCGAGTTAAAAAGAGTTGACTCTATATGAAACATCTCCTGAACTCTTTAAGAAGTTTTAGCAGATTTCGTAGATCAATTGCTAAGACAACTGAAAAAGAGGAGGATTTTCTAAAGGAACTCCTCGAAGAACATGGGACGGAATCCCCGAAGAATGTGTGTAGAAATTGTTGCAAAACTTTTAAAGATTATATTGAGGCTTTTTTGAGACATTCCATGAGAAATGTTTGGATAAATTGCATGAATCCTTGGATGAAATGTCGGAGAAATACATAGAAAAAAATAGAGAAGCTTTTGGTTTTCAGTCGAAAGAAATTTTTAGAAGAGTTCTCAAAATTTCCCAAATTCCCCTCAAATATCCCGTCAAGGAGTTTTTGAAGCTATTTGTGGGAGTAACTGTGGATGAATGCTAGAAGGAAATCCACATGAATTGGCGAAGGAATTATTGCAGAGTTTCTTGAAAAAAAAAATCTTATCCGAATTTTTTCAAAAGTTGTGGAACCTTTTATTGGAAGAATTATGAATCAGGATTCACTGAAAGTAAATGGCTGGGCATGGCGTACCATTGGTACCTCGCGTACCTGAAGGAATAAAATAGACCGCTCTGTGCGGTCCTTAGCCTCTTGCCCAGCAACTCCTATCCCTACCTCCTCGCGGTACTGGCCGGGGTACGAGTAACTTTAGGGAAGATCGGGTAACCAACCCCCTGGTGGGAACTTTGGTCGTATGCTGTCAGGGAAGGGGGGGGGGGGGTGCTTTTGCTTCTGCAAATCTTGAGCGTCTGTACTCCATGTTAGGAGCGGCTCACAACAGCGTCTGTTTCCAATGTCAGGAGCGGCTGATCATCGTCCGAGTGCCAGAGAAGGTTTCTTAGCTAAACTGTGCACTATGGTCCTCCGGAAATCTAGGGGGTTGGTGTCAGACCCTGCAAGCCAGCCGTAAAAACATCAAGCAACGAATAATCAACGAGAGAATACGAACGGGAACAACGGGCGAAGACCACGGCTTTCGAGCGATCACCATTCTAAATGCGGCCTACAAAGTATTATCCCAGATCATCTTCCGTCGTCTGTAGTAAACGAGTGGGAAGTTATCAAGCCGGCTTCGTTGACGGCCGATCGACAACGGACCAGATCTTTACTGTACGGCAAATCCTCCAAAAATATCGTGAATACCAGGTCCCAACGCATCACCTTTTCATCGATTTCAAGGCGGCATACGACAGCTATGGAGCTATGGAAAATCATGGACGAGAAAAGCTTTCCCGGGAAGCTCACGAGACTGATAAGAGCGACGATGGAAGGTGTGCAAAATTGTGTGAAGGTTTCAGGCGAACACTCCAGGTCGTTCCGGGGACTACGACAAGGTGATGGACTTTCGTGCCTGTTGTTTAATATTGCGCTAGAAGGTGTTATGCGGAGAGCCGGGCTTAACAGCCGGGGTACGATTTTTACGAGATCCAGTCAATTTGTTTGCTTCGCGGATGATATGGACATCGTCGGCCGAACATTTGAAAAGGTGGCAGACCTGTACACCCGTCTGAAACGCGAGGCAGCAAAAGTTGGACTGGTGGTGAATGCGGCCAAGATAAAGTACATGCTAGCTGGTGAAGCCGAGCGCGACAGGGCTCGCCTAGGTAGCAGTGTTACGATAGACGGGGATACTTTCGAGATGGTCGACGAATTCGTCTACCTTGGATCCTTGCTGACGGCTGACAATAACGTTAGCCGTGAAATACGGAGGCGCATCATCAGTGGAATTCGGGCATTTCAAAATTCATATTTTCAAAAATAACGTATAACAAGAAGAAACTTCAAGAAAATATGAAAAAATAGGGATGATCAAAAATAAAAATTAGGTTGAAGTGATCAGACGTCCAGCTTTTCGCGGGACAATCCCGCATTTTAACCAAGTGTCCCGAGAAATGTTCCGCATTTCACTCAAATCATTAACCCTCTAATACCCAACCCCGCCTTTAGACGGGGTACACTTTAGAATTTTGTGTATTTTTTTCGTAGCTCGGAAATCAAAATGATTTTATTTTTGGCTTGAACCTTGGCACATAACACGTATACTGCCCATAAACGCATGTCAGTCCCATGTTTGCTGGATTTCCTATTCACATGGGACAATTATGCGTTTATGGGCAGTATATAAGCGAAGTGTTAAGTGACTTTTGAAACTATTTTGTATTTTTGAAAAATGTTTTAAAAATTGTATTTTCATACAACTTACAAATGCCTGGGGTTCATTTAACGTGTAATACAAAAAATCGTACCTGTTATATTTTTCTAAAATCAACCTATCACAAAAAAAGAGCCTGGTGCTACTAAAATAATTTCAAACATGTTTTTCCGTTAGTTACACGGAAAATAAAATATGATCCAGAAAAAAAAATATTTTCGAAAGTACCGTAAAAACTTTAATTTTTATTATTGCCAACAATCAGTAACCAGAAGAGACTTAAAAAATGAGAAAGGATAGGAATGTTCAAAAATAAAAATTATAAAAATCAAAAACCAAAATAATAAATTAGCGAATAAAACTAAATCAATACGTATTTAGAACGATTTTAGATAACTAAAAATGATATTTAGGTCGATAATAAAAATTTGGGTATTAGAGGTTTAAAATGTCCCGCATTTCACTCAAATCATCAAAATGTCCCGCATTTCTAGCGCAGTTATTATTACTACCGAAGTAACTTATTATACGAACATCAAAGAAATTGATTGGCAACGGTAATAGGGGCTTGAAAGTTCTCGGAAGTCATCTTGCTTACCTTTTCGGGCCTCAGGTGCTTTTTTCGGTTGCGGTTTACATAGAGCCAAAACCTCCGGGGTGCGCCACGCATTGCCGTAGATCTCCGTCAGAATTTCCGCCATTTCGTTATCAATGATCGGTTCCGATTTCTGCAGGCCCTGATGGTTCGCTTTCGATGAGCCTGCTTGGGCATTTCCGTCTTCCGATTCCGCAGAACTCCCGCTTTCCGACAGTTCCGACACGTGTACCTTAATTTTGATTTTAGCCGAAACGTTGACCTTCACATTTCGAACTCTTCCCGGGGTATGGTGTTCCTTGGGTTGCTCTGGTTCAGGTACGGGTGAGATTCTGTCCGAGGCTTCCGTCTCCGCAATAGACACTTCCTTGCTATCCTCGTCGGAGACATTCCCGAACCTGTCGGCGGAAAGCTGAGTGTCGGTCATTTTATAATCCGCTTTGCTCATGCTAACTTCCGACACAGAGCTGGGAATGTTGTCGAAGAAATCATTTAGACGAGCTTGAGCTGCCGAGCTCAATCTGTGGGAAGTGCTGTTCACGGTCGAACAATTGAGCTGTGCAGAAGACGAATTGGCACTATCGGAGAGCACGATCAGTGAGCATGGTGTATTCTCGGCAGTTTCTGTGTCCTCAGATTTTTTCGACGAGACCGTCTCATTAAAGCTGTTTGATAACGTGGTCAAATCGACAACGGCCACCGAGTGTCGTTCTTCCTTCGCTGATAATGGCGATTCGCTCCGACAGGTATCCTGGGAAAGTGTTTCATCTGAGTCGCTTACACAAAGTGCTTGTGAGAAAGGTTCAGTCAAATTCGTTTGGCGGTAATCTACTGCCGAACAGAGAGATTCTGAAAAAACTGAAAGGCAAAATGAAATTGAATTAAAAAGTGACATCTGGTTTTGAGGTGAAACAACTTGGAATAAAGATTCAATAATGTACCAAAACTTTGAAGGCACAAATCTCGCAAAAGAAGCGTCAAACTACAGTGCAATTTCTATTTTTGCTTTGTGCACTAGCAGAAAGCCTAAAATAAGAAGATTGGCTTTGTACGTTCATTATTTCAGCAGATTAGTGCCTTTAAAATCGTTAGTAGGGGAACAAGCCGGCCATTGTGCCAACCATGTTTAAATTCCGAGATATGTTACCTTAAATTGTTGTAACATTTTTCAGCAAGTTACGCGGGACTATAGTTTAAGAAACACTGAGTTTGAGAACTATAGTTTGAGAAACACTGAACAGTGGAAGAAAATGGAGCCAAAACGGCATCTAATTCATGAGGTTCATTGCGGTTCTCAAAAAAAGCGAAAAAGAAAAAAATTAAAATCAACTAGTTTGCTATGCAGGTTTATATATTGTTTGAATTTTTCAAAGATTATCTCCAGTAATCATTTTCATATAGAATTGCGTCATGATAATCTTATTGGATAATTCTTGGAGTTTGACTTAGAATTAGACTTCTGCCCAAAATATTTTCCGGACATTTGGAGTTGCCGTGCTCCTTTCTGGTCGATGGAAAAATGTATACCACGAAAATTTATGTGGTATTATAAATTGCATTAGAAACTGGACTCCTTATAAGTGCGGAACCGTGTATAAAAGTGTTTTCGCCGCGCTCATTCGTCATCTCATACTGAATCGATCCGACGTAATCCCGCACTTTTCTTCACAATCTCGCACTTCTAATCGCGCCATGCGCTATACAGGTCGGACTCGATTATCTGGTGTATCGATTTTTTTCGCTCCAACTGATCTAATCCTCCAGATAATTGGATCACTAATAAAAAAATTAAAATCTGCGATAAAAGAACTTAAATATTATCTTTTTTTTTGTTGTTGGTTCATTTACAATCCATCCTTTTTTACGACCGAAATCCAGATTTAGGACCGTTTTTAATAACTTTAAAACTGTTTATAAAATGATCAAATTTTGTATTTCTGCATTCACAGGATCCTGACCACTTAGAAAGATGGCGTCTTCGGCAAAGATGTTCAATAGCTCAAGGACTATCATTGTTTGAACCATGAAATTCGAGATTTTTCCAGCAGGTGGCGCTACTCGGGTAGAGGTGAATAACAAAATAATGACAAAATAAGAACAAATTTTGCAATCATATTTAGTTTAACCACTATTATGTTATTATTATACTGCCCCTCTTTGCACAACAGTCCCATGTTGGAAAACGACAAACCGAGAAAAAAACGATTGAAATGTGGAAACAATTTCGCTCCATTTTGAGTCTCTATTTGGCCTAAAATGTGTTAAATTTCCACATATCACTGAATCACTTGAGTACACGAACAAACCTAATAAATTTCTTCTGAATTCAAGTTGAAAATTTGCCTTAAAATGCAGAAAAATCGTAGCGAGACTGTTATGCGATTATATACAATATAATATAAGGTACCGCGGGGTAAGTGGGTAAATGGGGTAAGTGAAAACAATTGATATATTTGACTCAATATGTGAATTAACGTTTTGAACTCTTGCGTAAACCTTTGAGGCCATTGAGAACATTACGATAGGTAAGAGATTTCTGAGATTTTTCAGCCATTATTGCATAATAGAGCGAAAAATTGTTAACCTGTCAACTGTTACTCCGTAACAAGTTGGCAGCGTACAATCTTATTTTAATATTTTCAGTGAAAAAAAGTTGCGGAAAATAATTTCCTGTACCACTTCTTAGTTGTCCTCTATGACAGTTTCAAACTGCAATAAAAAGAGTTTTAGAATTAATTCGACGTAGACCTAAAAGTAACTCAATTTAAACACCGTCAATTTTCTTATCAGGTGGGGCAAGTGAAAAGTTTATCATTAGAGATTGAATTTGTGTTTTCTCTTCAAGTAGCCATAAGTAAACATGGTTCGCAATTATCATAGAAAAACATAACGTGCAGATAATTCAAGAGACACTATACTCAAGCGTTGAAAGCTATTAGAAATCATGGAACTTCTCTAAAAGATGTTGCCAAACATTACAATATTATTATGTCTACCTCGGGCAGCCAATTAAAAGGAAGACGTTGACTGAAAGGTTGCAATATTAGAGAATACACGGAAATCTCGGGGAATGTCTATGTAAAGCTAGTTCAAAACATAAAAATGGGGTATAGGTCTATCCACAAAAAAAAAAAGATTTTAAGTACGTTATTGAAGGATTCCGTTTGATTTCTCCCGAAGAGTTATCCGACGTCATATCCGACTATCTCAAAAACAAATAACGAGCGGTGGAAATTCTACAGAGCAGAAATGCAATTGCTGCCCTATAATGTAAGAACTAACATTGGAAATGTTGCAGTTATAATGTTGTTGAATCATTTCAACTAACATAACTGAACAGAAGAAAATTCAAATGAAAAGAATTACATTTTCTTTGTTTACATGTTATTGTTCATTGGGAAGCCTTAACAAATGTTAAAGCTAATAGAAATCGTGAATATAACTGTTTGTTTTTGAATTTATTGTTCAAAACGGTAAACTTTTCACTTGCCCCACTTTTGGGGCAGATGAAAAGTAAGGAGACATTTTTCAAAAAATTTTCTGTATTTTTTTCTTCAATTTTTCATAAAAATCAATTTCAGCATGCTGCTTATATTTGGTGGGAGTCAAGCTAAAAAATATACACGACCTTATTTGTTTCAATTTAAAGTCTCTAGAATTTGAAGAATCTCAACTATGCGAATTCCATTACCCACTTGCCCCACGGTACCTTACGAATGTATTTGCATACCAGTCCCATCATGTGCATCGACTCGTTCGACAGCTACTAAAACACACATTGTTATTAATGCACTGGTTGTTTCATTTGCTATTTATGTTCTTTGGTCGTAAAAATTTAGTTATTATAGTACAGTCAACTCTCCGTAACTCGATGTTAAGGCGACTATCGAGTTAGGAAAATATCGTGTTAAAGAACACAAAATCAGGGTAACTTTGGTTAAAGGGACCATCGAGGTATCCATGAAAACCCACATTTACTACACGTTCTATAACTCGATATCGAGATACGGAATAGCGAGTTACAGATAGTATACTGTATGTCCATGGATGAATCACCAGATATAAAAAACATCTTTTTCAAAACACACGTCGAAATGGAATCCGATGGAAATGATTCGAGATGTTCCAGAACAACCTGATTCAATTTTTTCAGGCAACTTCTGTAAGCCTTGAACGCAGGTCTAAAATACAGTGGCTCGTGGGATGGGCCGAGCCAAAGTCTTTCTGTATTTTGCCAATAAGCAGATGAAGAAGACGATAATTGCTGATGGTTTTTATATGTAAATCTTGCTTTCGCGTTGAAAAGTTTTTATTATGCACACATACAAGCAAGTACTCCTTAAGGGGACACGGGAGACCGTGTTATTTTCCCTATCTTTCGTCTCACTCTAACAATAATCATCAAAACTTTGTGGAAGCAAATCTCGAGTTTTAGTGAACCGATGAAGCTGAAAATTTATCGGGTTGTGCACTACATATTTAGAATCATAGTGATAAATTTTCGCATCGATATATAGTGTGGTTCTTGAGATTTGCTTCTTGAAATGGATAGGTTGATTATGATGACGTCCCGTGCTACCTTAAGTAAATTTTACCAGTTATCGAAAAACGCAAAAATAAGTTTTAGTTCGATATTCCTGAGCACCTGCTTCATTACATCATTACAAAATTTAAATAAAAAATGTAGAATGAACTTTTTTTATTTTTATTTTTTGTTTCTCATTTATTTTTATTCCCCTCGTACCTTCCAAATGTTTAACTACGGACATAAAAAAGAATAATATTTGTATGAGCCTTATCTAAAATGAAAATCTGTAATGCATCGTGATTGAAAATACATAATTATGTGTGATATCCACTAATTTAAAAATATTTTCGAAACAACGTGAATACATGACATTTACAATGCCGTAAGCAAGTGTGTATTAAATTCAGTCAAACCTCCATGAGTCGATATCTGAAGGGACCATAGACTCATGGAAACATCGAGCCATGGAACAGAAATGCTTTGAGGAGCTGTTTGAGCGAATCATCATAGTTAACATGACATTTTGTTTAGGTATGGTTCCATGAGTCAATATTAAGACATAGAACATCGACTCATGGAGGTTTCACTGTATAATTGATTTCCCTTTACTTCGCTACACATCAGTGAACAATTAGTAGTACCGAGAGACCGTATGTAGTACTAGAAGGGGTACCCATTCTGAGCCCGACCACTATACGGACTTTGATGTGACTGTTATGCGAATATTTTCAAGATGGGACAACACAAGTGGGGTTTGTTTTTGTACAAGTTAGGAACAAAGGCTACTTTTTTAGCAGTTTTTATCGATCTTCTGATGATGTTGAGTTGATTTATGCAAAAAACGCAAATCGGTCAAAAGTCGACATGGGACTGTTATGCGATTATGGGCAGTATATGACATTAAATATCTCATCAATAGCAAAACTTACAATCATAACAAAATTTGTCATTGGTATGTAATACATGAAAATCATGTAATAATTAATCAATAACAAAATATACTATCATACAGTGAATCCTCCGTGAGTCGATATTGAAGGGACCATCGACTCATGGAAATATCGAGTCATGGAACAGAAATCCTTAGGAAAGCTGTTTCGAGGGACCATCGTAGTAACCATGAAATTTTGTTTCTAGTTCCATGAGTTATTAAGCATAGACTATTTGGAAATTTTGCCCGATTTTGTTATTATTGTTATACCTTTACGTGTTAATCAACGACGCCTTGCCAATTTGTTTTCATTGAATAACTTTTTTCACAAGTATCGGATTGTTTCGCGGTCTTCGGCAATATTCTTCATCGTAAAAATACCTATCGAGGACTGTGTTCAGAATTTTTATAGAGGTCAACGGGCGACCACTGGCGATTTTTTTTTGCAAAAGTAAGTTTTCCCATAGTAAATCCCATACAAACTTTGAACGGCTGACGCTAAAATATAGTTTCACCGATCGAGCTGAAATTTTGCACAGTTGATATGAGACCTTAATGCTATCCAAAAAGTGGACTGTAGCGAGAATCTAAATTTTTCATATAACCGTGTCCCAGGCTACTGTACATCTGTTGTTTGTTATAAACTTCTTTACTTTATATTGACGCTTATATTGAGCTGTTCGGTAATCCAATCCGCATGGTTATTAAATTAATTAACTTATTACGCGTGGTAAAGATGGACAAATTATGGGTGAAATTATGAAAAAAATCCACGTGCTCGGCTGGGATCCCAGACAAATTGGCCATTTCTCCTATTAAAACTAAAAGTTTTTAAAAAGTATACCTAAATATGACAGGTTATTCATAAGGTTGCTCTGCAAAGCTACTAAGATTCATTAAATATAAAGGTGGTGGTGAAAATCATTCCAAGATTGTACAATGTACTGATTGTTTCCAAATAGGACTGATAAGTATAGAAGATTTAGCAGTTAAAATAAAACGGTTGCGCTTCCATCAGTACAAACTTGAATAACATTGATGTAATATCAGCTTTAGATTGAACAAAACTTATGGAAATTAATAAAAACATTATAGTTTTTAATCAAAGAGATAATATTTTGTTGTTGACAAAATATGGTTTTACATATGACAAATTACGAGAAACTCTAAGAAAGATTAACTGTTTTCACAACGAAATCATAAAACAATATTTTGATACTGATATGAAATTGTTCAGGTATGACCTAACTTAAAACTTAGCCTAAATTGAAAAAAATGCCGATTCATAATTTACTCCCAAAAATTTAGCTCAAAATAATTTAAAAAAATGTTACTTTTCGACGAAATAATTGACTTCGATTGAAATGACTATAAAAAAGAGACTAGCTTAAAAATGTGACCAAGTCACTAAAAAGTGACTCGCTACCAGCGTTGTCAGACTGTAATGACTGGTTTCGTAAGAATGGTGTCAAGCCCAAAAGCGACTTGACAAAAATGTTGGAGATCGCATCCCTCAGCTCGCTACTAGCCCTGTATCAAGAAAAATATGTAGTTAGCCGCAATCAATTATTTATTTATTTATTCAGTTGTCTACATGATTCCGGTGAACGCAACTTTTTCGATATCATGAAGTTTTTTATAGAATAAGACGATTTCAAACTTTCTTTTGTTCCTTTTTTTCAATTATGTTATTTTTTTGTTTCCTTTAGTCGTTTTGTTTTGCATTATTAAGTAATTTTGTTAGTTTGACTTCCATATTTAATTTCCTCAAAATTTCCTTGACTTGATAAAAAGTGTAAACTAACAAGTTACCGTAAGAATAAATAAAAAAAACTACAAATTACAAATTTTCGAGAACTGCAACCGGACTGCAACCGCGCTGCCATACCACACCATACAATCAACATTCCACCAACCGTCGTTAGCACTTTTTAAACATGAATGGCTTACATTTGAAAGTAAAATATCTTACCTGGGAGAGACATTCTGATCATGGGTCTATTTTCTTAGTATTTCTTGTACCAAACACTATTGATCAACAGATTTAATCGAGAATTTAGTTTAAAAGAGCGACCGACAACGGTTTATTTTGAACGCGCACTGCACCGAAAAACAAAACGACTACCTCCAAAAGTCAAAAGCCGCACGACGCCGGCGCCGGATTTTTGACAACAAATAATGTACCAAGGTAAATTACCAAAAAGGTACACACAATTCAGGCGCACGTAACAATTCTAAAGGGCCAATTCTCAGATTGAGTTCGACGTGAATATTCAATAGAAGTAAATAATAAACCATAAGGGAACACCAGCGACATTATTCTTCTATGGTTTATTATTTCTATTGAATATTCAGCTTTTTACGAGGCGCTAATGGCCGGTAAGGGCTTATTCACAAATTTCATAACGCCTAAAAGGGTCATTTTTGATACCCACCCACCCCCTCGTTACACATTTTGTATGAATATTTTTCGAATTTTGTATGAGCTGTAGCATCTTAAGGACACCCACCCACCCCCTTCAGCGTTATGAAATTTGTGAATGGTCCCTAATGGTCGGTACGCTGATCATGAGTACTGTGCAAAAAGATAGGACAAGAAACGGTCAAGGAATGATTCCGCTACCGAAATTACTTTAGCTGTATGCAGCTGAGAAGTAGAGCTGATTTCATAACGTCGGTAACGCCTGCCGTACAAATCAAAGGGAGCTGTCACTTTTCCGAACGGAAAAATGTGCCGCTCAATTATTCCGCAAGTAAAAGTGACATTTCGCTCATATTGAATCAGCTGTCAAAATTACTTGGGTAAAAAGGAGAAATTTTACTTGAGTGATTTACGTTTCAGGTCCGTACTTGGCTTAAGCTTGCTTTCCAGGGCCCATTCACAAATTTCATAACGCTGAAAGGGGTGAGTGGGTGTCCTCGTGATGTTATGGTTCATACAAAATTTGTAAAAAGCTCATACAAAAAGCGTTACGAGGGGGTGGGTGGGTGTCGAAAAGGACCATTTTTGGCGTTATGAAATTTGCGAATAAACCCCTAGTAGGGATTACACGATTTAACATTTAGCTTGATGATCAAACTAGTAGGGATTACACGATTTAACATTTAGCTTAATGATCAAACTTATCGATTTGCAGTCAGACAACCCAAGTCAAACGTCAGATCGTTAAATGCCTACAAGATAGCGAGCTTATTCGAGGCGTCCATTAGCGCTCGTAAATAGCAGGAGTAATGAGTGTGAATATACCCAAGTAACACCAAGCATTATAGCATTGCAAGTATTCTACTGCATATCAACAATACTGATGTGACATTGCTTTTATTCAACAACTTACAAGAGCTGTCAAACAAAAGAGCATTAACGTTACATCACAAATGTATCAATGCACTAATATTACTTTATGAATTGCTTGGTTGCCTTATAAACACTAATGCATTAGTTCGACTATATCAGGATCTTTTTCCACTTTTAAACTATTATAATGATAGGCTTACGGCAATGTAGCTGCTTTATATACTGATTTGCGTTGAAAAATGGGTTAACCAACGTGCGAAGTTCGATTTTTAACAAACTTCACCGCATCGCAACTCGATTCTCAATAGTGCGCATAATGCACACTGTGAAGGGCATAGATGCGCACTATAGAGAAGTGACTGCACTGATAAAAATCCACACGCTCGATCTGTGTGTTTAAAATTATAGATCGGTTCATGAACGTCCATATCGATTTGCTATGATTTTCTTGCAAACTTCGTGTGTGTTACACATTAAATTCCTGTGTTTTGCTTCATGGATTGATTCATCAACCGACAACAGGGATTCCATATTTTTTCCACATAAGTTCCCGAAGCTTTCTCTTCAGATTCGTACGTGTCAACCTATGGACGCATAGATCATCACTTCAACACGGATTCAGTGTGTTTTGCTTATGGTTATCTTGTGTCATAATCATCATGTTCAAGTTGGCCGATTCATTGATTTGCGCAATGAGATTGTTATGATGAAATTCATGAGCTATGCTATCGATTTCCGTGTGCAAAGCTTCTAAATTATTTGTGATCAACCCATAGGATGCATAGTGAACTGAATTGCGGTTGGACCTCGTGTCGAACGACAGTCATCATCATGCTTCCAAAGAGAAGAAGCAAATTTTGAAGCTGAAAGTGTTAGATGAAAATTTCTGAATTCGATTTTAAAGAGAATTCTACCTTTCTATAAGAAAACATTGATTATAATGTATAGTTTAGTAGAAAAATCGGATTCCACTAACAGATTTTCCTGTCTTTCAGTTTCGAAAAAAATGGAATATGCTTATCCTTGGCTTCTCAAATTACGGATTTGCGGCGCCCCGCTTGTTGCTGGCTCACGGGTTTGAAAAAAAAATCAAGGGAGCTTGCGACAAGCAGAGGAGCCACGGATCCATATTTTGGGGAGCAAAAGTTTTTCTACCAAGTTTCTTCTTTCAGTCCCATGACATTTACACGGTGAAAACGGGAAATTCTATTTAACATATTATATATGACATTCTAGATATAAGTCAGTTTTAATCATTGCAACTGATAACAATTATGCTTTGCTGTAATTTGTTTTATACTTTACTAATCTTATTTGAGAGATATCACCGGCTGTGCATATTGCATAGGAGATGATACTCTGGCGACTTTGCTGGCCATTTTCTTTAATAAAAAAACCGAAGCCATCGCGAAAGTCGTCAAATGTTCACGCCTTTGTATCTAATTAATTTTCAAGTTAAATGTCGCGATAATTCACCTGAAAATAATCATGAATCATGATAATAAATTCACGGTAAGTTTTCCAGTCAGTTAAAAACGCTGTTCCGAATGTCATTATGTTTCAATTATTTCTCCCTCAGACCTCTCATTAGAACGAATCACGGATGTCTCCGTTTTACGATCCCGAAACGGTATGCCGGGATCTTTACTACAAGTGGCAGCTAATCAAGTTCATCAAATGGCGTGGCCCAACCAGAATCGATGTGTTATGTACGATCTGCAGAGCTTCCGGAACCGACATGGGTGGAAATGATTGAGTGATACTACGAGGATATCGTCAAAAAGGAATATAAGTTTCACTATAATGAGAGATTTATAAAATTTTTAGTAAATTCATATCCATCGTACAAATTTGCGTTTTATTATTAATAAATAAATAAATAATAATAAATAAAGAAATCGAAAACAAACTTTTAAATAGATATAATGAATTTTATCGTTTTATGGATTCCGTAAATAATTATTCATTATGCATGCTGAAATATAATTGCCATTTATACTAGCAAATCATAATGTTGGAAAATGCATAACATGGGGTGAATAGACCGAATATGGTTTTAGTATGACTTCTATGCTGTTAAGCATATATATTTTTAACCGTGTATGTTCTATCACACATGACTATTTAAAGCTACTACATTTCGAATTCAATAAGCAAATCAGTTGGTTTTCATGATTTAATATTTGGAAATTCATGTTTGTTTCACATGACAACCTAATGTTGATACACATGTTATTATACCGTGAAATCAATAATGAAATCCATATGGCTACCACACTCAAATCATGTGGTTTTCCTCATTGCGCAAATCTATAAGTAAAACACACGACCTTGGCGTGTAGATTTTTCTCAGTGTGGTGACGCGGCAAAGTTCGAAGTTCGCACGCAATGTCATATATAACAGGTCCGGCTCTTAGTATGTGTTTGCTTGTATTAGTCACGAAAAAGATGTAAACAAAACGATCAGCTGATGGTGACGACAAGGCTGCGAAAAATTTTGGTCACAGCTTTTGCAACGTGACGTCATCTTCGGCTACTTCGTGAACTTTCGGCTCGTCGAAGTTGGCTGGCATTGCACAACTACCACTTCAAAACTGATGTTATCACATATACTAATTTGATGTTCGCCCGCACCTCTAAATACAACATCGGTTCGCACGTTGGTTCACCCGTTTTAGTCGCGAAAAAGTAATGGCTCATTCACAAATGTCATAACGCTAAAGGGGGTGGATGGGTGTCCTCAAGATGTTACGGCTCATACAAAATTGGTAGAATGTTCATACAAAAACAGTTAAGCTAGATATGCTGTTCCGCTCAAGAAAAGTAAAAATTTCTGCTCAAGAAATGGTCAAGAAATTTCCTACAGTGAGCTCCATTTGAAATGACATTTCTTTTCAACTGCGTACTGCGATCAAAGAAAAATGCTTTTCTTGAATATTTCTTGCAAGAAATTTCCCACGCACCGAGATAGGCGATTACTTTTCTGTTGAAGTGCATAGGGGGTGGGTGGGTGTCGAAAATGGCCATTTTAGGCGTTATGAAATATTGCGCATTTCTTTCACCACTGGACTATCGCAAAAAAAAATTTCCATTGCGGAAACGCTAATAAAAGTGCGCAATTGCATCAAATCGGATAGGTGTCTTCGGGGGGCTCATACTTCGTAAATCAAAGAATAGTGCTCTGAAGACACCAACAGGATTCAATTCAATCCCGCACTTTTACTCACACTTTCGCCCTGAGACCGCACTTCGCAGTTCAGTAGTGAAAGAAATACACAATAAATGAATGAACCCTAAGCAATGATATAATACTCCATGGACCGATGCACGGGTTCACTAATTTGACGTTGGAGCGTTGCCGAAATCACTGGTTACTATGGTCACATAAATAACACGGCACCGCTAAAACGTCAAATAGTGAACACGTGCATAGGTCCATGGTTATTTGGGTATTAATAAACAAAATCCAAATGAAGTCCAAGGTTGGGTTGATTTGTGGCTCTGTGTAATGGCAGGTACGTTGATCATAAGTACTTTGCATAAGAATAGGACAAGAAACGGTCAAGGAATGATTCATCTACCGAAATTACTTGAGCTGTACGCTGCTGAGAAGTAGAGCTTATTTCATAACGTCGGTAATGCCTGCCTTGCGAATCAAATGGAGCTGTCACTTTTCCGTACGGAAAAAAATTATCGCTCAATTATTCCGCAAGTAAAAGTGACACTTCGCTCATACTGGATCGGTTGTCAAAATTACTTTGGTAAAAAAAGAGAAATTTTACTTGAGCGCTTTACGTTTCAGGTGCATATTATGCATCCGGTAGAAATCAAGATCCACACTTATTTGAAATTGTTATTTTCTCGGGCCCCGAGCGTCGCAGCCAATACAGTATGCAAAATAGTGTATCCACCCCCAGTGGAAAATTAGATTTCTTCCAAAAATCCCACTAAAAAAATAGAACACGGCTATTTGTTGGTAATTTTCTTATTATTTAGGTAAAAACAAGTTCAATTCGTGCGAGTTCGATGTAAAAGAAAACAAATTCTCTTGTATTTGAGAGCTGATGTTAAAAATAAGTTAAAAAATGGCGCAAAAAAAGTTTATCCACCCCTCTAACACACATAGTTTTAGTACTTTGTGTGACCACCTTTGGCTTCAATAACTGCTCGGCATCGCCGGGGCATTGACTCAACAAGCTTAGCAGTTGTTTCCGGGGTGATTTTGTCCCATTCACCTGAGATTACCTGCCGCAATTGCTGGTCAGGAGACTGTGCTGGCCACTCCATAACCTTAATACGCTTTTCCTTGAACCACTGTGAAACCAGCTTTGATGTATGTTTCGGATCTCCGTCTTGTTGGAACGTATATCTGTGCCTTAACTTAAGCTTTTGGGCAGACGCTGGTAGTTTTCGCTTCAAAATGTCCAAGTAAACCTCCTTGGTCATAATTCCATCGATAAACTCAAGTTCTCCAACGCCGGATGTAGCCATAGATCCCCACACCATGACTCTACCTGCAGAAAAAAAATCAAAGTCATGTTCAGTTGGTTGAAAAATCAATGTTGGTTAAGTAACTCACCACCGCCATGCTTGACTGTAGGCCGCAAACACTCCTTTTTCAAACTTTCACCGGTTCGCCACCATTGTGATACCATCAGATCCAAATACATGTGAGATTGTGAATTAGAACAACCCTAAGATCATCTGAATTTTTCTGAGTGAGCTCTATATTTTCTCCTTTTGACCATAAGTGACTCTCTTACTCGAAGTTTTGTTAGAGATTGTATCGAGAGGACAGTCAGTAGACAGAAGTGCAAAGGACCGGTCCTCTTGCGATACGCGGCTTTCGAATAAATCGTTGAATTCAAAGTTTCGTATTCACCCTTCATAGTTAGTCCGAAAATTCCATTCCCTAGTACGGTTTCGTGGTCGGATTTTAGTGTAAAGCTAACAATTTTTGGGGGCTCGTCCGGGAAGTGGAAAGCGCGACGGTCGGACATAGTGCTAAAAACGCTGAAATAGGAAGTGGTTAGATAATTATCCACTCCACAACGTGTATTAGCACCCAGAAGTGATTATACGGTGCTCCACAAAAATCTGCGAAGACAATAGTACAAAGAACAATAGCTCGAAATTTGTGGAGTTGGTTTCTATCTTCTAAACCTTGAACAAGTGCAAATAAGAAGAAGGAATGGACAACCCTTACGGAAACCATTCGTTCCCTCCACCACACCCACAGAGTATGAGTAATCCGCCACCAATGAGTGACCATCCGGCCAGTACGTTCGCTCAACTGGTGAATCAGTTGAATTTCTCTAATATGACGATCGCAAACCTCTCTCAGCAAGTTGGCGAAATGCGTGCTGAACTGCAGGCGTTGAGGGCTGACAATAATCGCTTGTCGAACGAACTTCTTGTAAGCCGCACTTATCCAACGCAGCCGATGGCCAGTACTCCAAATCGTAATCGTGATAGGTGGAGTGAAAGTGTGCACGGCGATCTTGATTATGAAAACGACCAAAGGATCGTTGATGGTGGTGCGGTGCGTAGAGAGGCTCTTAGCTCTATCGGCGAAAATGCGATGAACGAAGTGGAAAACGGTGCTTTGGATGGTGGAGAAAATGGAAGAGTGCGTCGTGAACGAAGATTTTCTGACTACGACAGAAGACAAACCACCGGAGAGCAATTGCTTACGGTTACGGAAGTAGAATCCGCCTTCTATGAGTTTAGTGGTACGGAAGTGTACTCCGTTGAAAAGTGGATAAGTGATTTTGATGAAATGGCTGATTCTATTGGGCTAACGAATTTGCGAAGATTTGTGCTAGCGAAGAAAAAACTAACTGGTTTGGCGAAGTTATTTTTGGGCACTGTAAGCCATATCACTAGTTGGAACATGCTAAAAGAGTATTTGCTAGAAGAGTTTTGAAAGAAAGAGAACAGTGCGGTCGTTCACGAAACATTACGCTCACGAAAGAGAAAAGTTGGTGAAAATGTGCTAAAGTACTTTTTGGTCATCCGTGAGATCGGAGCGAAAGCAAATTTGGATTTCGATGCCATTATGACCCATACTATTCACGGCATTAACGACAACGGACCAGACAAGACATTGCTGTATGGTGCGAGAACCAGGGAAGAGTTTCGAGAAAAGTTGCGCATGTATCAAAGCTTGAAGGACTCTAAGTTTGGTAGAGAGGGTAGGCAACACAATCCTCCAACCGAAGAAAAATATGTTAGTTGCCGAAACACAAACAACAGAAACTCCTATTCTAGGCCTGCGGGAAGCAAGTCAGGCTATTCAAGGAGCACAATTTGTTACAGATGTGGTTTTGAAGGGCACATTGCTAAGGACTGTGTAAAGAAATTGTCTCATGGAGCTGTTAATGTTTGCCATTCTTTTTCGGTGCCAATGAAGGGAACTTTCATGGAAGTGAAGATCAACACGATGCCAGTGAGAGCGTTTTTCGACTCTGGCTCAGATGTTTCGTTGATGCGCGCGGATTGGGGAGATAAATTTGGTTTGTCAGTGAACACTAAGGAAAAAAAGAAGTTAACCACTCTGAATGGATCGGTGTGGACGATGGGTACCGTTTGTTTGGAAGTTGAAGTGGAAAATATGATTCTACCAATCGTATTCGACATCCTCGAAGCAAAAGAAATGCCTCAGCCAGTTCTAATCGGAAGAAATATGCTGCTCCATGGAGATGTAAATGTTACGGCGGAAGGAGCAAAATTTCAACCGAAGGATGATCATTTTGCCATGAGAATTATGGTAGAGGATGGTGGTGACGAAGCATTGGCGCACATTCAAAATTCGGATATTCGTGAAGAAGTTAGAAAAGTGACTGTAGTGTCGGATGCACAAAAAGAAAATACGTCTGTTCGTCAGAATCGCGACCAAAATAAGAGACCGTTTATTCCATGTCTACTACGATCTACAAATCTTTACTTATTCAAATTTATCTCAAACACACCAACTTTCAATATCGTACAATTCCTCCTTTTCTTTAGATTAATTTCAGTATTACAATTTTCATGTTTGCTTCCAAAAGTATTTCAATTTTCTTGACGTACAAAAGTATTGTAAGCATTGTGTGTTGCTGCCATGTTGTCCATTCCAGCATCATATCCGTCAACAGGTAAACATTTGATATACAAACGAATTTTCAATAGAAATCCTTAATTGATATGGAACAATGCCAAATTGAATTGGTGAGGACATGGTTTCCATAGTCGTGGACGCAATAGTCTCAGCTATTACATGATGATTAACATTAACAACTTTTAACATTCATCGAACTTCTTCCTTTTCAATTTGAAATCGTCTAGTCGTTGAGAACTTTTTCATTCTTCCACATGACTTACTTGCTCAAACCTGCTCTTGTTTTCAGTATGATGTTTTCACTATTTCCAATGTATTTTGTTTATTGTTCCTATATATTAACAAAATCTGCTTTGAACTCTTCTATAAGTCTCTTCTAATTTTCTACCTTTTTTTATTTTTCCAACTGACTCTTGTTCTTTTCCCAGTTTAATATTATCCCTGTTGGTTTAACTATTTCCTAACTTACAGCATTGTTAAAACTAAGATGCATTATATCCAGTAATATAGACCAACTTTGACTCTTTCATAAATGTAATTTGCAGTACCAAAACATACCTAAAAAGTTTATTTTGAGTGCAATTGAATATGGCATTGAAGCTTCTTCTTTTTCCGCAATCTAACAAGAATTACAAATGTTTTTATACAAGTCGTTATTTTTTTAAATTGATGAACTAACCTGGTAAACATTAATTTATGGAATCAAAACGTGTAATTTCCAGCATAATTCTACTATACAATTTGAGTTAAATGAAACACACAACAAAGCCGTGCGATCTAAACTAGCATTCTTGAAAGATTTCTGATAATTGGAAAGTTACTATTCTACTTTGGCTCAGGCTTAGGAACCTTGTTTTAATTTAACATTTAATACATTCTTACAAAGACGTTAAGTGCGCATTTTTCATTCTTATATCCATCGAATCTTGGATAATCTTCATTTTCTTTACTTAACTATTTATAAGTCGTATTCACATGAAAGTTTATAACATTTCCTAACGAGAAACTGGTATTCGAAAACTTGAGTAATTTGTTTACCATTTATTTATTTAGAAAATTTAATGTATCCAAATCAAGATCGCGTTTAAATTTGATTGGGTTTTGTTTAACCCAGACAACCAGAAATCGCATGAAAGTTCACGTTGCAACTCGTTTATTCATACTAATTACATCAAACTTGCTAAACACCGTGGATAAGCTCGTCAGATTGATGAGTTTCCTCGCATAAAACACTTCTTTTCTGAGTTCATTTGTACATTTTGTTTCGTCTCGTACACACGTACAAAGTAAGTCGAATTAATCCGTAGCAGCTGTCAAATCGTCATTTGTTATCATAAGTTAAGTCGCATAATGTTACACGTTAGTTCGGTAGAATATTTATACACTCGCATTGTATGTTATTATTCATCACATAATATATGTATGCATGTCGCCTCCACTTTTGTACGTAGAAGGCCGTTTCGCAACATCTTATAAGTGAAATTTTGCACATATAGAGCCTCCAGGTGATTTCGTTATACGTACATTTTGGTTGTCTGGGAAATATCATTGCATTGTTGTTTATGCAAATACTTAGTTTGCACACACTTTCTATATTTCTTTAACTGAGCACACTACAGTCTTTTTTATTTTGAAATGTTCACTCGTGCTTTCAATAGATAAACGACCTTGTCTTTACTCAATCAGTTTTTCTTCCTCAAACGTAAATTAAAATGTGATTTTAATGAGCATTAATTTAGACTAGTTTTGCCGACACAAGTTAACATGATATATTCAAAACTATTGTGCAAAGCACTTTTCAAACAACTTTTCAATGTTTTTCTTTTATTTTACTTTTTCGCTTGCTTTGTTCATTTTTTTCAAACGCCTTACTTTAATATGAAAAAATGAACGAAAAATGTTACCTTATCTTCAACTTGTTATTTGTGTGAATTATGACATATGAGAACTCATTTATATTTATATCCAAAGAATGTTGTTTGATTTTACATATAATTGATGCATATGTTTATGCTTTTGTAATCAAAATTCATAAATCGAAACTTATAGAAAATATTTTGATAATGTTAGTAAACATATGTTATTCATGATTCTTCTGACCACATTACCTCCATGACACAAAATTGTCGCACATAGATGGTCTCAGCATATACCATGACAAATTCCTTTACTTAATCACAACGTAGTCCTTTATTCAGCCCTTCAATTGTGCTTTTTGATATACGGTGATAATTCATGACGGTTTTGATATCGATGGAAAATCACGACTATTTTTAATGGCATGCAGTTGTTGATGATAATAATAATATGGCACACAGTTTCTGTAAATATAAATAGTACATATAATTCGCTCAGTGAATAATGTATAGTTTTCTCCTAGTAGCACACATATATCAACCACCGTAAGTACACAATTTCTGTTGATTATTCAAAATAGCTAATCACGAGTAGCACACAGTTGCTACACAGTACACAGTATAATAAATAAATTCCACAGAATAATAAATTTCAATACAGTACACAGAATAAATTCCAATCAACACACAGTTGCTTTCCACATTCCATATTTACCGACCAAAATTATATACAGTTGCTCTCCAAGCACACCGTTACCGCTCAGTAAATAGCACACAGTTTCTCTTTATGGCTTATGATTACTGACGAAAAGTAGCACACAGTTGCTCTCCATGGCACACAGTTGCCGATCTACACATACAGCACACAGTTGCTCTTCACGTTCTAGAATTAGCATTCAAAAGTAGCACATAGTTGCTCTCCATGACATACAGTTGTCTATCAACATATAGCACACAGTTGCTCTCCATGGCACACAATTGCCGATCTACACATATAGCACACAGTTGCTCTCCACGGTCTAGAATTGACAATTAAAAATAGCACACAGTTGCTCTCCATGGCACACAGTTGCCGTTCTCCACATATAGCACACAGTTGCTTTCCACGTATTAGAATTGTCAAACAAAAATAGGACACAGTTGCTCTCCATAGCATGTAATTGCCTACCAGCATATAGCACACAGTTGCTCTCCACGTTATAGAATTGCCAGTCAAAAATAGCACACGGTTTCTCTTCATGGCACACAGTTTCCTATCAATATATAGCTCTCCATATTTTAGACGTGTTGATAAAAAATTGCACACATTTGCTCTCATTGACATAGAAAACAACACGCAGTTTTTCTTGATAGATTTCAATTTCTTTTCTAAAATATCATACAGATGCTCTGCATCATCTACAAATACCGATCAAAATCAGCATACAGTTGTTCTCCATGACATATAGTTGTCGATCAAATATATTCACACAATTGCTCACTTAACTGTACATAAATATACATATTAATAAAAGAGTTGCTCTCCCTGGTCCACAATCACTGATAAATCATTTGTAATTGATTATTGGGATTCTCCATAAATTATAAATAACACACTCTGTCAAGTTATTCCGACAGGCACATAGACGCCAAGTTTCAACCACTTCCGCCTTTTTTCCAAAATTACTCTTTACCGTTTTATTTCCAAACACACTTCTGCTTGACATAACACAGCAACCATTTGCATCTCTTAGGATTTATCGTGATTAACATCATTTTTCAATAAATTGTTCAATTGGTAGACTTAAGCAATTATATAATATTGTGTTGGTTGCAAGCCTTTTTCACTTTTTTTTACAATACTTCTCATGACAGAATAGCTAAACCGGTAGATTACTTGAACATTTCAATAATGTACAATTTCAACAACTTCTTTTATTTACTCATTGCTGAAACTTATATAATATTGCATTCTTATTACTGAAACAGCATATCACATATAACATCATATCGGCAATCCAGTATTACACATATTTGAAACTGACTTGATTCATTTACTAGTTAATTGTATTGAATAAATCAATTAACACTAGTGAGTATTACACTTGAGCTATATCTCCTTTAAAGCCATCTCTCATACATACAGCATCTCCATATATCCCATGACTTAATTTTACTTTATTTAATTTTTTTTTTAATCTTTCAAGCCATGAATATATACAATACATGAAACCATGAACATGTAAGCAATAACCATATCGATGAAATATATCAAATAATAACAACAATAGTAGTAGTTTCGAAGTTTCGAAGTTTTCGAAAACTATACCATATCACATTCGCTTTTGAACGCAAAGCTTAACGGCAAAGATGGTACTCTAATATTGTATGAAAATTATGCATATTATATTATTTTCAAAATCCCTCAAAACCATTAACCACACCCCACGCAAAACTTGCCATTTTCAATTACACTAATTAACCAATTTCATACGCTACTGCTCAACTTTATTCAAAATAATTGAATAATGGAAGCAATCTTAGTAAGAAAAATGATTTTGCTAAAGCCTGTTTTAAACTTATTATAGCTCAGCATCCACAAAATTCTATCACACCGGAGACACTTTTACGGCCACCTACCGTTCCGTTATGGATGGTTATAGTATTGAGCCGGTTTTGTCATCTGTACTAGCACATACCTTCTTCCATGCGTCGTTTGTCATTGAGTCCTGCACCAAAATAACACAACCGCCATACGCCAACTACACTTACCAACCTTCCACTACCAATAACACCACATAAAAATTATCAAACTATACTAGAAGTTCACTATATCTTTCTTACTTAAAATATGCTAAACACGTTTCCTTATTTGAACCTCGTCGCCAAAATGTAGTGTCGGATGCACATAAAGAAAATACGTCTGTTCGTCAGAATCGCGACCAAAATAAGAGACCGTTTATTCCATGTCTACTACGATCTACAAATCTTTACTTATTCAAATTTATCTCAAACACACCAACTTTCAATATCGTACAGTGACCACCAGTTATTTTCCACAAGCGGTAGTGAATACAAAAGTAAATCTCAAGATCGTGTTGAAAGACGAGTCTCCTATTCAGCAGCTACCTCAAAGATTAGCCCCGTTGGAGAAAGATATCGTACAAAACCAAGTGGACCAATGGTTAGAGCAGGGAATCATCCGGCCTAGTGCCTCGGAGTTCAGTAGCCCGATAGTGCTGGTGCATAAAAAGGACGGGAGCAGACGACTTTGTGTCGATTATCGTCGTATCAATAAAGTAATAGTGCGTGACCATTTTCCCATTCCGCTTATCGAAGATATTATCGATGATTTACACTCGGCTAAGGTGTTCACAACGTTGGACTTGGAGAATGGGTTTTTCCATGTTCCAGTGGATGAAGATAGTGTGAAGTACACCGCATTCGTGACTCCTTTTGGACAATTTGAATTTCTGAAAACGCCGTTCGGGTTATGCACATCCCCTACCGTTTTCCAAAGATTCATTAATGAAGTGTTCCGTGAATTGATACGAGAGAAAATAGTCGTGATCTATATTGAAGATTTGCTTATCCTCGCTAAAAACGAAGAAGAAGGTTTGCGTCGATTGAAGATGGTGTTAGACATTGCTGCGAAGAATGGATTGCGTGTTAAGTGGAAAAAGTGTCAGTTCTTGCAGCGAAATATTGAGTATCTCGGTTACAACATCTGTGATGGAGAAATTCGCCCAACATCGGAGAAAACTGAAGCTGTGATGAAGTTCCCAGAACCCAAATGCTATCGTGAAGTTCAACAATGGATTACCTGCTTTGCTCTTGCTCACAGTAGATCAGCAGGAGTTTTCTCATTTTATTTTGTATGGGGAATGGCATCTAACTTTGAATATCTTGTTAATGGAAGATTTAATCGAAAAAATATTTGGTAGGCGTGATAGCCATCATCATTACGCACAACCGGTACCAAATATTTTTTCGAAAATAGTTCCCAATTTTGAGAAATAATTCGTTCGATGCATTTCGCCATACAAATATTTTTCGCGTTACCTTTTAGCGATTTTTCGTGCATAGACACTAGCGCATGTGCGTTACGGTGTGGCGAGTAGCGAATCAGGGCATGCATGTAATCCATTCCTGGGGCTCACCGGATACTTCCGGAAGTTCGTTGAGGGTTACTCCATCATAGCAAAACCTCTTACGGATTTACTTAAGAAGGATGCATCTTTCGTGTTCGGTTCTGAACAGCGTGCTGCAATGGAGACGTTAAAGTCAGCTTTATGTTCCAGGCCTGCCCTAAGTTTGTACCACCCAAACGCAATGACCGAGCTACACACCGATGCTAGCCGGATTGGATTCGGTGCCATCCTTTTGCAAAAGTTTCCAAGTGAATCCACTTTTCATTTTCTGCCGAGGACGAAAACGGGCCGTCACCATCCGGGCCGGATGGTGGTCAGGTGGGCCGATTGTGAGATTGTGAATTAGAACAACCCTAAGATCATCTGAATTTTTCTGAGTGAGCTCTATATTTTCTCCTTTTGACCATAAGTGACTCTCTTACTCGAAGTTTTGTTAGAGATTGTATCGAGAGGACAGTCAGTAGACAGAAGTGCAAAGGACCGGTCCTCTTGCGATACGCGGCTTTCGAATAAATCGTTGAATTCAAAGTTTCGTATTCACCCTTCATAGTTAGTCCGAAAATTCCATTCCCTAGTACGGTTTCGTGGTCGGATTTTAGTGTAAAGCTAATATAAATAGCATTACTTTCGTCTCATCTGACCAAATCACCTTATTCCAGTCATCACTGGTCCATGAAATGTGGTCCTTGGCTCAATTCGATCTTTTTTTGATATTTTTTGCGGACAACCATGGCTTCTTAAGTGCTACTCTGCCCTTAAGACCTTTCTTATGAAGACGATTCCGTACGGATTGTGATGTCAGTTGAATGGAAAACTCGCTTTCATATTGTTTCGCAATTTTCGGAGCTGATAGTCCCCGGTCCAGCTCCGCCTTCTTCACGATAGCTCTGTCAATTCGGTCAGTTGTCTTTGAAGGACGTCCCGATCGCTTAGCTGGTAAGATAGAACCACGCTTTTTGTACATCTGCACAATCCTAGCGACCGTATCTTTGTGGAGCTGTACAATGGATCATTAAAATAACCAAAACGGCCGCTATGGAAAGCATAGATAGCGCCACGGTAGCCTTGTGTGTTTGACAGAACAGTAATGCCACAGACAAACAAACGTCACACTCTCATCATAGTGCATCGACCATCTTTTTAACGGTCGATTCAAAAATATGGTAGGTGGCCAATCCACCACCTGCAGCGCTTGCATCGTTTTTGTTCACGTTTGACGTTTACGCACTACCGCCATCTGTTGGCCTGTCGGCCAAACAAACCGATTTTAGCATTGGGCGTACATGTCCTCGTGACTATGATTTCGATCGAGATTTATTCTAAGTGATACGTCTGTTTGTCTGTGGTAATGCTGTCACAATGTTAAATCCCATGTACAGCCTTTGTTTTGATGCGGTGAGCACCGAAAAAAGTTATCTTCAATGATCCATTCCGGCAATAGCTTTTGCCAGTAGCTGCGGTAGCTTTTGCCAGTTTTGTGATGTTCAATAATCAAATTTCGGAAGCTGATCGAAATTTGTGCTTTTTTGGGCATTTTGCAACAAAAAACCTCAAATTTTAACACGAAACAGAAATTTTGAGCACGAAAACTTCAAGAGCACAAAATGGATGCTAGACACAATGTTTACATTCGAGAAAGTTGCAGAATACACACTAAAACTCTGTAATACACACTTAAATCTTAGTATCCGATTGGGGGTGGATAAACTTTTTTGCGATATTTTTTACCCTTTTTCATAATTTATCACAGAAAATCTCAAAAAAAATATATAAACGTCATTTTTTTAATGAAAATGTGATAAATAAACATAAATTGATAAATCATGGAGAAACACTCATTAAATTGACATGATTTTCACCAGAAAAACAAAAGAATTCTAAATTGGTAGGGGAGGTGGATAAACTTTTTTTGCATACTGTATGTGAATAGTGCGCTGTGTTTATAAAAATCGTAAGAATGCAGCGCCACACTAAAAACAGATTTCAAAATGCGGTGAGTTGAGGCGCGTCGCGAGTCTCACTGGCGCGATCCGGTTTGGTGGCGATGCGACAATACTACCCATAAAGAATCGCTAGTCCAACCAAACCTGTCCTGAGTAACATTGCTTTCACGTACCTTTGATTGAAGACTTTGTTCCGAAGTGGAGTTCAAAAGAAAAAGCAAACAAACAAGCTGTGTTCAACGAGCTGCTCGAACTTGGTTGCAACCACTTGCGAGTCAGCTTTTGGTGTTCATTGAGCCACTCCAACCTACTTCGAGTCGCTCGGGTTTGTGTTCATTGAGCCGAGTCCAACCAACTCCGAGTCGCTCGAAACAGGTTGGAAGCTAGAGTCCGAGCTAGTTCAACCAGCTCGCAGTAGCTCGTGTTTTTGACGTTTAAAAACGTAAACATTGAGAAAAAAAGCAAAATTCCGAAGCGATACGGATTGTTAAGTGCGCGAATTTTTTTTCACGTGGAATTCCGGTAAATTAGTAAAAAGAGTAAAAAGAGCGTTCATTGAGAAAGCAGCTTGGAGTTGCTCGAAGTAGCTTTGACAGTTATTTGTTGACAAAAAATACGAGCTAGTACAACCAACCCCGAGCAAGTTCGATCAAAGTCATTGAACACAGCTACAGAAACCGAACAAAAAATATCAAAACAAACCGCTTTTATATTATGTGATCTTTGCTAATAATATTATTCTTTCTTTGGTGAAAATATTTGACGAAGGGGTCGAAAGTGAATAATTAAATTGTAGTATTATACGAAATGTTATCGAAATGTGTAGTAGTAACTTCGCTGGGCAGCCTTTTGCTGGTCATGTATGGGCTGCTAATAAATATCACCAAAATCGAAGAAAATCGATGTAAGCTAACTTACATGTACGAATATCCCCAGTTTGTGGTAAGTTCCTGGATTTGTGAACTAATAATGACCATAAATAACGTTAATATTCTACCGCAGAGGATCAACTTTGCGGAAAACGATCAATATCCGGCGTATGGCCTGTACGCCTATTCGGAAGGTCAGCTGGCCCAGAATGCTCGTAATATGCTGTACCGGGGTGCGCCCGTGATTTTCATACCGGGCAATGCGGGATCATACAAGCAGGTGCGCTCGTTGGCATCGGTTGCCCTCCGGAAGGGCTTGGACAACGGTCTGCGGTATCATCTCGATTATTTCACCGGTATGTATTGATTTATGTCATTTATGTACGTCGTAACACTGCCGACCAAAAGTTTGAAAATATGGGTGCCCACCGAAACGAAAAAAGCTGAATATTGGGATATTCACCGGGAAAATTGTTTCGAATAATAAAAAGCATAGCTTTAGAAATATTAAACAAAATATGTAAATCCCTTGCAAAAATTTAAAACGACTGATTGTCGAGCTTTGTACGGAGTGCTTCGAACCTGGTACACAAAATGCTCAGCATTTCTAGCAAAAATTGATGAAATAACAGGAGAAGTGTTAAGTGGCATTTAGATATTATTAGACATGTCTTCGGTATTCTGATTTAAATAAACTTCTAAGGCTGGTTTGCTACTGACAAGAAAAGGAATCGCCTATCTCGATGAATGGAAAACTTCTTCCCAGAAATGGTCCAGAAAATCGCTTTTTTCTGATCGCAGTACGCAGTTGAAAGGAAATGTCATTTCAAAAGGGGCTCTATGTGGGATATTTCTTGACCCATTCAGTCAAGGAATTTCTTTACTTTTCTTGAGCGAAACAGCATACTTAGCTTTAGTCATAAATTGTAATCAATTAAGGTTCTTACCGATTTTGGTAACAACGCTTATACTATGTTTTCAAAATCGAGAATTTCGAAAGGCTTATGGTTTTATCATTGTAATACACGGCAACCACTATAAATGATGTGGAAAATGTCTGGAAACTTTCTTCAGATCATTATTTAATCCTAGAAAGGCGAGGACGACTTAGGTGAACATTATTACCGACTTGCAAATTTTTGATCTTTGAAGTATTTTTAAACTAAAACCTATTTTGATTCTGTCAACTGTGAAAATACTGGGAATTACCTTCACTGGCATCCTGTCAGCTAAGGATTGCAAGTCAGTTATAATTACTCAACGCGCATCCATTCTGATTCTAAGTAATCTAGTGTGATCTTAAAAATCAAAAGCTATATCATTTTTGGATGTATCCATAGGAAATTTCACGAATCCTTTGTAAATTTTGTCTGCTTACTGACGAGATCCTCTAAAAAATCCTCAAAACTTTGATGTTTATTGGATGGGTTGAATTGAACAAAGTATATTTATTCACTGCTTTCACACAAACTATTCCTGGAACTCTTTTGAATCTATAACAGATGTGTTTAGTGAAATTTTCGACCGATATCTGCCCAGTACACCAGTTAACACTTCAATAGTCGCAATGTGTGTTTTGTACAACACAGTTGTGAAAACCTCGCGATCAGAAGGTTAAATTATTGTGAGTGATTTCGTATTTTCATAAACATTGATTTAAAAAACATCCATCTTTAGGAGTCCGCAAAACGTGCAAGGTTGGTGCATTACGAGGTAAGATCTATCGGGGCAGCAGGAACGAAATTCCAAAGGCTTAACGGATCACAAAGACGACTATTCCAGCGGAGATGGATAGCGGCTCTTAGGGGGACCCATAAGAGATGATCCGTCAAAACAAACAACTAGCGGAGTATGAAGAAGAGGCCTCTATACCCATCACTAACCGGCTGAGGTTCCCGCCAAGAATAGAGGCGACCAACATCATTAAGTGAGAACAGTGTTGACAAAAGCCTAGACACTGTGACAACGGCAGGCAATAGCCGCTCAAGTGCAACATGTGAGGCACCGCGAATATATCAGATGATATTATTCGATACACGATGTGAAAGAGGGGACCTTCCGAGGATGAATACGTCTCTTACGCGGCTGTCCTCCAGAGCGGAAAAGTTGGTACGAGCCAAGTTCCACGATCAAGAGAATTTGGCAATAGTGGAGAGGCCAACACGTCTAAAGTCAGGAAAGCCAAGAAAAAGGAGCCACGGGATTGCCCGAATCCGGCAGTGCTTCCACAGGAACCACGGGTGCAAAGCAATAGCAACCCGTGGATACAAGTCGGGAAGAAGAAAGAAAGGAGAAAACCGGAAACGGGGACCAAGCAGAATCCCAAACCGGAAACAGCGAAACGTAGGAACTTAAGCGAGCCCCTCGTTATCAAAACAGAGGAGACCGAGGTTCTGGAGGCGATGCGAAGCAAGGAGATGTGCAGAGCATAAGGCGGACTAGGATTGGTAAAATGATCCAAGTCTTGAAAAAGGAAGCCAAGCAAAAGGATGCAGTCTATAAACAACTATCACAAGAAGTACTTATAAGATCCCTGACTGCAGAAGTGACTCTGCAGTGTAAAAATCTGGATGAGGTCACCGATGCAGTGGAGGTCTCGGGTACCCTCAAAGAGCAGTTTGTCATCGACGTAGCCAGTAAGACCATCCACCTTAAAAAAAGGCCCGCAGGGAACCCAGGTTACAGCGATAAGACTGCCAGTTGCAGAGGCTAACAAAGCGAAGAACTTGGGCATACTTAAAGTAGGCTGGTCGGTTTGCCGGCTGAGCATACAACAGCCTCCTGAAGGACGAGGTAAGATGGCCACCCGGGACAAGATGAGAACCCCGCAGTTTTGAGACTGATTGAATGAATTTTATTAAAATATCGTTATACGAATTGTGGTTCATTCTATTACTATCCTTGATAAAAGACATTTGTCGTCTAACAATACTTACTTTACCAGTCAGGCTAAGGCCTGGGTGGCCTCTGCTGTACGTAGGAAACGTCTCCATTTGACTCGGTCCATGGCAACCCGTCACCAGCCACGCATTCTGCGAAGAGTCCACAGATCGTCCTCAAATTGATCGACCCATCTTGCTCGCTGCGCAGCACGTCGTCTTGTGCCGGTCGGATTGTTTTCAAGCACCATTTTCACCGGGTTGTTATCCGACATTCTGGTGACATACCCGGCCCACCGCAGCCTCCCAATTTTTGCGAGGTGGACGATGGTTGGTTCTCCCAGCAGCTGGTGCAATTCATTGTACATCCGCCTTCCAGGGTCCATGATTCGTGCCCATAGAGGAGTACCGGTCTAATAAGCGTCATGTAGATGGTTAACTTCGTGCGATGGCGAACTTTGCTCGATCAGAGCGTTCTGCGGAGTCCAAAGTAGGCACGATTTCCAGCAACGATGCGTCTCTGGATTTCTCTGTTGGTGTCGTTGTCGGCGGTCACCAGTGAGCCCGAGTACACGAATTCTTCGACAACCTCGATTTCATCATCGTCAATATGAACTCGAGGTGGGGGGCGTGCCGTGTCTTCTCTTGAGCCCCTCGCTATCATGTACTTTGTCATTGATGTTCAGTCCGATTCGCCTAGCTACAGCCCTTAGTCGGATGTACGTATCCGCCATCGTCTCAAAGTTGCGTGCAACAATATCAATGTCGTCGGCGAAACCAAGTAACTGAACGGACTTTCTGAAGATCGTGCCACTCATGTCTATCCCCACTCTTCTTATCACACCCTCTAACGCAATGTTGAACAGTAAACACGAAAGACCATCACCTTGCCGTAAAGCTCTGCGAGATTCGAAGGGACTCGAGAGTGTCCCCAATAATCGGACTGCGCACATCACTCGCTCCATCGTCGCCTTGATCAATCTTATCAGTTTGTCCGGGAAACCGTATTGGTGCATAATCTGCCATAGCTGTTCTTGATCGATTGTATCATTGGCCGATTTAAAATCGATGAATAAATGATGCGTGGGTACATTGTATTCGCGGTTTTCTGCAACAACTGTCGGATGGCCTGGTATTGCCCAACGAATTCTCTAGCAATTGATGATAGACGGCGGCATAGAATTTGGGAGAGTACCTTGTAGACGGCGCTCAAAATTGTGATCGCACGATAATTGGCGCAATCCAACTTGTCGTTCTTTTTGTGGATGGGACACCGCGCGTGCTCCCAAAGTTATTTCCGTGCCACCTTCGCTACTGGCCACATCGCCATTAGGGTGCTCGACGTAGTGCTGCCGCCATCTTTCGACCACCTCACGTTCGTTCGTGAGAAGATTTCCGTCACAGTCTTTGCACATATCGGCTTGTGGCACAAAGCCTTTGCTTGAACGTTAAGCATCTCGTAAAACTTCCGTGTGTCTTTAGTGTGGAACAGCTCTTCCATCGCTTCGTAATCTCGTTCTTCTTGATGGCGCTTCTTTCTCCGGAAAATCGAGTTTTGTCTGTTCCGTGCCTGTTTATACCGGGCCTCGTTCGCTCTCTTGCGGTGTTGCAGCATTCTCGTTCATGCTGCATTCTTCTCATTCTTCAACTGTTCGCTTTCGCCGTCGTACCAGTCGGGGCCGCTGGATCTTGCGCTACCGTTGCGGTGCTACCTATGGCGGATCTTATGTGCCTCCAGCCATCGTTAAGAGTGGCTGCTCTTCCGTTGGTAGGTCCACTTCCAACTGCTGTAATTAATTTCATGAAAAGACCAATTTACCAAGTAAGCAACACATATTTTTATTTGTCTTTTCCACATTAGCCGTTTTTATGACCCTATGCTGAGACAAAAAATTTGAAAATACGCCTAAACTTCAGTCAATAATTTTCAGTAATTAACTTCTAGCATGATCTACAATACCTTCAATGAACTTCAATCGTTTCTTTTGTTGTTATTTTTTTATGACTTTTCAAATGTTTGATGCAAATTGCTTTAAAATTATTACTTAAGTTTTAACCATACTTTAATTAATAGGTGTTATAGCGAGTTTGAAAAAAATCCATAACAAACCCGTAACTAATCAAGCTAAATTTTGATTTGTGTTAGGTTATTTCATCAGAATAGGAAAATCTTATCTGAAATATGATTATAGCCAATCATATTATCTTGAAAAATGACAAATTATGTTTATTTTGTTTAAAAGGAAAAAAGTATTGCTAAACTTGTATTATGGATCCGACAGAAATAAGGACAAGCATTTTTTTAAATATATTTTTTCTCAATCTCCAAGCGTCGCGACTAATATTTGAATAGTGCGCTGTGTTCATAAACATCGTAAGAATGCAGTGCCACACATGTCATTATGGCAGTTATGTCGGGAACGAGTCACACGTCGCGTGTCCCACACGCGCGTTCCGATTTGGTGGGCGCGCGACAATACTTCCATTTCATCTAAAACGCTATTTTTATTGAAAATTTGATAAATCCCGGACTCCCGGGATTTCCCGGGATAAGCTTAGATTTTTGTCCCGAATCCCGGGACGAGCAAAATGGTCAGGAAATGGACACTCTAGTCACCGTCGATAGTTTTGAGCGCATACATACAGCAACTGTGTTCATTCTGTATCCTTCCTGTTCGTGTGTTAGTATTTGTTGATGATTGAAACGGATGGCTGGCAGTTAACCATTTGAGCTAGCACATACTGATGTATAAAGTATTTTCTTTTTGGCGAAAAATGAAAGTAAGTTAATGTTTGAATTGTAAATACATTCATGAGTTTTGCTAAGAAGTTAACTGATAACTGATTTCGTAAATTCTATTTTCTTTTCTAGCTATGAAGCTTCTTCGGCCAAAGCTACAGCCAGTAGCCGGTTACCGATTGCGACTTACGGCTTTAGGTGGATTTAACTCAAACCCACTCGCACTTTCCAAAACCATTCCTCAAGCAATAGGCCAGGGGAAGTGGTTCACCCAGAGTGAATTTATTGGCCTATTGGTACTTATCGGTACAATCCATGTTCCATAAACAACATATCTGTAGATCCAGTGCGCCGCCTGTGTGACCATCCAGACTATTGAGCTAAACAAGCCTTGAATGAAGGTACTGCTACTTTCTACGCTACGGCTGCTCTTGGGGTTTCAGCAGATGACATCGGCATGTGAGAATCAAGATCCGCATTAATATGGATTTCTTATGTGCTTGCATTATTGTTTTTGAATAAAGATGTAATTATTAAAAAAATAGTTCAAATCATTTGAACTAATCCGAATTTGGGACAGTTAACGAAAATGAATGTAAAATAACGTAATGTGTATCTAAATGTTTGATACAATGAACTAGAACTTTACCTTCACTGATACAATTTGTGAAACGTACACTCAAAATAATCCAAACGTCATTGTTACGTGGAAACATACGTGTTTTTTTTCATCGCCCTTTTCAAGTAGCTCTTACGTAAATCATAGGTAGCCCAGAATGAACGCATGAACTTTGGAAGTTCGTCCATTCGACCGTCGCTAAACGTAAGGTGTCGGCCAGGGTAGACGCGAATTGCGAAGCGAAGCGAAAATTGCACGGGAAGGAATAACAATTATTAATAATTAAATGTCAAACTCCAAAGGATTTTCGCGTCGCTTCGCGTGACGCGTCTACCCTGGCCGACACCTAAGAGCTACGTGGATTTTCCGGTAGCCTTTACGAAGCGTTTCAATGGGACCTAGATGGTTTTGCATTAAATTTAACTGTAATGAAGACCAATCTTATTTCTAATAGGCTTTGGAAGAAAGCTAATTCCCAATTGGAAAATGTAAACAAACTTAAAAGATTAAAAGATATTTTTAATGTCAATCTGAACATCTTGAATCCTGTTTCCTCAATTTTGTGAGTTTGGTCTGTCTTGTTGTAGCCTTCGCGTGCTATAATAGACCATTTCCGTCAGACCTTACCCCCTATTTTTATATTTTTCTTCGAAAGACGATTATTTTTAATGATTATTGACGCTTTCAGATCTAATTTATATGCACTCCTGATTTTATTGTAAATTTTTGAAAATTCGAGAATTTACCAATTTTGAGTAGTGCGGCACAGTTGTTTCAACCCTGTGGGTAAACAAAGTGGAGATTTTCCCACAACTTTCAAAACCCCTGCGCTGAGTGTTTGTAGATATGACGAAATGTCAATGTCAAATCAAGCACACGAGACGACACGACAAAATGGAGAAATCTGAGGTCCGATGGGCAAGCTTCGTTGTAAATGAAGCCCATCCTTTACTATTGTACTTATAATAAAAACTTTTACCGGAAGACGACTGCTAATAGACCGTTTTAAGCTTAGCAAGTGATGGAATTCTCCTTGGAAGCATTTCTGCAACGCTGCGGAACGTTTTCTATAAGAGGGGCATATTGGCCGGTTTGTTTTGAAACGTCAAGAATTGGACCGTTTGCAGATTTTTCGGGGAGACCTACACTCAAAATAATCCAAACGTCATTGTTACGTGAAAACATACGTGATTTTTTTTCCATCGCACTTTTCACGTAGCTCCTACGCAAATCATAGGTAGCCCAGAATGAACGCATGAACATTGGAAGTTCGTCCATTCCATCGTCGCTAAACGTAAGAGCTACGTGGATTTTCCGGTAGCCTTTACGAAGCGTTTCAATAGGACCTAGATGGTTTTGCATTAAATTTAACTGTAATGAAGACCAATCTTATTTCTAATAGGCTTTGGACGAAAACTAATTCTTAATTAGAAAATGTAAACAAACTTAAAGGATTGTGATATTTTTATTGTCAATCTGAGCATTTTGAATCCTGTTTTTCCAATTTTGTGAATTTGGTTTGTCTTGTTGTAGCCTTCGCGTGCTATAATTGATAGAGATTATAAATCACGTATAAAATATGAAGTAATGCAGGGATTCTTCGGTATTCAAAGCATATTTACCTTGAAATCAATCTTACACAGAGTTTAAATCAGCAGCAGCTTCTGAAGTTCTTCAAAAATCAAGCGGGCGCCATCTTAGGATTTGAGCTCAACACCGAATGTACGTACAATATGCAGATGTCAAAATGAACTTAGGCAACTACGTGAATTCCCCGTAAGTGCGATAGGTAACCTCAGTGAACATTACCGAGTCACTATTTGGTGGTTATGAATGGTTTAGTGATCTTTATCTTAGTCAGGTGAAGTGGAGGTAAAATGAATTTGGAATGATTTACGTGTTTTTTCACGTAGCAATGACGTTTGGATTTTTTTGAGTGTACGAGAGTGGTAAAATGGGGAAGTATGTATAATCCATTGGTCATATGGTTCCGGAACAGCTTGACGACATAAGCAGCAGATATCAAACGGTAGGGTAAACAGGTATAGGCCCCCCTAAGGAAAAACTGCTCTATCGCAGTGGCAAATCCATTACTTATACAGTTTTTGGTGTCAAAGTGTTATTTACTTAGTTAATCATGCTTTGCATGCAACTTTCTCTTGCCAGGTAGCTTCTAAAGCGAGTACAAGACGTTATCTGCAAACGGTCCAATTCTTGACGTTTCAAAACAAACCGGCCAATATGCCCCTCTTGTAGAAAACGTTCCGCAGCGTTGCAGAAATGCTTCCAAGGAGAATTCCATCACTTGCTAAGCTTAAAACGGTCTATTAGCAGTCGTCTTCCGGTAAAAGTTTTTATTATAAGTACAATAGTAAAGGATGGGCTTCATTTACAACGAAGCTTGCCCATCGGACCTCAGATTTCTCTCAAATTTCTCCATTTTGTCGTGTCGTCTCGTGTGCTTGATTTGACATTGACATTTCGTCATATCTACAAACACTCAGCGCAGGGGTTTTGAAAGTTGTGGGAAAATCTCCACTTTGTTTACCCACAGGGTTGAAACAACTGTGCCGCACTACTCAAAATTGGTAAATTCTCGAATTTTCAAAAATTTACAATAAAATCAGGAGTGCATATAAATTAGATCTGAAAGCGTCAATAATCATTAAAAATAATCGTCTTTCGAAGAAAAATATAAAAATAGGGGGTAAGGTCTGACGGAAATGGTCTATTGATAGAGGTTATAAATCAGGAATAAAATATGAAGTAATGCAGGGATTCTTCGGTATTCAAAGCATATTTACCTTGAAATCAATCTTGCACTTAAACACTGTGCAAGCTTCTGAAGTTCTTCAAAAATCAAGCGGGCGCCATCTTAGGATTTGAGCACAACACCGAATGTACGTGCAGATGCAGATATCAAAATGAACTTAGGCACCTACGTGAATTCCACGTAAGTGCGATAGGTAACCTCAGTAAACATTAGCGAGTCACTATTTGGTGGTTATGAATGGTTTAGTGATCTTTATCTTAGTCAGGTGAAGTGGAGTCAAAATGAATTTGGAATGATCTACGTGATTTTTCACGTAGCAATGACGTTTGGATTTTTTTGAGTGTACGAAAAGAACACGTACAGCTACCGGATACATTAGTGCGGGGAACGCCATTTGGCATAAAGTCATTTGGCATAAAGCCGTTTGGCATAAAATAATTTGGCATAATGGTCATTTGGCATAATGGACGTTTGGCATAATCATTGAAAACTGAGTTGGAATTACCATTGCTAACATTCTCATTCGTGATTTTCCCTTCTTTTGGTCATAAGCTGTTCTTTCTCATTACGTTGTTAAACTAGTGGTTCTCATTGCCAATTTGCCTTCTTTCCTACGTTGGCATTATAACTACTAACATTTTCATCGACGATTTTCCTTTCTTTTGATCACCAGATCTTCTTTTAAGTAGCACTATTTAAATTTCTAATTTCTTTCATTTTATGCCAAACGTCCATTATGCCAAATGACCATTATGCAAAATGACCATTATGCCAAACAACTTTATGCCAAATGGCTTTATGCCAAACGGGGTAGCCCCCATCAGTGCAATGGACCGATGCACGAGTTCACTATCTGACGTTTGAGCGGTGCCGAATTCACTCGTTGCCATGGTCACGTAAATAACACGGCACCGCTTAAACGTCAGATAATGAACTCGTGCATCGGTCCATAGGCCAGGAGAAGTGGATGAACTTGTCATTCATTTTTCTGTCAAATCTCATACAAAATCTACTTTTTCTTTGACAGAAATTCACTCTAGGTGAACCACTTCCCCTGGCCTATTGAAGAAGTCCATCGGTTCATGCGTTCATTCATGATCACCTTTGATTCACGTAAGAGCTACGTGAAAAGTGCGATGGAAAAAAAACTACGTATGTTTTTACGTAGTCTTGACGTTTAGATTATTTTGAGTGGAGAGAAAAAAATTACGCTCTTTATTGTAATTTTCACAAAGGATTAGACTTTCATGACGAAATTGTGAAGCTGCCAATAATGTACCGATGGTTCATTTTCAAACACCATTCACCTTTCATCCTTGATTTCAGTCCCTACCAGCTGGTTTTAAGACGAGAGCACGATCAGCTGGAGCACGAGAACAATAGGCCAGGGGAAGTGGTTCACCTAGAGTGAATTTCTGTCAAAGAAAAAGTAGATTTTGTATGAGATTTGACAGAAAAATGAATGACAAGATCATCCACTTCTCCTGGCCTATGACGATGACATCAGAAAAACATCAGAAGACCAGCTGGTTTTGTTGTGTAAACATGACCAGCTGGTGAGTCAAGAACAAAGAGAAAATGGTAAACACTGAGCCGGCCGGAGAAAACTGTCATGAATATCAGGATAGTTGCATGGGCGGCGGTGATTGAAAAGGGGCAGCGAAATCGAAGGCGAAATCTGAGAAAGACGAAATTCAGATCACTAAAGTCTAAGTGGTGAAAAAAATCGCAATACTTTAATTACAGAAAGGTATTGAAATCATTCTCATATTTTTGTTGATTCGTTATTCAATGATATTTCATGAAAAATCAATTATGTGCACTGAAAGAAATCAACGAACTAGTACTGCCGAAATTCAGTTGGCAATATCTCAATTCCTAGGCATAATACAGTTAAACCCAAGGTATCTAAAAGGGAGGTAGATCAATGTGTGGAATTGCTCATTCCGCCATGTTGGACACGTATATGACAGCTGGCTTGTTTGTTTTGATAAGACAGACTAGCATGCCATGAAATTGAAAACATTGTTTGGCGGTAGATTCCAAACGCAAAACTCGAATCATTGAAAATGTTATTATTATTTTTTCCTTGGAGCTTACTTATATAATTTGGCCCGAAGGAAGTTTTATTTTAGTTCACGATTCATTCAATTTACATGTAGAAGCAAAATAAGAACACGGTTTGAGTGCACTCCCCAGCTTTCAGTTCCCTCCAATATCCGCAAAAGGTCTGGATTGTGTTACGGTAGCGCTCTTAATAGGGCGATATTTAAAACTCAAAAGGCAATAGATGGCTCTTTTTCAATGGTAGTAAAAACGAAATCCTGAAGCAAAGGAAGCACCACGGAAGATGAACTAAACACAAAAAGTTATGTATTCACTTTACACTTGGTTTCTAATCACTACTTTTTCGATTCAGTTTCCTAATTGCAAGCAATTTACGATTTTAATTATTTTCCATACGTTTTGACAGTTCTCCGACTACCATTCTTCCATGCGCTTGTGTTGAAAGTTTGCGAAATTTGAGAATCCAGCGTAGCGCGATCAGTGAGCGGAATACAAACATCAGTGTTCTATTCCTCGGTAATAGAAACTGAATGTTCGAAAGGTTGTTGTCTGTAGTTTTTGCCGCTGGCGCCAACTGTTAGCGTTTGAGAACAAAATAAACAGTCGTTACCCTATTAGTAGTTAATGCACTGCAAGTTGATTATGGAATACAATAAACTATTCCACATCGAAAGTCACTTGTATTGTATGCAGTTCTGTGCCCTTTCAGTGAAACAGTTACGTTTCGCGATGTGTTTCATATAGCGTTTGGAAATTGAGCTCTGCCAGTGTTTCAATTCCAGGATGGCCATCTTCATAACGTACAAGTATCAAGTTCTAAAATATAAGAAGATTTACATGTAATATAATGCCACAAGATAATTATTTTGAATAACTTACTTCTCTAGCCAAATAAATCACTCAGCAAAATAAAGAGGGTAGCTGATGCGCGAAAAATTTTCACTTGTGTATTCAAAACAAATATCCCCTAGCAACTCAGTATCCAAGGGGTTGAAGATACAATCATGCACACAAACTCACCAGCTGTCACCTCCACTTCCCCCACAGTGTAGCACACCCCGCATCCACTGACTGCTTAGATTACTTTACCTAGCATTCCAGGTACCTTGGTTAAACCTCCATGAGTCGATGTTCCATTACTCGATATCGACTCATGGAACCTTACTAAAAACTAGAAATCGTGGTTACTTTGATGGTCCCTTGAAACAGCTCTCCAAGGAATATCTGTTCCATGACTCGATATTTCCTTGAGTCGATGGTCCCTTCAATATTGACTCAAGGAGGTTTGACTGTTTATCAGAAAGTGAGTTGTAAATTTGCCCCCGGGTTACGGCACCTAATTAACGAAACCTTGAATAATGAAGCGTTGTCACGTATTTCCGTTGCAGTTGACCTGAACGAGCAATATTCTGGACTATATGGCGGTGTGTTGAATTACCAGGTGGATTTTGTAAGTCTATGTATTCATCGCGTTTTAAGCCTATACAAATCCGTTCCTGGAGGATCTCCTACAGTCATACTGGTTGGGCATTCTATGGTGAGTTGCATTTAAAATCTTCAATAAACGGAATATTTAATCCGAATTGAATGATTAATTTATAGGGAGGTAAAATAGCTCAGGCAGTGGCGACATCTCCGGGAATGGCGCCCCTGATAAATTCTATCGTTGCCATATCTTCTCCAATGGACGTCCCGGTACTTGCCATGGACCATTATCTGCAGAATTTTTACAACTCGGTTAACAGTCAATGGAAGCAGAACCGAACTGTTTGCTCTAGCCCTGGTAAGGCTGCCCGGTTGAAAGTCGAAGATGACTACTGTTTAACGCCGGAGAAAGGATCCAGACCGTTGGATCACATCCTGCTGGTAACCGTTGGGGGAGGAATCCGTGACACAATGGTTCACGATAGTTTAACCAATTCGATATTCGGGGACGTCCACGCTATGGTTTGTGCTGCGCCTGGTAAGAATAGTTTGCAGGAATGTTAATTCATCATATCGTTCTTGTAGACTTACAACGTACCAAATGTGTGGCTTTCAGTGGATCACCAATGTGCGGTATGGTGCCTACAGTTTGTGCTTGTGATGAATCGGTTCCTGTACAGTCTATTGGACGTTGAAAACAAACGAGTGGCAAACAAATTTCTCGAGAATAAGAATATGAGACACAAAAATGCTCTGTTTTATTTTAAGGTATCTTGCAATGGCCTTTATGGCGTTGGCGATTATTAATTATTTCCTTTTTCACAGAATGTTAAGTTTATGGAATCATCTGAGAAGTTGGTGAAAAACGACGTCAGGTTCGAAGATTGGATTGAAGATATACGAAGGAATTTTCAGCTGACTTTTGAAACGGGTCTGAACCGAACACGTGTTCAAATGATACCACTGAATTCGAATCCGTTGTATCGAGTAAGTATTAAATTTGCATAGTCGAACCTATCACTCTGCTGTATAAATCCGTATAACTCATGAAATTACAACTAATAGTAAAACGTTTCTCTAAATTTCATGAAACACTATTGACATATGCTCGAATACGAGCAATTTGAATTTTGTGCATCAGCCTTGTAGGCTAGGGTACAAGTTCAGACACTCGTTGGATTTCTTTCTACAGTTTTAAGATTGGATTTGGATGTCTGTTCAATATGCCTTAACTATAACAATGACTAAATTTGCAATTTCTAGTTTCTCGGTGCTAGTGAAAACTAGTACCTAATTATGTTAACAATCAATTTTTCAGTACATGAAAGCAGAGGTTATAAATCTGGACACTGAAAACTGGATTTTTGGCTGTTCTGCAATCGAAATGGACATCAACATGCGTTATTGGTAATGCTAAACCTCTACAGTTATGTCGTCCTCTAAAACTAATACAACCATCCCTCAATCGTTCAGCTCCACTGCGACGCCATTGTATAACTTCAGCAGTGTACTGCCACCGGCCGAAAATGATCGCCAATTTGCGGAAATAAATCTTCACGACATCAAGGCACAAAACCCGTCCTGGACTCATTTGTTGCTGAAGTTCCTCAAAACCAACGAAGCGTTCAAGTTTACCGTAGATATTAACAATCTTGACGATCGAGTGCTGGACATTCAGATGCCAAAGTGGTTCTCATATAGCCAATCGCAACTACTTGACGACACAGTATTAGGCGCCTCGTTCTATAAACTACGAATATTAGGTAAGCTGTTGGTAAAATTACACCATTCGAGTAAATCGACGGCTTATGTTTGAACTATGTCCATTTAACGATTTCTTCTGTTTCAGGAATGGATAACAGTTATCAAACGTTGGCAATCAATATCGACGTACGATCTTGTAATGCTGAACTTCCATTTGTAGTCGCAAATATCAGTGTGCCGTGGACTGATGGATTTACTAAATATTCATACTACTAGTAAGTATATTCAATACGTTCATTGCTATAACGTGAAGCTTTTTGTGATAAGTTTAGTGAAAATTCTCTGATCCACCATCGTTTGGGCATGAATGGGCCAAAAGTGTATATGTTCAAAGTTGGATATCTTTCATAATTTTATTTGAAATGATGATATTTCAATTCAATTATGATAAAAGGTTCTTAAAAGCATACTGAAGGTGGTCAATTGAAATTTCGTTGGTAGTTTTGATTTTTTTCCTCGAATTCTCGATTGCGTGTAGCAAGCAAATGTACAAATGCATTCATTTGGCAGCTAATAACAGTGGAAGTTCTCGTAGAACACTAAGCTGAAAAGCAGGTTCTGTAATTTTATATTACAAATCCACTTATTTTGAATTGCCCATTTTGAAACACCCATTTTCATTCCAAAATAACTCTGAAACCATTACTGGATATTCCATATCTCGATATCGAGTAATAGAACCATACCGTGTACGCACCCAACTTTGCGCAGCTCCAAACTTTGCGCATTTTAAAGAAGCACGAAAAAATGATAATTAACCATTGAATTTTTTAACGATTCAGTTTCAGTAACATGTTCGTTTATGTGAAATAAGTATTTGGCATGTATTTGTTTACTAAGAAACCCTTGTTAATGTTAGTAAATAAACAAAAAACCTTATCGTCATACGCATAAACGTGTACTTTTACACCGTTTTAGAACAAGCGCTAAGGAGTGGCTCTGCAAAAAATCAACATTTTTATGAACAAAACTGTGTTGTGAGAAGTATTTTTGCGGTGTATTTGCAAGAAAGGTAATATTCTAGTAATTCCATTTATTTTCCATATAATATGTTGAATTTTTATTTGAAAAAAGCGATGCGCAATGTTAGGACCCATTTTTTACACGAGGGTCTTAATTTTTGCGCACTTCTAGCAATTCGGAATGGCACGTAAATACATGTAAGTCCTTGCAAATAACAAAATCTGTCGATCTTACCAGGAATGGTCACTCAATCCATAAGGCAGCGGCTACATGTAATATTCTTGAAAGTACCTTTTGTATGTAGCTGAAGGCAAGGTGTGCATTGAAAAATCTCGGAAAATCCACTGTGTACAAGAGACTATTACTGTAAACTTGGATAATTGATAGCGCAAAGGTTGGCTTCCCAGTTGAAGGACAATGATTCAAGCTCCAGTTGTCTAGCAAAAAGCGTTCAATTATGGAATATCCGTACTGGCGGCAAATAGATAAAAAAAAATGATTAATCGTGAGATATCAACGATACATCTCTCAGTTTAAGAATTAAAAAAAAAACAAGAGAATAAGTTATATAAAGCAGCGTACGATAACAAATAGGCATAAGCTGCGGCTGTAAATTATATTGCTCAGATTGTAATCTTGTGAATATATGTATTATAAAAAAATAAGAACAGAGTAAATAACTATTCGTGGGCACTCTATGTTTGAGGTGATTGAATAAATTAAATTGAAATTCACGGAAAAAAACTCTTGATGAAACTCATATTAGTTGTAACCTTTTTATTTAATACAAAACCAGTAAGAAAGTAAAATTATTTAGAGTAAACGAGCAATTTAAGGCATGCGCAAAGTTAGGCACATCATGCGCAAAGTTAGGAACAATTCAGATTTTGTGCGCAATGTTAGGCACAAGGTGTTGCATCACCTTTTGCATTTTTTTAATTTTTTGTGAATCATTTTTATTTTCTTTAAATCACGCGTTCTACTGAAGGGTTAAAAGCCTATCGTTGGCAGAAGTTTGAATAAAAAGATACATATTTTAGCCTTATTTGAAGCAAAAATACGATGATAATTTCTTAACTGCGCAAAGTTTGGTGCGTACACGGTAGTTGGTTTTCATGGCTACAATGATGGTCCCTCGAATTTCAGTTTTCTTGATTCGGTGTTCGGTAACTTGATATTTCCCTAACTCTAAGGGAACATTTCACTATTGTTATAGATGTTAGTAGTGGTTGGTAAATGGCTGGGCATGGCGTACCATTGGTACCTCGCGTACCTGCAGGAATAAAATAGACCCCTTTGTGTGGTCCTTAGCCTCTTGCCCAGCAACTCCTATCCCTACCTCCTCGTGGTACTGGCCGGGGTACGAGTAACCTTAGGGAAGATCTGGTAACCAACCCCGGTGGGAACTTTGGTCGTATGCTGACAGGGAAGGGGGGTTTTGCTTTAGCTTTTGCTCCAGCAAACCTGGAGCGTCTGTACTCCATGTTAGGAGCGGCTCATAACAGCGTCTGTTTCCCATGTCAGGAACGGCTGATCATCGTCCGAGTGCCAGGACTCTAAGCTAAACTGCGCACTATGGTCCTCCGAACACTTAGGGGGAATGGAAAAATCTAGGGGGTTGTTGTCAGGCCCTGTAAGCCAGCCGTAAAAAAATGCAGGGATCAATGGTGCGAACGTTTAGAGGTAACCATACCATCTACCAAAGCTGCGGCAACACACACGAGCTGGTAACAGCTTTTATAGTGATGGGTGATATGCAGAAGCGCGTGATCGTGTGGTGGCCGATCAATGAGATAATGTGCAAGTTGAGGCTCGAAGGCCGGTTCTTCAATTTCAGCATAATAAACGTGCACAGCCCTCACTCCAGAAGCACTGATAATGATACACTGAGAACAGCGTTGCGGTTGAAAATACTATATCAGAGGGTTAAATTAAATACACAACGCCACTTGATTTGTGCAGACTAAATTCGCATTTATTTAGAATATTTTGTGCATTCAATTTTACCATGGCACCATTTGTATAGTAAAAATTACTATACCATGGTTAAAAACTTGCAGCAGATCAGAATCAAACCGAGGATCTGGCGATTGTCAAGCGCGAACGCTAGCCGCTCGGCTATCGACGCGGTTGGATTGAGAGGGAACAAAACGCAAATAAAAAGCGTTCATGATAGCTCAATCGTGGTTGGAATAGTAAATTTAAAAACACGGTCATTGTTTCTTATTACTGCTTTTTTACGCGCAGCTCGATCGCGAGTACGACAGCTGTCCAAACCATGACGTCAAAATCATCATAGGCGATCTAAACGCTCAGGTTGGCCAGGAGGAGGAGTTCAAACCGACGATTGGAAAGTTCAGCGCCCCCCGGCTGACGAACGAAAACGGCTTACGACTAATTGATTTCGCCGCCTCCAAGAATATGGCCATTCGTAGCATCTACTTCCAGCACAGCCTTCCATACCGATACACCTGGAGATCACCACAGCAGACAGAATCGCAAATCGACCACGTTCTAATTGATGGACGGCACTTCTCCGACATTATCGACTTCAGGACCTATCGTGGCGCTAACATCGAATCTGACCACTATCTGTTGATGGTTAAACTGCGCCCAAAAATCTCCATCGTTAACAACGTACGGTACCGACCTAGTTCGGCTCAAGCAATCGGATGTCGCAGCGGCATACGCGCAGCACCTCGAGGCTGCATTACCGGAAGAGGGTGAGCTGGATGAAGCCCCTCTTGAGGACTGCTGGAGAACAGTAAAATCAGCATCAACGATGCAGCTGAGAGCAACGTCGGGTACGTGGGACGGTGTCGACGGAACGATTGGTTCGACGAGGAGTGCCAGGAGGTTTTGGAGAAGAAGAATGCAGCGCGGGCGGTCATGCTGCAGCAAAAGACCCGGCTGAAAAAGGAGAGTTATAGACGGAAACGGCAACAGCAAACCCGCCTCTTTCGGGAGAAAAAACGCCGCCTGGAGGAGACGGAATGTGAGAAGATGGAACAGCTGTGCCGGTCTCAAGAAATACGCAAGTTCTATTAGAAGCTCAACGCATCCCGAAACGCAGGTGCAGGGATAAGGATGGGAGCATTTTGACGGACGAGCGTGAGGTGATCGAAAGGTGGAAGCAGCACTTCGACGAAAATCTGAATGGCGCTGATTGCACAGGCATTGCGGAGGATGGAACCAACCAGCCCTCACTTTGAGGGAGGTTAAGGATACCATTCACCAGCTCAAGAACAATAAAGCTGCTGGTAAGGATGGTATCGGAGCTGAACTCATAAGGATGGGCCCGGAGAGGCTGGCCATTTGTTTGCACCAGCTGATAGGCACAATCTGGGAAACAAACAGCTACCGGAGGAGTGGAAGGAAGGGGTGATATGCCCTATCTACAAGAAAGGCGACAAGTTAGATTGTGAAAACTTTCGAGCGATCACCATTCTAAATGCGGCCTACAAAGTATTATCCCAGATCATCTTCCGTCGTCTGTCACCTATAGTAAGCGAGTTCGTGGGAAGTTATCAACACTCCAGTTCGTTTGGATCCCGCCGGGGACTACGACAAGGTGATGGACTTTCGTGCCTGTTGTTCAATATTGCGCTAGAAGGATGATATGGACATTGTCGGCCGAACATTTGAAAAGGTGGCAGACCTGTACACCCGCCTGAAACGCGAGGCAGCAAAGGTTGGACTGGTGGTGAATGTAGCCAAGACAAAGTACATGTTAGCTGGTGGGGCCGAGAGCGACAGAGCTCGCCTAGGTAGCAGTGTTACGATAGACGGGGATACGTTCGAGGTGGTCAACGAGTTCGTCTACCTTGGATCCTTGCTGACGGCTGACAAAAACGTTAGTCGTGAAATACGGAGGCGCATCATCAGTGGACTCCAGACTTGGCCTCCACAAGAAGCTGCTGTCAACAAAGTTTCAAACCCTCACCAAATGTAACATGTACAAAACGCTCATAAGCCCGGTAGTCCTCTACGGGCATGAAACGTGGACGATGCTCGAGGAGGACTTGCAAGCACTTGAAGTCTTCGAAAACGGTGTGTGGCGGCGGAGGATTTTGCGGTGTGTGGCGGCGGAGGATGAACCACTAGCTCGCCCAACTCTACGGCGAACCCAGTATTCAGAAGGTGGCCAAAGCTGGAAGGATACAATGGGCAGTAGCCTGAGACACGGTTATATGAAAAATTTAGATTCTCGCTCCAGTCCACTTTTTGGATTGCATTTAGCTCCCATAACAACTGTGCAAAATTTCAGCTCGATCGGAGAAACTATTTTTTAGCGCCAGGCGTTCAAAGTTTGTATGGGATATACTATGGGAAAACATACTTTTACAAAGAAAAATCGCCAGAGATCGCCCATTGTCCCCTATAAAAATTCTGAACTCAGATCTCGATAGGTATTTTACGATGAACAACATTGCCGAAGACTGCAAAGCAATCCGATGCTTGTGAAAAAAGTTATTAAGCATAGACTATTCGAAAATTTTGCCTGATTTTGTTATTACAGTGGGATTCCGTTTTTAGCATGCTCCATTTTTGGCACCCCCCCCCCCCCCCCCCCCCCCCCGATTTTGGCAACAAAGTGGATCCGTTTTTGGCAACATTTTTATAAACCATTAGAGCTTTGAAATTTTTGTAAATGTTATTGTGTCTGTTGCTTTGATCATTTGAATTGCGAGTCAACTACAAACCGACTGCATTGCTGAGCTCCATTTTCGTCGATTTTCCCCCAAATCCTTGCCCAAATCCCAATAACTACTAACGGCTCTCGTACGCGCCTATTAACATCGGGATGGTCATTGTTCATGCATTCGCATGAGGCAATTAATCTCCACCAGTATCTCAATTAGAAAACAACCTCTTTTCTTGAGTGACCAGCCCACTTAAGTCTGCCAGTGGGGAAACACTGAATGAAACCAATTTTCTTTAGATTTGTTTGTTAAAACACCGCAGTAAAAGAAACAAATAAAGCAAAATAATTTTTCGGGAATTTCATAAAGTAAATTGTATTATTTTAGTGTCAAAATATAATCCATGAAAAGTGTGCATATTTTGCTATATCGTATTTTATTTTTTAAGAATTCTACTGTCCCGTTTGATACCGCCACCATAAAAAAAAAATGCGGACGCAGTCCAAACTACACTTTTACACTTTTTTCTCAAAAATATAATTGAAGCGTGCAATGAATACGATAGAGAGTGTACAAATTTCTAGACTGTGGTATAAGTGTGTATAATATTTTTCCTATATTCCATATTCATTGGAGATTCTGTAAGACGCTAGATTTGTCAAGAGACGATTGAACATTCTTACAAAAAAATAATCAAGGATACGGGTCTGATAAAATAATTATTAGGTTTACGGAGCTTTCAATTTTCAACGGATTCTTGAGAAAGTCTGCATATTATTGTGAGAATGTATAATTAGTTATTGAGGTTTATGTACAAAATATAGTGATTCCACAGACAAACAGACGTAACGGCTAGAACAATTAACAATTTAAAACTTAGTCACGTGAACATTTACGCCCAATGCTACAAATACTTCATTTGGCCAGCCGTGAACTAGGTGGCAGTAGTGAGCAAATGTCAAACTCTAACAAAAGTGATGTGAGCGCCACGAGTGGCCCATCGGTCAAGTACCATATATTAGAATTGGGCGATATTCTGCTGTGCGATGAAAATAATTAGAGTGTTGCGTCTGTTTGTCTGTGGTGATTCTAGCGAAATCCTAAGCCTAAGAATTGAAATAGCAAGATGCTTCCAGAGCCCTTGCGTGTTCCTACAGATTCCTTATCAGGCACTTGAAGTTTCATAGCAGAATCCTGCAAATTTTCGTTGATTTCATTAGGTATGTTATCAAGCTCAAGTAAAACTCTTTTCAAACAAAACTAATAAGATGCTTGTTTGTGTATTCTACAAAATTATAAGCCGCATTTATGGATTATGAGATGTAGTTGTTTATGTTTGCCCTTTTGACTACAGTCAATAATTCGTAATGAGATGCTTTGCTTCAGAAACAAAAATTAAAGGATCACTGCTAAACTTACCAAATTTTGTCAAATTTTACGCTAGAGCCTAAAAGTCAAACTGATGTTTAATGTGCTTCAAGCGCCTTTGTTTTGTAAATACGTCTTTATTACTGTTTTTTTTTGTGTTCATGCACTGTTCTAAGGAATTGTCAGGTTCTTAAATAAAGGACACTTAAGCGATTATTAATTTCACATGATCCACAAATACAAATAGTGTACATAAGGCTTCTAAAAAAAGCATTTAAGAACTTTAAGCGTTAAAAAGAATGTAGAACGTTTGTTACAATAACCATTACGGAGCAATATATTTATAGCATAGTCCAACCCTACGAAAATCTGCTTCGAAATGTAATGTTCCTAAGTTTTGATGCCATATGGTTCTATAAGGATAATGTAATAATACTCTAATGATGTTTTCAAAACCAATAATAAAAAAATAAAATGAAAAAAATGGGTTCCGATTTTGGCACGGTTCCGTTTTTGGCAACTGAAATTTTCGACTTTGTTGCCAAAAACGGAATCCCACTGTATTGTTATTCCTTTACGTGTTAATCAACGTCGCCTTGCCAATAGGTTTTCATTGAATAACTTTTTTTTACAAGTGTCGGATTGTTTCGCGGTCTTCGGCAATATTCTTTATCGTGAAAATACATATCGAGGTCTATGTTCAGAATTTTTATAGAGGACAATGGGCGACCTCTGGCGATTTTTCTTTGTAAAAGTATGTTTTCCCATAGTAAATCCCATACAAACTTTGATCATAGTAAATCCCATACGAACTTTGATCGGCTGGCGCTAAAATATAGTTTTTCTGATCGAGCTGAAATTTTGAACAGTTGTTATGGGACCTAAATGCAATCCAAAAAGTGGACTGGAGCGAGAATCTAAATTTTGTCCCACACTAATGGGCAGGGCATGTTGAAAGAATGCCGGACAGCAACCCTGCAAAGATGGTGTCCATTTCGGATTCGGTTGGTACAGGAAAGCGTGGAGCGCAGCGAGCTAGGTGGGCGGATCAAGTGCGTATCGATTTGGCGAGCGTGGGGCAGGATGGAGAGATGCGGCCACAAACCGAGTATTGTGGCGTGAGATTGTTGATTCAGTATTATCTGTTTAGATGTTAACTAAATAAATGAAAATGAATGTTATTAGTAAACGATTTTTTTAAATTCTAGCAAAAAGAACCACAGCGTGATTTACGCGTATACACCATACGATAAACCAAATGGCTTTAACTCGACCACAAATCCCGTTTCGATTGATTTACATTTGAATCCAAGCTGCCGGTATACGTTGAGGTAAGTCTGCTTGTCTTGGACTTTGACCATTTCTTTATGTAGTATAATTTCAACATTTTTATTTGATTTCAGCTATTCTCAGTCGCTGAGCGTGATGATGGCGCGGGTCGTACAGCAGTTCGGTCAGTGGATTCCGGCACATTGCGTTGCGATTTTGCTTCTAGCAATTAAGCATCAAGTATCGGTTACGCCCGACAATGAAAATTTCAAGTGCGGCAAGCTCCACACAGCGTTGAGCAGAAGTACTCCATTCTTCATCGTGACAGGTATCAGTATCAAATGTTTGATATGAACTGAAAATTCGATAATTTTCTGTCCTTATTTCAGCATCACGAGTGTTCACCAAAATGGTTCTGATGTTCAAGGTGCTCCCCCAACCGGAACAGTATGATTTTTCCATACTGATATCCGTAATCATTCACGGAGCATCCTTGTCTCTCCTTCTGATATCAACGGCCTTTGCATGGGCTGCAATAGTTTTTTGTGGAAATTTTGTTCATAAAATCTTACTCAAGTAAGGATCAAACTAGCATAACTCAATGCAGAGTGTTCAAAATGTTTTTCATATTTTTAGAATCGTTTGTTTGCCCATACCTGCGCTTTCGTCGACTGTGGTATCGTGTATACACAAATTCCCTATGGTAATCGGAGGAATATTGATGTCTGTTGCGTTAGCATCATGCGGAAGTGCCGCATTGATATGTGCATGCGTTGTATATTTCATAATTGTAAGTAAATTGTTTGAAATAGTTCAGCAAAAAGGTCAAAAAAATTTACACTCGTACACTTTTTTAAAAAATTACACCTTGGGTACACTTTTTTATATAAGCTGTGTCTTTACTATTCTCACCCTAAGTTAAGGTGATTTCTTTTTTCATTTCAAACCTGGCCAACAATATTTCGTGATTTTGCTCGGTTCATGACCGTCTCTCTCCATACTCTCACATTCTACAGGATTGTTGTCCGGCATCCTTACAGCGTGCCTAGTCCAGTGTATCCTTCCAGCCATAGCCACCTTTAGAATACAGGGTTCGCCGTAGAATTAAGTGAGCTAGTGATAGATTTTTCACTACTACACACTGACTTTAACAGATGATGCGCCTTCGTTTTTCTCGATTAATGTTGTTGTCAGCCGTCAGTAAGTAGACGAACTAATCCACCACCTTGAACGTGCCCTTCTCTATCAGAACACGGCTTTCTTGGCGGGTCCTATCGCGCTCAGTTCAATCTATCAGCATATACTTTGTTTTTGAAGCTTGCACCACCAGTACGACTTTTGTTGCTTCATGTAATTCTCGACTGTTATTCCGATCTCCACATGACATTTTCCATTTGTCGGCCCACACAACGATTGGAGAATCAGGTTGCTCGTCGAGTTCTTCCAAAAGCTTCCGCATCCACAGCAGTGTCTGGCATCCCTCTGTCAGAGCCACGAACTCAGCTTCTGTAGAAGAAAGTGCAACGCAGGTTTGCTTGCGAGTGCCCCAACTTTCCAGCCCACCGCCGAACTTGATCAGGAACCCGGAATTGGATTTCCGGTCTTCATCTCCGGCCAAATCAGCATCGACGAAACATTCCAAATTTTCATTTTTACGCCTTGTGTTCTTGCGAATCATAAAGATCATCTCCGCCGTTGGATTGAGCTTCTTCCTCTTTTGCTTCGGTACGTGCACCCATGCACGGGAACCGAACACTTGCAGGTGACTATCATCCGGTTTCCGGTTGTGCCACAACTCATACGGCGTAACTGCAACCGATCTTGATAGCGAAATGTTTTGCAGGTAAATCGCCGTGTTCAACGCTTCCGCCCAGTAGCACTGTTCCAGCTTGGCGTCGAATAGGGGCACCTGCTCATCTCGATGAGGTAGCGGTTTCGTCGTTCTGCAACACCGTTTTGTTGCGGACTGTATGCCGCCGTGTATTGTACCTTGATGCCTTCTCGTCGGATGAAGTCGCTCGCTGCTGTATTCTCCTCCTTGATCGGAGCGTACTACCTTCGGTTTACGGCCAAATTTGGTCTTGACCGCCTCCACGAATTCGATGATCTTGTCCGCCACTTCTGATTTCACCTTCAGCAAGTATAGCACGCAGAACCTCGAAATATCGTTATATCGTCATGGAATATCGTTTTCCACTTACCGACGGTACTTCCACCGGACCACACACGTCTGTGTGCACGAGATCCAGGGGCGCCTTCTAACGAAATTTTGATTCCTTGGGGAAAGGCGTACGGATGCTTTTACCCTTACAGCAGCACTTGCAGATTTCGTTTGCTTCACATTTACGAATACGCAAACCGTCGACCAGGTGCTTCTTCTCCATTTGAACGATGGTATTGGTGTCACGATGCCCAAACTTTCTAAACCATTTGTGCATGCAGCCCTTCGGATGATTCCCGTCCGCCAGGAGGATGACTTCGCTTGGTTGTTTCAAGTAGTACAAATCTTGCTTGAGCGTTACTATGGCAGCGGTTCGGATGCCATGCATCACCCGGCAACCGTTGACGTCGAAAATAAGAGTTTCGTTTTTCCGCGCCAACGACGGAACGAACAAAAGGTTCATCGCCAACGAGGGTGTGTACAACGCTTTGGACAGCGTAATTTAATCACGCTGGGACCTTCCCTTCCACAATCGCTTTCTTCCCGTCGGCCAACGTAACGTGCTTCACATCGCTCTCTTGCAGCTCCACGAAAAATTCTCGGCTCGCGACGGTGTGGCTTGTCTCGCCCGAGTCCACGATCCAATGCTTGACTCCGTTTTCAGTTTCGCTTCCGCATGCCAGAAACGCAAACGACACGGTGCTATCCTGCCTTGATGTGGGCTTCACTGGTTTACCTGGCTTGGTTTCCCTCTCGGTGTCCCGTAGACAGTGAATCAATTATCACCCAACATGCAGCAACAAAGACATTGTCATATCTTATTCTTGTTGCAACAATTGTATTCCGCAACATCAGGTTATCACCACTTAAACAGAATATGACATCCGGCATTCGCCAGGCTACTGAACAGCTCCTCCATGCCGAAAAGGTTTATGGACAAAAGGTAGAAAGACAAAAAGTCGAAAAGGCAAAAGGTCGAAAGACAAAAGGTCGAAAATGATTTGCTTGGTGGGAATTTTTTTTTCTTTGATAAAAGGTATTCGACCTTATGTCTTTCGACCTGTTGTCATAGATTCTTCGACGTAAGACTGACCCTCTGGTGGTGGTTTTGAAGCGTCGTCCAAGCTTCCTTCGCGATTCTCGACGACCGGATCAATGCGTGTTGATTGTCCTTGATCAGCAACCCGATGGTAGCTCTGGCCTTGGCATCTCCAGCGGCCCAAACCGCTTCTGCTTCCGTTTCCGGTTTCTTACCTGGTGTCACGTAACGCCAAAGATCTTCCCGGACCAGCAGAAGTTCCACCTTGAAGCGCCAGTTTGAATAACTGGCGTTGTTCAGCTTTTGCAGGCGGAATCGGCTTCCATGCATGTTGCTTCCAGAATGTTCGGCTTGTGGAAAACAAAAATAATCGCTCAGACCTGTTGCAGGTGGCAGTAATGGACCTATGCACGGGTTCACTATTTGACGTTTTAGCGGTGCCGTGTTATTTATGTAACCATGGCAACCAGTGAATTCGGCACCGCTCAAACGTCAAATTAGTGAACTCGTGCATCGGTCCATAATCAAAACCGACTGGTTTGGATGACTAATGAACAGAGACCGAAGAAAAAAAATATTTCGATAATTTAACATGATTGCATTGATTAATTTGAATTTATTCTAGGTTGCTTCGTTGCACGTGATTTGGATCAACGTACAACACTTGTCCCTCTGTGCTTTTTCCGCTGCAATCTGTATCTCTTTACGTTTTACCGCGTACCGTGCTGCAGTATAGCAGCCCGCGCTGTATTATTCGCCTCTATAAACTCTTGACTCTTCTCTTCAAAACAATCGTTTCTAGAACTTCGTTCCCCGTATCCGACAATGCTGTTGACAGTGTCATTCTTCTTCTTCTTGACATTAACGTCCTCACTGGGACAGAGCCTGCTTCTCAGCTTAGTGTTCTTATGAGCACTTCCACAGTTATTAACTGAGAGCTTTCTATGCCAAAGTTGCCGTTTTTCGCATTCGTATATCGTGTGGCAGGTACGATTATACCGCAGACAGACGTTTAAGCAGGAACAAATTTATTCAAAATTCATGTGTAAATTCTACCGTGGTGTCACCTAAGGAGCAAATTGCTACAGTACAGTGACAGTTCGTAAAAGCACGTGGCTTCAACTTCTCGTTTACCACCCAGTCCACCACCCACTGAACAAAAATATCAAAACAATCACTTTAAAAATGATTCACATAGTTGTGATACTTTCACGCCAATTTATTTTACATGAGTAACGATCATTGAAGGGTATCATGCTAGCATGAATCTGTGAGTAAATTAAATGCCAACTTGTGGTGAAAATTACAATAGATTTAATTAACTTTTACATGAGAAATTAAATCCAAAAGGGAACATCACCCACCCAGCGCAAAAAAAAGATGCATAGTTTTTAGCGTTGAGCACGCCGGCTGTTGGAGCGGTTGTGTGTCATGTTGTCAACGAAATGTGATCGGGGTGGTGGCGGGACGAATACGCCACTAACGCCATCTGTTAGCTGATTGCCACTTGGCGATTTGTGGCGGCCATGTTTTTACACAAGTGGCTGAGTCTAACTTGAACGTCTGTCTGCGATTATACTCTGTGCCCAGGGAAGTCAAGGAAATTTCCACTACGAAAAGATTCAGACCGACCGGGAATCGAACCCAGACACCTTCAACATGGCTTTGCTTTGTAGCCGCGGACTCTAACCACTCGGCTAAGGAAGGCCCAGACAGTGTCATTAATGACTCCTTTGACTGTCCTCCAGCAGTACTCAAGAGAGGTCCTATCGAGCTCGCTCTCGTCCCGCTCCACTGCCTCAAGATGTTGCGCGTATGTTTTGGCGACATGTGGTTGTTTCAGTCGCGCTAGATTGTTCCGAGACGGGCGTCGGTACCGCACAAGGTTGATGACGGACAGTTTTGGGAGCAGTTCCACCAGGTCCGTCCCACTCGGGCTTAGATTTTGTACAACTTCTAGTACTGCATTTGGTCCCTCGGTAGTGCAAAAGGTACCCAAGTTTGACAGATCGCAGTACACTTTTCACGGCATTCTGATTACCTTATGAGCCATAAAATTTTGGGCAACTGTAAGGGACATGGAGGTCTTTAATTTGTCTTTGGTTTCACCACGTAGTGGTCGAAGCGGCATGATAGGTCCTGATGTCGGTTATGGCAAGGAAGCACCGTTCATCGATCAAAACGTGGTCGATTCACGAATATGTCTGCTCTGGTGATCTACAGTTTGTTAAACTGATACGGGTGGCTGTGGTGGCTTTCCATTCGTCAGTCTAAACACCTCCTCCTGGTCAACCTAAGCGTTTAGGACTCCTACGATGATCTTATCGTCGTGGATAGGTTGTCGTACGCTGCACGTAAAATGCGTCATTGTCATCAACAGTGCTTCCAGAGTAATGGCTTTGAACGAAGAAAAGTCTTGTTATTTGACTAATACCTACGCTAAAAAGAGTCTTCACATCTTATAGTTTCTCAAATGATCGCAACTTTATTGTGTTTTTTTTTCTTATTTCAGCTTACAAAGATGTATGAAAGTTATCTAGAGCATTTCGTTTTGAAAACGGCTCAACGCATCGCGCAAAAGCTCTTCGGAATAAACATTCGGTGCAGAGGAGACCGACCAGAAAAACCACTTAAAGCCAAAGGTATTCGGTTAAATTGAGCCACATATCGTACATTAATGACCATTAAATTCTTTGTTGTTTCGCAGAAGAAACCAACGATCCCGCCTCCGGCAACCAATCCCCGGAAGCCGCAGTGCAACGGCAAGAGTACGACAATGTGCACCACGGACTGATCGATATAAATTTCCATCTACCGCTTTTCTTGCTTTTGATATTGATTTCCCTATTGAATTTTCCAAGCTTCCTGACTTGGGCTAAACATTATAAGTATGTGACTATTTAATTTCGTGACTCGTTGAATGTTATTCATTATTATTTTTACCATTGCAGTTTGAGTCCATCATTGAAGCCAGATGCATCACTCATCCCTTCGGTCATCATCATTGGAAGCCTGTCGGTACTTTGGCAAATGAACGTTCCTAGAAACATGTAAGTTAAAATTGTTTTTCTCGGCGTAGTTTAGTTCCTCTAACGTCAGATATTTTTTTACCTCAATATATATATATAGGGGTCGGCATCTTTGTTTAAGCTTGAAACACAGATTTTGACTCATATAATCTGATTATGCAAGTAATTGTAGTTGGCCTCTATTCAGAGACGATTTTTCTCCAAGAATTCTTCCTCTGATAAAAAGCTTCAAGAATTCTTCTAGCGGCATCCTCCCTGATATTTTTCTATATTTTTCTAGAGATTTTCCACACATTCACCCAGGAGTTCCTTCACAAACTTTTTTAAAGACACTACACGTTAATTCTGCCAGTGGGCTATTTGCCCTTTGAAGGAAGCACCACACTAGACAACGGACTAGCATGCAACGCCCAGTGGCACAGTCGGAAAACATTCCTGTCGAAAAGTTTTTCGGCCTGTGGCGGGAATCAAACCAACACTCCTTAGCACGATGCGGCTAAATGCCTTAGTGACACTAACCGCAGGGCTACGAAGCACACAGTGTTTTTCAAAAGATTTTTTAAGATCTCTCAAAGATTCCTACCTGAGTTCTTTCAATAAAATCCTCAAATGTTTTTTTCCAGAAAATCATAAAAGGATTTTTCCACGAAACCCTACAATAATTTCTCAAAAAGTTCGTTAAACAAAAGAAGCCGAAGGTTTTCCAACTTTGTTTTACAAATTACCATCAATCAGTGCACCAGTATCCGGCTCATGTCTCTATTTCCCATTAGTGTAAAAATTGATTCTTCGTGTCAAAAACCAACATTTTTCGCACAGATATATTCTAGCAATATCAATAACTTTCAAAGGAAGTCGTCTGACATTATTTTCATGTGATAAAATATTTCTTTATATTGAAAACCTCGTGAGCGGTTATTGGATCACTAGGTATTTTTGTGTGTTCCAATAACCGCTCATTCAAAAAATGAAACAATATTTTTGTTGCGATCGTAGTAGCACAATAATACGCGTCGCTATGTGTTTGTTATTAGTTGCTAAGGTATAATTTTATTGCCACAAAAGTTCAATCCAATGGACGCAGTGGTTTAACCTTCCCAACAAAAAAAAGGTATAATAAAATTTTCATTCCACTGCTAGTAATCAATCAAGTTAGACGTTTTATGTAATTGCTCTGCAATAGGTTACCAGCAAAAGGACCATAACCGGAAGAAGTCTGAAAAATATTTTAAATTCAAGAAACCTCAAGCAGTTTAATTTGAATTCAAAATGCCGCTGAATCACCTCAATAACGGAAGTGGAGAGAACAGAAGGGCCGCAGCCGAAGTTAGGAGCGTTCGAGTTGGTGGAGGTTCCGTGGCGTTACCAGCGATCGAGAGGCTGCGCGGTAGGAAGAACTACAGGACGTTGCGTCGAATGGAAAAGTCTGCAAACTAAAGAAGGCCCTCTACGGCCTTAAGCAGTCCAGTCGCGTGTGGAACGCGCAGTTGGATGCGGTGTTGCAGGAATTTAGATTGAAGCGATCGAGCGTAGATTCTTGTCTGTACTGATCGATGCGTGGGAACAAAATGATGTTTGTGACCATCTACGTCGACGATCTCATAATTTTCTCTAACGACCGGATTCTGAAGAAGAAGTTGAAGGCTCATCTGCAGAAACGGTTCAAAATGAAGGGCCTAGGAGAAGCGCAACATTGTCTCGGCATCCTGATCATTAGGAAGCGTGAAGATGGGAAGCTATGGTTGGACCAGCAAGCCTACATCGAAGACATCATCGATCGTTTTGGTAAGGGCCGATGTCCACCCGGTTGCAACACCGGCGGATCCAAGCATCAAGTTAGATAAATCGATGGCGCCGAAGACGAAATCTGAAATGGAAGAATGAAGTTAGTTCCGTTTAAGGAAGCGGTAGGGTGCTTTTTTTTTTGCAGCTCAAGTCACTCGGTCGGATATCGCTTTTGCCGTCAACGTTGTGAGCCAGTACAGTGCCCACCCTGGCCGTCCTCACTGGAAAGCGGTGAAGAGGATAATCCGGTACCTGATAGGTACTACCATGAAGAAACTGGAGTATTCGGCAAGCGCTCCAGCGGAAATTGTTGGATACAGCGATGTCGATTGGGGAGATGTGGATGATCGGAAATCCATAACCTGCTACGTGTTCCTGATGCAAGGCGGTGCTATCTCATGGAACGTCAAGAAGCAACCTACCGTTGCTCTCTCATCATGTGAAGCGGAGTATACGGCTGTGTCGTACACTATTCAGGAAGCTATGTGGTGGAGAAACCTCCAGTCGCAGTTTTCGAAGCAAGGCCGATTTCCGTGCGATTCGATAATCAGTCAAGCTATACGTTTTATTTAATTGCTCTGCAATAATTTTAAAGAGATGTCGATTTAAGTATACAGCCTTTTTTATTGCTTTAGTAGCTATGGTTTGACCATAACAAATATCAGTATAAATAACTAAGTTCGCCACGAAATCTATTTAACGTGAGCAGAAATAGGAACACTTAGATGCAGTAACAAATGCAATTAAATAATTTTTAATTACCTATATTTGGAGCTACATCGTGACATAAAAATAGTTTGATCCACACAGTTGTTATTTTATAATAAACATTTGAACACATAACTTCCCTTAAATGAGCGGAATCTGGTGCACTGATGGTACATGTTAATAGAACTAAAACTGAAGTCAGAATAGCATTTAGGTATTTCAAATTATAGTAAAAACAAAAATATCTAAAACAAACACATTAGCTAATGCTTTAAGCACTAAATGAAAAATTTATTTTGACCATTATTTCAAAAATCTCAAATAAATAGCTAAGGAATCGGTATAAATATTTTAACGCATTTTTTTTTTTTTTGTATTCCAGATCGGGCTACAGGCTTCTATCCGGATTTCTGTACGTGGCTGCAGTCGTATGTATCATTTACTGCCAAATTTCCCTCTATAGGTTAAACTTCATAATTGCAATCACTTTCGCTGCTATCACAATACATCAACTAGTCGGCTTAAGAATCAATAATGAATGAGGAGCTCTTTTGGGAGTCTTTAAGTGTCAAATATTTGGCTAGATCGAACAGCAGTCAAAACGTTTGTTTGACATTAGAGAAATTCTGATAGAGTCAAACAAATATCTTACCAAAGATAATAGGAACCAATTGGAATGATGGTCTACAACGAAAATGAAGAGATTCGAATGTGAAGTGTACCACAAGCCTACTTGGAGACACTTTTATGAAATGTTTGTCGACAATCCTTATTTAATTTAGGTTCATAATTCCAGCGAAAACATATCATTGATTTGTTTCTGTTTGAAGGATGCCCAAGTAACCATGATACTCAACTTGCAATTTATGCATACACCAAATAAAGTTAATTTAAAGTAGGAGAGGGCCCCTAAAAGCAATATAAAAGTTATAATTTATTACATCAACCCGACTTTTATGAGGCCCTTTTCAATTTGAAATCAACTTTGATTGTATTTATACAGTAATCAGAGACAAATTAGTCGGGTTCAGAATAGGTACCCAAGTTCAACAGATCGCAGTACACTTTTCATGGCATCCTAGATTTTTCTTTATTATCTTATGTGCCATAAAATTTAGGGCAACTGCACTGAACATGGAGGTCTTTGTTTCGTCTTTGCAGTAATTTCATTCTTTTATACATCATGTGTATAGTCAAACCTTCATGAGTCGATATTGAAGGGACCATCGAGTCATAGAACAGCAATCCTTTGGAAAGCTGTTTAGACGAACGGTCATAGTAATAATAAGTAATCATGAAATTTTGTTTCTAGTATGATTCCATGAGTCGATAACGTGTCATGGAACATCTACTCATGGAGGTTTGATTGTATTCATAAATTGCAATATAAGCACCAGCGTTACTTGGATGTAGTTTTTCATAAAAGCATTTGATATCAAACAAATATTTTTCAAATATAATTGAATTCATTGTTCCCAATCAAAACTTTGTCCTGAGAGCCATATTTCGGTTATTGTCTGCATATTTCATCGCATTTACAATTGCTGATACAGCCAACTTTACCTTACTCGGTATTCTGTAACGTGACTCAATATTTCCCCTAACTCATTCCATCGAGTCGCGCGGTTCAATTTTGCATACTTCGATCCCCCTGTAAGTCCTCTCTAACACACAGTCATCTATTTCATTTTTTTATGAAAAAATCAAAATGTGTGTACTGTAATCTTAATCTATGGTCCCTTCAATATCGAGTTAGGGATAGTTCACTGTACAAACTTTCAAATTATCATAATCTTCAAGGTAAACCTTTAGATTGAATAAATACCATCGAGTTCCTTTAGTTTATCAAAAATTTCATGGTTCGTGAGTTAATAGAACTAAACACAAAGAGCACTATTTTTTTAAAACCTGGGTTCTGAGGGATCGACTTAAGTAATAGAAATTGTACCTAGTTTAAGATCTATTTCGTCTTTGGTAAAGTTTCAATTAGAATACAAGTTCGATAACAAAAGCAAAAAGGAACAGTTAAAAATAGTTTTAAACACGTCCATCTGTCCATAGCACTGCAAAATGTTTATCAAAGATCTCAAATAAATTTGTTCAGACAAAATTGGACCATAATATGAATCCATAAAATAATGCATTTGTTTGATGTTAAAAAATCTATCTACATATTTTATTTCTTCGAAATTTCCTTGTACATTTAACATTATAATGTTTAGTCTCCTGAACTCAAAACCGATCAGAATTTGACAACCCTTTTCCTTTGAGCCCCACATGCTCACAGTCACCCGTTACGTAATCTGACTCCAAAGACCAAATTTTTGTAAGCGCCGGGATACTCGAGTCGATCCCGTCACACTTGTGCTTGCGCTCAACGCTATATACTCGGCTTCACTAGACGAGGTGGCCACAGTTGTAAGCTTCTTGCATGACTACGAGATCGTGTTGCCATAAACCTGAAACAAGAATCCACTTACCGATTGTCTATCCACTGTATTTGTCGCTCAATCCGCATCAGCAAATCTGGCCAATGGTTTCGTATCCTTCTTTCAAGAGAATTCCAAATATGTATTGTTGATCCCTTTCATGTACCACACCGCTCGGTTCTAGGCCGCCCAGTATAGCTGTTCTGGTTGTTCGTTAAAAGCATATCCTACTGGGAAACAAACACGATATACATTAAACTTCCTAGAAGTTTACGGTATGGTTCGCCAAGCATTCGAGTATTACAACGTGTCAGCTGTAGCCCCTTCCCCTTGGCGTATTTGTTGAATTGCAATTATACATACCATTTTCTTTAGAACTTCGTTCGGCTCATAAATGATTGGAAAGTGATATGACTACGGATATACAATAACAGACTCATTCAATAAATAATAATTTGTTCAACTAGTCATCAAAAGTTATCCTACCCGGTCCATGATTTTTCATGTACCGCCGATACGCCTTATATCTAGGATTATCCGCCATTTGACGTTTCATCTCCTCTTCTTGTGCGTCCTTCCAGGTTTTGTAGTTTGCTTTTATCCACAGTTCTTTCGCCAGATATTCGTCTATTTGATCGCTCTCGATTGCTTTGAATTGATGGACGCCGAGATTCATGTTTTTCCTTATGAGATATAGTTTATCCTCCAGGTCGTAAGGCCTTTTCAGCAAACCGTATTTGTAAATCCACAGCACATTCCACTTCACATACTTGGCCAGGGTATACGGTATGAGTATAATTTGAATCCATAGGATATCGGTGATTTGAGGTTTGGCATATGCACCCTGGATGTCCAAGTTTTCTTCGATCACTTTTCGTATGTTTCGCTCGGATTCTTCTTTCCGTTCGCCCTTCGAAAGTTTGGATTTGGATGACCCCTGAAATAAGACAAAATGGTCGAGAATTAGGCATATCGATAGTAATGAGATAATTCTTCTTCTTGGTATTACGTCCCTACTGAGACAGAGCCTGCAATTCAGCCTAGTGGTGTTTCAAGAGCATTTCCATAGGTACATATTATGGTTATCATTCCGTCTGTGTCAAAAGAAAGTTGGGAATAGGTGGGGCAAAAAGAGTAACCTTTGTGGGACATGAGTTGCTAGATTGAACAGTTAGTGTACACCCTTTGTGACATTTTTAACAAAGTTTTTCAATGAGTTATTTGCGATTATTAACAATAAATTGACATGACGGTCAAAAGTCTAACTACAAAATCAATATTACTGCCAAAAGTACATTGTAGTTCAAAAAATTACTTTTTCATAAAACATTTGATCATCTAGAAGTAAGAGCGATGCAATATGGATCAGTCGTGTCCGGTTCGCACAGCGCGAAGAAAAATGGGGGGTGGTCGTATCAGTGATGTTTGGTCCACCAGTTGTGTCGCTTGCTGGAACGAGCGATTGGACCGGACCATGATTTTATCATGTATCTCACCTTATCCCACTAACCCAATATCCCTTCCATGACAACTGTGAAGATGCAGAGGTGTATTCGGTCTCTAGTAACCATGGTTGTCTAACTAACATTCTCTTCCCAGATGACCACATTGGGCGTGGCCGGCACTGTTATAGACTGTTAAACTTTGAACTCTCGATTTGTTCACACAGTCAGCTCTCTCTTACTCGATATTCGTATCTCGACATCTAGTTAGAAAACCATATCAAAAGTTGTTTTTTTATCGCTACTTCGGCGATTCCTTGGATCCTAGGATCGATATCCTCCAATATCGAGCTATGGAGAGTTGACTGTAATAAAATTCCCTGTTGCATACCAAGGTTATTCTCCACGGGACTCATGAATCGTAAAAAGCGTTGAAACCATTTATATGCAGAACACGAAATTCCAAAACGCTTGATTGTTTTTGACAATAAGGGCCGAAGCACGAGGGATTGGTATGCTGTATGCTGCTCGACAGTGAGATGGGATATCGATACTGGGCCGAGGCGGTTAACACCGCTGCTTATCTGCAAAACCATTTGCCCACGAGATCGACCGAGATGACTCCATACGCAGCGTGGTACGGCAAGAAACCGAATCTCGACCACCTGCACGTGTTCAGTGCCCAAGCGCACATATTCCGTTGGTGAAAAGGTCCAAATTGGAGCCAAAAGCGGTGAAGATGACGCTGGTGGGATACCCCAATCAACACAAAGCGTACCGTTTCATCGATTCGTCCACCGATAAGGTGGTGTTCAGCCGAGATGCACGTTTTTTAGATGGAGAAAGACCACTCAATCGATCAAGCCAACCTAAGTTATCGAGATTGATTCACCGCTACCGCGTGATACGCAATCGGTGCTTCAACCTGATGATGACGATGCCGATTCGTATGCTGAATATGAGTCCGGTGAAGATTATTTCGACAAGGAGTTTGATGAGCCAGCCACTTCGGTGCTCGTATCGGAGCGCATTATCAAGGGTGTACCTCCTGTTCGTTACCGCGAAACCAGTAGCTTGGTACGAAATTTGCCACCTGAACCTATAACGTAAGAACTCAAGGGTCTCGAAAGTGCGCTGTGGAAAGTTGCAATTGAGGAGGAGCTGCAATCGCTTCGTGCAAACCGCACGTGGGAGCTGACTAACCTTCCCGCTGATCGGAAAGCTATCGGATTCAAGTGGATATTTAAGCGCAAGCAGGACGCACGTGGCAATGTTGTGCGCTAAAACGCTCGACTGGTGGCACAGCGGTTCACACAAAAGTACGGTACCGATTTCGACAAGGTGTTCGCCCCGGTAGTCAAACAGGTCACATTCCGTGTTCTGCTATCCAGCATTTCGAAGTAACGTCGTTGGGAGACATCAAGCATTTCCTGGGCATCGAATCAGGCGACGTACATCCGAAAACTGTTGGAGCGTTTCGGAATGACGGATGCCAAACCATCGAAGTTTCCTCTCAGTCCCGGTCACACACACTTAAAGGAGATGCTGACAAATTGCCGAATAATCACCAACTTGCCAGCTTGTAAGGGTTTATTGTTAGTGGCCGTGAACACGCGTCCGGATATTGCAGTCACAGAGTCCATTCTGGGGAGGAAGACTAGCTGCTCAACGCAAGCTGACTGGCTGTAAGCAAAACAGGTATTGCGATACCTGAAGCACACGCTGAACGGCGGGTTAGTCCTGGGAATTGATGGATCAGCACTGAAGGTCTAGTGACCGAAAATCGACGTGTGGTTTTTGTAGTGACCAGCCTTCTTATAGAGCCGATTTTCCTTCCAAATCAAAGCACACTTTCCCGATCACGTTTTTCTTTAAATTTCAAATGAATTTTAATAAATAACTGACGCACTTGTTCGATCATTATAAAAACACATTTATTCTTCTCGAAATACATCAACAAACTGAATCCTTTTTTTATTTGAAAATATCTGCCTACTATGATTTGAATTGCATTGCTTATCTATACTGGCTTGACAGTTCGTTTGCCCTCGCGCATATTTTGATTATAGCATATTTTGCTTCTAGCCTCTCATAATCCCTACATTTTTGTGTTCCGTTTCGCTGGTGGTTCGATTAGCTGGGGCTCGAAGAAGCAAACTTGTATCACGCTTAGCAGCACCGAAGCCGAGTACGTGGCCTTTGCCGAGTTTCCGTTGGGTTCGCCGAATATTGAGCGATTTTGACGCTAAGCTAACATCAGCAGTGGTGGTATTCGAAGACAACCAAGGGGTGATCAAACAATCGAATTCACCAACCATTGGCCGCCGTTCGAAGCACATCGAGACGAAATTCCACTTTGTTCGAGATCTGCTGCAGAATGGCGAAATTGACATTCGTTACTGTCCGACTGATGCTATGGTTGCGGATATGATGACGAAGCCATTACAGTCTGTAAAACTTAAGGGTTTCCGTGAAGCTGCTGAAGTCCTTCCGTCGAGGAGAAGTGTAGGAGACGACGACGCAAGACGCAGCATGTAATCGTGCTTATTCTGCGAGGCGTGTAAGGTGACACGAGTCGAATGAGGTGACAATTGTCGACTCGCTCCCATTTGATTAACATTAGTCGTCTCACGTCACTCGCGGTGAGAACGAGTCGTCTCGACTCACACGCCACGCAGAATAAGCACACAAAACATTTCTCACGTAACACCGATAATATGAATGCAACCTTGAATCATCTATGCATTCACATTATCTACGCCAGCTGTCTTTTCCATAGAAAAGCTAAAAGTTTTCCTCTGAGTACATTCACAACGTGTTTGCTTTAAAGTTTGTGAATATTTGTTCAGCGCGATCTTGTACCTTTTTCAATCAGTGGCGATTCCCTAACCTCAAATCTACCTGTTCCACGATTAGAAATTCTTGAACTTCAGCAACAAATTTGTATCTAATGAGTAGAGATTTGTTAGAAAGGACGGTTTAAATCATAAACTTTTTTGTTTGTAATCTAAATTTGTCGAAATAGTCATTTTTAGAGTCGTAGAACAGGTAGAAAGTGAGGTTACGAGTCGCCACTGTTTCCAATATAGTGGTTATTACGCCCAATGGTATGGGTGCCCTAGTGTTTATGTGGTTGTGAAACTTAGAGGAAAACAATATGCACTCTGTCTCGAAAAACACCCAGAATCCGGGTGTAAATTTTTCAAATTGGGTAATATTTCCCTATGCATTATGATGAGTCTGGATAGCGTGTGCAAGTTTCTTTGAGTCTAGGCTTCGTGTGCTCAAATTTTACTAAGCTCTATAATTCATTATTATTCCTAAGCACTTTTTTGTACAGTTTATCCAACTTGCGTTTGAAATGCAAAAGATCTAAATTGTACCAGCTGTTCTGGTTATGGTACAACTTTTTGTTCAACTAATTCTTTAGTACAAGTTTTCAAAACATCAGTTAGGGCATAAGATTTATGTTCTTAAAAACCCGTAATTGCTTCAAAATTCACATTTCTCTCGATAAGACCCGAATATGCTAGTGTTGCATATATCCTCAAGCACTTTAATCTAACAATGTGGACTCAATTACCATCATCTTTTAAGTAAATTATGATTGTTTCATGATCGGTTATTTTTAAATCAAAACACGAAACAATACTAACAAATTCAAAATTAGACATACACATACATGATCCATCAGAGTTTAACTGTACGCGTAAAATATATTCGAATTTGAGTTGTCACACTAATTAAGATTAAAGTTTTCAGTAAGAACATTTAATTTACTACAATCTACAAACATCTCAAGTCAGTTTATTTGAATAAAGCGTTGGTCACTTGAACTGGAATAGTGATACAATACACCGTAATTACCCAGCTCCATGCCACGAACAACTGCAATGCCCAAGAATCAATTACCTTCACAAACTTCGTTCAATTGAAGCTTGTACTTGTACTGGTTCATTTATGGAAAACCTAGGTTCTTTTGACTCAGTGTAGCTAGCTCAAGTTAAGCAAATGCTGGCTCAGCTGCTCGTCTATAATTTAGGACATAAATTTACCTTTTTTGTAACAGAACCATTCTGGTTGATGATCTCCAGCGCCTTGTTGCGATACTTTGGCACAGTCATGAAGTACTTGATGGCCTCCTCGTAGCGTTGTTTGCGCGAAAAGTACTGAACCAAGGAGATGACACTGATTGTGGCCAACACGACCAACCTCACGTCCACCTTGGTACGGCGCCGGTAGTACCGATAGTAATGCGAATAGTACGCGTCCGGATTGTCCAGCATGTAGTTGTAGTCCGCTCGGAATTCATCGTCCCGGAGTATTTCGTAGGCCCGGGCAATCCGTTTGAACTGTTCCTCGGCTTCCTGTTTCGCTTTCTCGCCTTTGTGCAAATCCGGGTGGTACTTTTTGGCCAGTTGGCGATAGTTACGGCCGATTACTTGCTTGGACGTTTCCCGTGTCACTCCCAGGACATCGTAACAGTTTTCTTTCCCGCAGTACAGTCCTTCCAGTAAGTGGGCCTGCGATCCGAGGAAAAACGGACTCAACAGGAGCAAATAATAGAGCCTCATTTTGCTGCTAGATTTCTAACTACATATGAACTAAATTTTACTTCACTGGTTGCTGCGCTTGATGACGTTGTGCGGCCTCCGCGAGAAATCGCCACTGACAGACGGACGCGTGAGGAATTTTTAATCTTTCATTCCACCGTATTCTGACAGCTCAACAGCTGTGGAGCGTATAACGATAATAGCAAGAGTGTCCCATGTAAAGCAAAGTATGCACTTCAGCAGAAAAGTAATCGCCTATCTCGATGCGTGGGAAATTTCTTGCAAGAAATGCTCAAGAAAAGCATTTTTCTTTGATCGCAGTACGCAGTTGAAAAGAAATGTCAATTCAAATGGAGCTCATTGTAGGAAATTTCTTGACCATTTCTTGGGCAGAAATTTTTACTTTTCTTGAGCGGAACAGCATACTGTGAAGGAATTTATATTTAAATACAACTTAAAAATATTCGCCGCAATTTGTGTATACATTATACTTAATTAATAATATATTAATAATCTATTATATTAATTATTATCAGAGATGCTAAGTTTATTAAGCAAAACTCTTAAGATAGCATGCGTAGGTAAAGTTGCTACTACCTACAATGATAAAGACTTATGGACCTTTGCACGAGTTCACTAATTTGACGTTCGAGCTGTGCCGAATTCACTTGTTGCCATGGCCACATAAATAACACAAGACCGGACAGGTCAAAGTACAAAAATGAAACCAATTGCCTGTCAAAAAAGACCACTTCTCATTGGTCGTTTTGGCAAAGGCCTACTTTCACATCGTTGAGTTTAATTGCAACAGGGCACTTTGTTGCTAGCCCTGCCGTGTTGCTAGTTCATTGGTTAGAGTTTTCATCAAAAATTTGGAAATTTTCAATAAAATCTTATTCTATAATCTATTCATATTCGATATCTTATTATATAATCTATTCATATTCGATGTTAGGTTCAAAGCATGTGCTTCTTCAATGTTAAAATACATAAAAATGCCTAATTGAGACCAATGTAATGGAAATTGAGTCAAATCTTTCTAAAATATCGTCGGTCTTGAATGGATCATTGAAGGTAGTTTTTGCAAGTGTTCACCGCATCAAAACAAAGGCGCCACTTTATATGGGATTTAACATTGTGACAGCATTGCTGTTCTGTCAAACACACAAGGCTACGGTGGCGCTATCTATCCTTTCCATAGCGGCCGTTTTGGTTATTTTAATGATCCATTAAAGCCTGATTTTTTTTTAATATAGCATCCTTAATGCACTAAATGAATGAATCGCACAAGAAACAACTAAATTATGAACCTTTATATTTGAATTTGTTCACAAGATTTGCTTCAAAAGGATACTGGTAACACTGGCTTTTGTATCGTCAAGGTTAACGACTGAAACACAACGGGGCAGTCTTAGTTGAACTGTCACGTCCTGTCCTAGATTCTGATAAGAAACATGTTAAGGTGAAACAGTTTGGAATCAACTTCTAAGATTGCACTAAAACTTCAAAGGCACAAATCTCGCGAATAAAGCTTCCCACAAAACTGCACTTTTTATGCTGGCTTTGTGCACTAGCAGAAAGCTTAAAATAAGAAGTTCAGGATCGTTTGTTATCAATTTCTCCAGTATTGTGCCTTTGAAAACGTGAGTAGGAAGAGAAGTCCATTGTGCCGACCATCATTAGATTCCGAGATGTATCACCTTAACCTGAGAATGTGAACTAGTACAAGGTTTATTGGAGAAAGAAAATCAGTTGAGGTTCACGGGTATTGTAATAGAATTAATTTTTTTCATGATCTACTGTCAGAGCATATTTAAAACTGGTCTACTAATTTATTCAAGTTTCTAACATATTCATATTTGCAATTCCGACTACGACCTTGCGAGCATTTTTATGTTATAAAAGTCTAATCAACAACTTAGGAAGCGCTTGGACCTGAAGGTGAAGATGAATCGAAGCCAAACTTCAAATTTTCAAGAGCACGGATCTGGAGAACCAAACACCCGTTTGAACTGAAAACTTAAACGATTGGTCACCACCAGCGAGTGACCAATCGATTAAGTTTTCAGCTTAAACGGATGTTTGGTTCTCCAGATCCGTGCTCTTGAAAATTTGAAGTTTGGCTTCGATTCATCTTCACCTGAAACTGAAACAGTTTTCGATTCGTAATCAAACGCAAAAACATTATCAAGTTTCTCGTTAAACCGTCGAAGCAGACTTAAGGCTTTGTAGCCCGTCATTCGTTTTGTCAGCCATTTTGCAGCTTGTAATTTCAAATTAATGAAACTCAGACATCATGGTCAATATTGGTAAATACAGAAAGGTATTTATAATTCTGTGTTGTTTTTTCATAAGGGCTTATCTGCATTCATCGATTTCTCTTCACCGTTGCTCTCTTTGCGTTATTGTAGAAAACTGATTCTCTTTTCGTAACATATTTTTTGTACTGTAGGATGAAGATTAATTCCATTAATTATGTAAGACAATTTTAGCGGCTTTTCAACCCCCCCTACCCCCATGGTAAGATTTTTTGTATGAAAATCAAAAATAATTTGTATAGCGCGTAAGAAATCTTCAACCCCCCCTTCCCCCCATAAACCCTTACGTAATTAATGGACCACCCCTATGTTGCTTCATCAACAAGAAATATTACAAATTTATCTAATTTAGTGAAGTTGTTAGCGAAAGAGAGGATCGATGGAGAGAAATCGCTCATGTCAGTTAGGCCCTATTAAAGTAACTGCACAGAATTATGTATGCTTATATGTAGCATACTATCTACATCTACTTTTTCTAGTGTCAATGCAAATCCAAATGATTTTCATTGAATCGAAGTCATGAGATGAATAAGCAACGCTAGTAAATTTAAAAGACGGCTTACTTCGTTTTTAAAATATCGAATATTTAGGCTTATAGAGGTCTCCAAGCAAACTGCCACGAATACCAACGCACAATCAATTTTACAATGTCGATTTCCTCAGAATGAAAACGTATCGACGTTTGTTTGACGTCATTGAGCTTTCGGTCAACGTCAGTCCAACAAGGAAGTGGATGTTTTGCAGCAATTCTGTTTATATTTGTATTCTCACAGCAAACAAAAGCAATGTTGTGACAGTTCTCACAGCAAACAAAGAAAATTTTGTCAACATTGCACTACAGTGGGGATTCGCTCGTTGGAGCTCCGCTACATGGAATGACTCGATGGTTGGATGTTCGCTGGTTGGAAAATATTCCAACTAAAAAGCACTCAAATGTCAAGAGTTGATGTCAAACTGACATTGACGTCTGAGCGCCGTTGCATTGAAGTCTCCATATATAGAACAAATGTGAATGTATATGTGCAAATCGTGACGATTGGCTCTCCAGCTGCTTGAGTATGGAACATTTTCACCAGCTGTCAGTTGTTCCAACTAACGGGTCGGATTCTCTAGATGGAAGGCAGTCGTGTTCCAACCAGCGAATTCCCGCTGTACTACGCAGGCCACTGGATTGGTCTATACACTGAAACAAGCGTTGAGTAATGAGAACCATGAACAAGTTCTTAAATTTACTATTTGGTCCCTCTCAATCCAACTGCATCGATAGCCGAGCGGTAAGCGTTCGCGCTTGACAATCACAAGATCCTCGGTTCGATTCTGGCTTGCTGCAAGTTTTAACCATGATATAATTTTTACTGTCGAAATGGTAAATACCATGGTAAAATTGAATGCACAAAATATTTGAAATAAATGCAAATTTAGTCTGCACAAATCAAGTGGCGTTGTGTATTTAATTTAACCCTCTAATATAGTTATTTCAACTGCAACGCTGTTCTCAGTGTATAGATAAATATATTTACACACTCCCAAGTAATCATGTCAATCTAGTACGTTGGATGCACATAAAAGAAGCGAGTTAAATGACGTGAATTTGAGACTTAAAGTGACATCATTTTCGCGTCAATTAACATGTAAAATTACATTTTTTGTTCAATACATCTTAAAGAACACATTTGTGTGTAGTTTTATCATTTATATCATGTGCCATGTGAATCACGTCCACAGAAATGTTCATTATTTTTAAGGGCGTACCTACAGAGTGCCAAGGCTAAGATCTCACAAATGTCCAGCCATTGTTGGGGATCCTGTACAATTCATTAGTAGAGCCTTCGGAACAATTCCACACTCCTGTCCGAACAAGGCACCCCCGCAGTTTTGGCATCTTCAACCATCTGTAGAACACTCGGTTCTGGAACAAAACTAGTTTGTATGCTGTTCCGGATACACGGATACGCCGGCTATTTGAACCTAATTAAATCATCACTTTTACTTTTATTTATTTATTTATTTATTTATTTGATTGATGATTTTAACTGACCTTCTGGTCTTATTAAAATGTTTTTCTTAAAGTATATAACAACGACTACATATTAGCTGATGATAATCAATTTTACAACACAGGCGATAAGATAAACACACATTCTTCAGAAGTTTTTAACAATGAGAAACATTACATAAATCAAATTAGCTGTGACTAGGTTTCCAGATGGCACGACGGTTTACAAATTCTCTATACCTTAGATATTTAGGCCAAGTTGAAGGTTGCAAAGCCAAGGATTTCCATTTTCTGTCCAAAGTAATTTTGAAGGATACACACTTAGATTTTTTCTCATTGTTCAGTAAATTATCTTACCGGAAACGTACTGTAAATAAATATTTAACTGAGGTTTCGGTAATGCAGACCAGATTTACCGAAAAACCTTAAATGTATAAAAAAAATCAAAACAATATTCCACGAGTTTTACCGAAATCGTCGTTTCATTACCGACAAAACTGTAAATCGTTTAGATTCGCCGTAGACTGTAAGTTTTTACCGTACTTCAGTTCAATATGCTCAATGCTTTACCGAACAAACGGTAATTTGAAAATTCTGAGGCCACCATGTTTGTGAAGTGCTAATCAACAAGATCAGATGAATAGCATCTGTTTTTTTAACTACAGCAGCGCGATTAGCGTCCGGTACGTGTTTTACGTAAGTTTGACCAGAGTGTTTCTATGAAGATGGAAATAAATGTTTTCGTTGTAGTATACAGCCGCCAATTTACGTTCCCGGATTGCAGCATCACGTTACGAGCACAACTACCCATGACGGAATCGCACCGGCAGCGGTTTTCTTCATAGGGGGTAAACAGCCAGGATTGTTGTCCGATGTCCTACCTGAGCCCGCTAACGGTGTTCAATGGCCTACTGTTCATCTAAAGGAAACAGCAGAATTCGCGAAATAAATTGATTCATTACATTTGATTCCAATATAAATTTCGTTGTTTTTTTTTTATAATTCTATTCTATTCTACCTGCTGTTACGAACAAAGCGTTCGGTAATTTATTTAACATTTCGTTCGGTAATGGATCAATGCACGAGTTCACTATTTTGACGTTTAAGCGGTGCCGAATTCACTCGTTGCCATGGTCACGTAAATAACACGGCACCGCTAAAACGTCAAATAGTCAACCCGTGCATAGGTCCATATTCTACGAACATACTGTAAATTTTTGACAGCTGTGTGTTGATTAAAGTTACAGATTATTCGGTAATTCTTAACTTTACCGAAAGCATTACCGAGCGCTCAGCGGTTTTTATTTCGGTAAAAAATTTACCGAAGTCGGTGATATTTTCTAAGTGTGTATGTAGTCTAATTCATGCAAGTTCTGGTTCGATACAAGCTTTTTTACCCTAAATTCATCATGATCATCCGTATTCAAACATTCGCATACAAGCTTGGAAATATCATCATCTGTTGTTACGATCAACGTTGGTTATAAACAAAGAGAACGTATCTCTGAAATCATTTCGAGCCTCAAATGTGCCTTTGTCGCTACTGCTCATAGATTCGCGCGCATTCGTTTCTTTGGTACCGTCAAACAGATGATCACTTCTCAATGAAGATAAAACAGGAGTGGATGCTGCTGGTGATTGATGATGGTTGTGCGCTCCCGGTTGTGAACGTTGAGATACCATAGTAGTGAGTACATCGATAACATCGTTCACTTTCGTCTTCAATTCCTCGATCTCGGCTTCGCATTTCGACTGATGAGTGCAGCAATCATGAGGTTTCACATCCTCAGCGCTGGCGTCACGAGTATTGCAGAAGTCCAACAAACATTCGTCACACATCCACAGGATGTTTTTGGAGAAAAGAGCGCTTATTGTTGCTTCTGACAAGTCCACACAAGCAGCATGGTAGCGTTTCGCACACCTTCCTTCGCAGATAGTGTAGCGCTCGTTCTTACGATCGATAGCAAATAAGCATTTGTTGCACTCCATTATTTTGATCGTGATCACTCACAAATGTATGAAATGGTGACTGTTGATTAAACGGAGCTCTGCAGTCAATTGTTGTCGACGTTTTAGGCTCAATTAAGGCTGATATTCTTCGTGCATTCATCACAATACTACAACTTTGATCAGCAATGCACATTGGGGAATTCCGAACCCAAAGGTGGAAAAAATTGATAAATTTCACAATAGAAAGATAAAAAATAAGTTTTATAGCTCATTCGAAAGGAAATTTTCTCAGGAATCGATTGGTGATGGTTTCATGAATGTGGGGCCACTCTGGGATAAGCTATGGTGCCCGTTTTGCCCCGATTCCTTGAAAATTTTAGATTTTCATGATGTTTTGAGTAAAACTATTTTATTGTGGAGATTATTTCCCATGAAATCCAACATTTCTAGTCCATTCAACAATGTTTCACAGAGAACGTTATAAAAAGATGGAAATTTAGGGGATTATGGGGCCAAATGTTCAATGAAGTATTTTTGAAGAGGAATTTTTGTTTTAAATTATTTCAACGTGTTTTTATATTGGAATAAATTCAAAAAAAGTCAAATAATCATGAATATAGCTTGCAGAAATATGTTGTAGTAAAATTTTTAGAATATGTATGATAATTATGTATGCTCTATGCAACATTTTGTGAATAATTTACCTTTTTATGTCACAAATTCCAAACATTTCCAAACGATGTGCGATAGTTTGGGTAAACGATATTGATCTAAATGATCGATTGCAGTTAGCCTCATTGATAGGAGATAGTGGGAGCATATAGTTTTTTGGCTATTTTTGCCCCAATTCCCCTAAACACGATTTCTTTCGTAATTAATTAAATTTTTTCTCCCAAATCAAATTTATTGTGTACTGAATTGTTTATTCTGTATCTGATACAATATTTATATCATAAAACATAGGAGATTTTGGGGATCTTTTACACATAAACAAAAAAATAACCAAAATAAAAAAATCAAAAATGAATCTATCAAGAAATCATCAGCCGTTTTTTCTGATTACAATAAATTACTCAGGATCAGGTTAGTTACTCAATCATTACTGTAGCAATTTCGTGAGAGCCAAATTGCATTTTACAAGCAATTATTCGGGGAATAATTTTGTCTTTTTATGGATATTTGGTATTCAATATTCTAATTGCCATCATACACTACAGAAAAAGTTATCATAAAAACGATAATGAAGTTGTTAATAATGCTCAATTCTAGATTTTTCCAAAATCGATCATTCATTTCATTAGTATAATTTATAGTTACTATGTTTGTTATGTTGCCTCTACATTTGCTGTTAACAGATTGCTTGTTGGTTGACATCAACGTTCCTCATGGTGAACCATACTTTGTTAATATTGTAAACAGTAATTATGGTTACATCTGTTTGACTGAATTTCACGCAAGAGCCTTCTAAAATGCATAACATGAAGAAATTTATATTAATTAAATCATTACGCGTGGTAAAAATGGACAAATTATGGGTGAAAATATGAAAAAAAAACACGAGCTCGGCTGGGATTTGAACCCAGGACTTTTGTATGCTAGACGAGTGCTTTACGGGCTCGGTAGCTTAGTTGGTAAAGCGCTCGTCTAGCATACAAGAGTCCTGGGTTCAAATCCCAGCCTAGCACGTGGATTTTTTCATAATTTCACCCATGATTTGTCCATCTTTACCACGCGTAATGAGTTAATTAATTTAATAATCATGCGGATTGGAATACCGAACAGCTCAATATAAGCGTCAATTTATTTTGAATTAAGCACTATTAACTACTACATCTTCAATCAAAATGTGCCATATTGAAATATATGGAAGACTTTGTTTGTTTATGATCACTTTTTCAGTAGTAGGTGCAGGCAGAGCTACTTGGGCACTTCCACGCAATTTTATTCCCAAAATGCAATTTTATTCTCATGAAATTTCTTCAGGTATGATTGTGTAACTAATTTAATTCTGAGTGATTTGTTTCAATCAGAAAAAAAACTGCAGATGGTTACTTAATGGATCCATTTTTGAGTGTTTTTATTTCTTATTTTTATTTATGTGTAAGATATCTGTTCAATTAATTATGAAATAAATCGTTTTTAGGGGAATTGGGGCAAACATAGCCAAAAAACTATATGCTCCCACCATCTCCTATCAATGAGGCTAACGGCAATCGATCATTTAGATCAATATCGTTTACCCCAACTATCGCACATCGTTTGGAAATGTTTGGAATTTGTGATATAAGAAGGTAAATTATTCACAATATGTTGCATAGAGCATAAATAATGATCATACATATTCTAAAAATTTTAATACAACATATATCTGCAAGCTATATTCATGATTATTAGACTATTTTAAAATTTATTTCATTATAAAACACTTCGAAAAAATTTAAAACAAAAATTCCTCTTCAAAAATACTTCATTGAACATTTGGCCCCATAATCCCCTAAATTTCCATCTTTTTATAACGTTCTCTGTGAAACATTGTTGAATGGACTAGAAATGATGGATTTCATGGGAAATAATCTCCACAATAAAACAGTTTTAATCAAAACAACATGAAAATCTAAAATTTTCAAGGAATCGGGGCAAAACGGGCACCATAGCTTATCCCAGAGTGGCCCCACATTCATGAAACCATCACCAATCGATTCCTGAGAAAATTTCGTTTCGAATGAGCTATAAAACTTATTTTTTATCTTTCTATTGTGAAAGTTATCAATTTTTTCCACCTTTGGGTTCGAATTTCCCCAATGTGCAATGATCGGTTTTAGATTTACACACAATTTATGCAGATGCAAAAACACAAATTTTAGCAGAAAAACTAGTAGAGTAAGTCAAACAAACAAACAGTCACAGAAGCAAGCCTGCCCAACCTACAAACTATTCTCAAATTTAATATTTGCAAAAAAAAATAAACATTTTTATCACTTTACAAAACTTAACTACTTCATAAAACATTTGCTAGGGACATAGTACCATCATCCGATTCTATTTCAAAGCATGTCCGTTTCCCCTTTGAGAGCTAACTTTACCTCTGAATTCTGCACCGCGTTGTTCTCTTTGTGCTTCTGTACGTGCCCGTTGCAATGTTCGTCTAGCCCGAAGAGAAATCGCTCGAAGATTTGCACTTGATTCGCACCACCAGTACATCGGCGGCATGTTCTCTCTAGGAGGGGCTTTTCTCGACACGGAAGCATCATACGCACAGCAACTAGCTCTTTACCGTTTAGGTTCAGAGTGTTCCGTTCGCGCCTCAGGGCGTGAATACCTTGCCGTCGAAGCGCGCTGTTTTTCAACCTCGGACCTGGGAGTTTCATCTCACTGCCCTCCGCCTGCCAAACATTATACTATAGCGTATCGCTTAATGATCGCTTTGAGTGTAGCCGTCATCAACGCGCCAATTCATGGTACCTAAAAGGTTTGGTCGATAATCGATTTTGCACTATTTCTGCGGAAGGAACTCACAGTACCCACATTTACCAGCTCTTCATTTAATGCGTCGAGGGATTCCTACAATAGTTGGCCTTTTTGGTTGATGCAGCGGCTATTCCACTCCACTGTCCATGCGTTAAAGTCACCAGCTATCACTACTAGCTGCCGATTAGCTAGTTCGGCTATCATCCTGTCAACCATGTGGGAAAATTCCTCAATCGAGCAACTTGGGAGCGCGTAACAACTGCAAAATAACACGTCGTTAATTTCTGCTATCGCAAAATCGTTATTTGAGATTAAGACTACTTTTTGGATTGGGTATCGTCCTGTCGTCCTTATAGCTGTTGTGTGCTCAGCCGGCTAACGGACCTTAAGTATACCCAAGTTCTTCGCTTTGTTGGCATCTGCAACCGGTATCCTAACTGCCGCCACCTGGGTGCCCTGCGGGCCATTTGAGAGATTTCCATGGATGGCCTTACGGGCTACGTCGATGTCACACTGATCTTTGAGGGCAGCCAAGACCTCCGCTACATCGATGATTTTATCCAGATTTTTACACTGGAGAGTCACTTCTGCAGTCAGGGATTTCACGTCAACATCATCGCCAAGTACTTCTTATGCTATTTGCTTATAGGCTACACCCTTTTGCTTTGCGTCCTTCTTTAAGGTGACACGGGAGACCTTGTTATTTTCCCTATCTTTTGTCTCACTCTAACAATTATCATCAAAACTTTGTGGAAGCAAATCTCGAGTTTTAGTGAACCGATGAAGCTGAAAATGTATTGGGTTGTGCTCTACATATATAGAATCATAGTGATACATTTTTCGCATCGATATATGGTGTAGTTCTTGAGATTTGCTTCTTCAAATGGATAGGGTGATTATGATGACGTCCCGTGCGGCCTTAAAACTAAAATCATTTCACCAATCCTAGTAAGCCTTTTGCTCCGCATATCTGCGCACAATGACGATAACTTCTCCGTGCTTCAGAATCTCGGCGTTATCCGCCACCTCCGTTCTGATAACGAGGCCCTCGTCTAAGTTCCTACGTTTCACTGTCTTCGGTTTATGATTCTCCTTGGTCGCTTTTTCCGGGGTTCTCTTTATTGCTATTGCGCCCGTGGCTCGTATGGAAGCGCTGCCTGTTCCGGGTTAACTAGTGGCTCTTTTTTCTTGGCCTCTCCACTGTTGTCATGTCCTCTTGATCGCGGAGCTTGGCTGATGGCAGCTTTTCCGATCAGGAGGACGACCGCGCAGGTCACTCTTTTCTTAGAAATCTTGCGCCTTTTTGCCACGTATTCATCATTGGAAGGTTATCTCTTTCGCAACGCGAATCGAATAATATCATCTGATATATGCGCATTTTCCTGGCACGATTTATTGTATTTTTTTACTTTTGCCTTGCCGAGTTGTTCCTTGGCTTTCTCGTAGTCCTGCTTTGCAGCTAAGACCGATTGCCGCAATTTTAGCAGACTTGTTTTCAAGTATATTGCCTTTGCTTTTGACAAACTCGATGATGACATCGAGTTGCTCAGCAGCCACCTGCATTTTCGGATCCATGGCCTTGATTATTACTGGGCAATCAATCACCTCACCTGTTGCACTGTAGTGGTCAGTACCTGCCGTCGTCTCAGTGTCTAGGCTTTTGCCCTCGCTGCTTTCACTTAAGTTGATGTTGGTCGCCTCCTTTTTTGGCGGGATCCTTAGCCGGTTACTGATGGGTCCAGAAGCCTCTCCTTCACATTCCGCTAGTTGTTTGTTTTGATGGATCATCTCTTATGGGTCCCCCTAAAAGCCGCTATCCATCTCCGCTGGAATAGTCGCCTTTGTGATCCCATGGTTATCTATGCAAGCCGGGAGGCCATACTATAAGGTATCAGAAGGCCGGCTAGAAGAGGGAATATCACATTAGTGAAATGAGAGCATGTAGCTCCATACCACAATGGGTTCAAACAGCGCCCTAATAAAGGCACTGCAAAACGCATGGGCGTAAAGAGAGCCTACAGCTCACTACCACAGCGGGTTGAGAAAAACTGAATGTCCTGAGAATTCAGGTTTCTGAAATCAGTTTCACTTGACAGTTACATATCAGATGATACTGTTGCGGGAGGTGTTGGCTATCATTTTCGGACCACGACAATAATGTTGGCATTCATCAGCTAAAAAGCTAAAAAATAAGGGGATTCATTTAACAGCGTAAATCGCTGCGTATGTCATATTGACTATTTAAAAATTTCATATACCGACAGCGAAACATTTCAAAATCTCGAAATTCAATGGTCTATCAATCGAAGAGCGCTTTGAATATCTAACAAATGTCAATAAGAACTCCAAACAAACAAACATTTTTCATTTTTTTTTCTCTTGAACGGTTGGGAAAAAATCTGAGAACAAATGAAAGGACGACACGAAACTGAGGCAAATAATGGTAACTAATGAGGAAGCTGAGGAAATTGGCAATGTATACAGAACATCACTATGTGGGACAATCATTATCTAATAGTTCCCCATTAACATTGGTCTTGAGATTTGAATGCAGTTTAACCCGTTTAACCGCGAACCTAGAACCTCATAGTATATGGGATTTGAACTAGGTTTGGTTTTACATTTGTCTATAAAGTTGTGTGATTCTTCATGATTAAACAAATTTGAAATCTAATCTAATCAGGAGAACCGTCAGGTAGCGTTCAAAGGCAAAAAAGAGCACATTGAGCTGCCTCTTCCCCACAGAGTAATAATACAAGATGATCCCGAGCTAGCTGCAGGTGCCCGACGGAAGTGATTTTTTCGAGAAGCACATTTGATCAAATCATGCTACCCATCAACCTTTTTTTGAAAACATTTTCATTAGCCAACAGCTTACCCTTGTTTGGATAATTTGCCTCCGTCTGAAAAAGAGGCGAAATGGTGAGTGCTTGTATTTTAATTATTTAAATTACCAAATTGATCCTGAAAAAAATCAAATCTATTTTGGGTTGGAACAACAACCTTTCAAATCAAATGATTGACGTTTACAGCGGGTAACTAGATCATTGATCTCATGTTTGACATTTGAAAAGGAATATTTCATTCGAAATATTTCGTAGTGGGAGATACGCAGAATTACATTTTACGCAGGTTTAAGTGAATACCCCTAATATGTTTATTTCTAAAACTATTCCTTCTAAATAGCCTACTTACAATTTCGGTGCCTTGTTAACATTTATCCAAGGGAAGATGATTGCTTCTATCGTGTGTAACAAACACCTCCACACCGGACAAACAATTTATCTTTGCACAAAGAATACCGATCAGTACTGATCGTTAGGATGTTCAAGGCAAAATTTAAGGTACGAAACTATTCGTAACAGATACGAAGTTCCATAATTGGAATCACAGCTATCACACACAAATGAATCATCACGCTGAGTATTTGCCATGCCAATGCTTTGACTTAAAGACTGCAATTCTGCTTTTACAGATCTGTTAAATAATTTGCCACTTTTGGGGATGGTTCGTCAACACGTGACTGATTCTGTTCGAGCAGAGCATTATGTCTAACACTTCTTCTCTAGCAGATACCATGAAGGTTGGGCAATTGCCTATGATAAGTAATCCAAGATCTGTACTACTTAAGTATTCGATCAGACTAGAGCTTCTCAAATTGATATCTGAACTGCTCCAGATGATGCGATGAGTATTAGCATCACTGCCCATAATCAGCAGAAGGGCTCTTCTTAGGCAATGTACGACAATTCGTTTAAAATCATCCGTTGGGGATGGTTCATCATGTGGTAAATACACCGAACGATAGACGTATTTCCTATTGTAATCACCAACAGAAACTTCAATTGTGATAGCACATTCATTTCTGGTTGTTAGCTCAGAAATGAGTGTAGCAAGGATTGCTTTATCAACGAGCACGTTTGCACGAGGCATGACAACCGAGTTCGCCATTTCAAGTTTACTGGAAGTAACAAAAACTGTGTCCACAAGGTTACCAAGATAGAAATTTTGCCTACGAATTTCACTTCGGCTGTAACATAGGATTGAGACTGAAGAAGGGCAGCCGATTATCTCGGAGAAACACAAGGTCACCTGCACCCTGCACCATTCAGTGTTGATAGATTCACACTCAAATCTCAATCAATACGCTCTCCCGTGAGAGCAAACTCATTAGAGATCTGCTTCGCAAATCTCACGCTTGAGATTTTGATGCAAAATTACGCAATCAACTCAAACCGTAAAAAAATATTCAGTCGCAAAACCCGTCAAAAATTAGTGAAACCCGAATGTTGTTGTTTACGTTAGAAAGGATCACTATAATTTTACCAGACCAACAAGAAACTATTGTCGTGTGTGAGTAAACTGTGGAAGTACGATACAATGAGTCAAAAAGGTGAGCCAACTCATCCATGATTTTTTGACTGCTGAGTTGCGTGATTGACAACCCGAGGAGGAAAGACTTAAGCGCTCGCACCGGCAATTTTCAGCAGACCCGAAATGCGCTTGATTTTACCATGTCTGTTGTCGAAATCAGATTGTTGTAAATTATTTCTGTCAAATGTACCAGAAATGTGGTGGGATGTACCGTAAACATAGTAAATTGGTCTGAAATTCCATGGTAGTTTCAAGAATGGGCGTAGTCAGCTACAAAAGTAATTTTTACCACAGAATTTTTAACACATATTCATACACTCAAAAAAATCCAAACGTCATTGCTAACGTTTGGATTTTTTTGAGTGTATGAATATGTGTTAAATGAATGAATTGTTGAACATCTATACAAATAAAAATGGAATGGTGTTTTGTATGTCACGAAATAACTTGAGAACGAGTTAACGGATTTACCTGATTCTTTCACAGGTAGGCTCTCGAAGTGTTCCGACGTGTTAGTGTGCATAAAAAGTCGAAGTGCTTCACGGAAAAATTAAGAAAAACAGGAGTAGAAAACTGACACTTTTTTCAATGGAATTTTGTTTCACGATATCAACCAGCCTACTTCGGGACAAAACAAGGTTTGTCGGGTCAACAGGGGTCAACTAGTATAAAATAAAATTGAGCTTAAATTTGAATCGATAAATTCAATCAAACTGATCACAAGGTTGTGCCTTTGCTCAGGGTTAATGAAGAAAGTGTTGTTGGATCTTTTCTCTATTCAGTGTAGTACAACACAGCTCCTAATAGCTATCTTCATTTATTGTACTCTACCACTTACTCCTCCTTAAAAGTAATCGAACCACTCTTGAAGTTATGAATATCTTCATGCCAAATGTCCTCGTCGGCATATAGGTCATTCTCTGACTCAAAATGCGTTGGAAAAGCCGGAGCTTCTTTGTACTTACGAAGAGGCAGGATTGTATCGTAGATATAAACTAAGCCATTGGTGTCTCCGGCAATATTGCTTCCCTGCACCCACATTACGTTGTACTTGGTGTTGATACGCCAGATTTTCAGGCCTCGCAAATTGCGCCATCGGTTACCCATATGACCGGGCATTTTGGTTCCGGGCCAGACACGAGCCTTCTCTCCGCCGGCACCGATGTTACCGGGTTTGCGGTGGGTTTTTGTCACACCATGAGACGCCGGCATTCCCTTGAAGCCGTGTCGTTTCACAACCCCTTGGAACCCGTGATCCACACTGAAAGAGCAAGAATAAACATGAAGAGAAATATTATAAGTAGTGTCTTGATTTTATTGACGGATTTTACGCCAACTCGCCTTCGCTGTTCGTAACACTTTCTCAGAATTTCATGAATATTTTTGGTGTAAAAACTCCACCAACTCTCCATATAGCTACTTCCTAATAAATAAACTTACGTTTTTCCTCGCACATCCACATAGTCACCGACTTTGAAGTGGGTAACGTTCAGGGGCGTTCCCGGCAACAGTTGCGCTTCCGGCGACACAATAAACCGACAGAGATGCTGTTTGGGCAAAACTCCCGAATCTTTGAACAGGCCACAGTACTCTTTGGTGAATATCGACGGATCCTGACTTTGGGCTCCGACCAGCAGGCAACCGTACGGATTTTTCCAGTTCTTCTTCTGCCTTGGTTCCAGGGGAGGATTGAACTCTGCCGGGGGTATGTACTTGACCACGTGGTTGTCGATGACCTGAAGTGCGATAGGAAATTTCAATTTTTGAGTTTCATTTTAATTTTTGAGTTACCAAACTATGAGATCCAAATCACAGAAAAACAAACTGAAAAGTTTAACACTTCAGTCGTCGCGCTATTGTATTTTGTACAACACAGATGAAAAAACTTCGCTTTTCGCATACAGCAGCAGCGTGGTGGTTCTGATGGTGGCAAACCGCGCGACGACTGGACGGAGAATTTGAGAGTAAAACTATTGTGAAAAAAATGTTCGATAAATGCTACTAAGGGGTCATGCACAAATTACGTCACGCTCTAAGGGGGGGAGGGGGTCAAGCCAAGCGTGACAAGCCATACAAAATTTTGGGAGGACTCATACAAAAAACGTGACAAAGGGGGGGGAGGGGGTCCAAAAAGTTGAAATTTAGCGTGACATAATTTGTGTACCATCCCTAACACTGTCTGGTCAAACAAATCAAGTCAAGAATTTCTAATAGGACCCCTGCAGAAATTTCTAGAATAATATCTGGAGAAAATCCCGGACGAATTTTTGGAGGAATAACTGAGAAAACCCTGAAGGAATTTCTAGAATAATTCCTGAAGAAAATTCTGGAAGAGTCGCAGAGTGAATCCCTGTATAAATTCCTTATTTCAGGTGAGAACTCCACCTGAAGGAAGAATTCCTGAAGGAATCCCATAAAACAGGATTGCCCGTTGGCCCGTTGACTATTGTACCAATCCGAAGTTAGAACATACCAAGACTATTTGGTCGTTGTTCAGACAGACTGGACTAAGTGCTTTTTTATGGTTTCAGAAAAACCTACTCCAGGCATTCGAAATATCAAAATATTTGCATTGTTTGTTGTAAAAATGGTACTTTTCTATTTGATAATACATCTGTATGAAAATAGCATCGAAAAATTCCGAATTGATGGTGCTCTAATAACGTATTTTTAGACCTTCAAAATATCATCTAGTTCGGTCAGTCTGAACACCGACCATTTAATTTTCAATTTAGTTGTAAAGCCATAAAAACAAATGATCCAATTTATTCTTAAATCCTGATCCTCCCCAGGAAAAGAGCTAGTGCGAGCCTTGGGTTGCCAGTTTTTGCTTCAGATAATTATCCACCTTTACTTTCCTGGCGGACCAGCTTCTGGCTTCATTACGGTGTCGCTCAGATACCGGAGGAAGCTCTGCCGGCTGCCGGCCACGGACCTAAGGATCTGGTTGGCCTGTATTTCGATACAGGCTTCCGATCAGTCGTTCCTGGTTCTTTCTAAGAAACAGATGGCCCTTCTGCCAATACTGTTAGCCAATTTGTATCGAAAAGGTAAGACTCCGGCTTCGGCACAGGCCGAGTCGGCTGGCGTAGAAGGCAGATGTCCGAAGATTATCCGGATCGCGTTGTTGTAGATTCCCCCTAGGTTGCTGATCAGTTCGTCGAAGCGTTGACCCGTTATTTCGATCCCGTAAAGCAATCGGCTGTTAACGATTGCGTCGGCAACTCGGTTTCTGGACGTTCGATCGCTTCTTTTCCTTTTTCCGGATATCAGCCTCAGCAAGTTGATTTGAGACTTGCATGCCGATCGGGCATTATCAAAGTGGGCTTTGAAGGAAGGGTGTCGATCGAGGGTAATGCCAACGATCTTAACGGTTTTCTTGTTTGGCATGGCAGTTACTGTTGACCGTGAACGGCTTTTTCGGTGGTTGGTGTTTTGAATTGCAGATGTGTAGTCTTGCGCATTTGGTTGCTGAGATTTCAAAGCCCACATTGTTTGCCCATTTGGCGACTGCATTTACGGCTGCCTGCAATTTTCGCCTGACCATCTTCGGGTGTACCGACCCCTGTGGCTAGCAGCAAAATGTCGTCGGCGTATACCAGTACGTATGCACCTTTCGGCAAGGATTGGAGGACACTATTCATTCCCACCAGCAGGCTTGATAATGCTCATCAACATCATGAGTTCAGTGAAATACTCTAGAGCAGCGTGCTGCCTTTGCTTCTTTGTGAGGGAGCGAAAAAATGCTAAGCAGAGAGGCAACGAAAAATGAGCGAGGAAGATGCAGCACAAAACACAACGGCCTCTGCATCGTTTTGATTTTGCATGGGATTTTGACGTTTACTGGCCTTGTTGTATACAAATTTTATGAAAGAGTGAACGAGAAGGAATGGTTTTTGTGCAGAGCCCCACAGAGTAAAAATCAATCAAAAGAAGGGTGCACTCACAACTCCCCGAGGACTGTTTGTTTGGGCGGCAGACTCAAAAGGTGAGCATCGCAACAAGAGAGAGAGAGTACCTGAAAAAATCCTCGCGTTTTCTTGCACTCTCACTCAAATCGCTTGAGGATCTGTATTGAAAATTTTGAGTTCAGTTTTTTCTTCTCAGAAAAACGGCAAATTCGCCTCCTCTTTGCCTCGCAGAGGATTTTCTATCAAGCCTGCCCACCAGAAAGAGCGTAACGGCGATAACCGATCCCTGTGGAACACCGGTTTCTTCGGGGATTTCTTTGGATTGATGATTCCCGATGCTGACCCGGAAACGACGGTTGGTAAGACTATTTTTCACGAATCTGGCAAGATTCCCAGTAACATCCCCGGGGTCCAGGCTCAGTTGTAGGCCTTGGCCAAGTCCAGGGAGGTCATTTCAACGTGTTCATTTCTTTCTAATGCCCCATTGAGAACATCCCCAAGAGCCGCGAAATAGGTTCCGGTGCCGAAACCTGTCCGGAAAGCGTGTTGAAACTGGTTGTCCAGAAGATCGTTTTTCTCGAGCTACTCCACCAGCCTGCGATTTGCCATGCAATCCATCATTTTTGCCAAACAGCTTGTTAAAGCTATTGGGCGAAAATCGCTGGGATCGTAATTTTTACCACAAGGCTTTGGAATGGGCACTACCAGGCTGTATTTCCAGCTGTAGGGTAGGGTACCAGCTAACCATTCGCTGTTGATTAGATCTAGTGCCTTGCTTTCCTATCGGGGGTAATTTTTTCAACTTCGGATAGCCAATTTGGTCCGGACCAGCGGATTTTCCTTTGCCCTTGCTGAGGGCAAAGAGGAGTTCGTCCATCGAAAACTTGTTAAAGTTCTGAATGGGGAAACCTGGCACTTGTGTCATAGCCAAAGCGGCATTGGTGGGTTGGTGTTTTATTTTATTTTTTTTTGAAAGTCGAGCGGGTATCGATGAAAGGACGAAAGGTTTCCAAAGTAATCGGCCAGGACATCAGCAACAACGATTGGATCCCGGGTCGTCTGGTTACCGGATTTGAGGACTAGACCTCTGATTTGGCGCTTACCCTGGATGGCATTCATCCTACTCCATAATTCCGCGGAGGACTGGTTATCGTTGATTTCGCAAAGGAAACTGGTCCACGATTTTTGCTTGGCTTCACGGATGATAAACTTGCATCTGTTGTTCGCGTATCGCTATTTTTCCATCGCGGCAATTTTCTACGGGTGGTCGGCCGGTAGTCGTCTGGCTACGCGGAGTGCTTTGCGTCTTGCTTTGACTGCTTTCTTTGTAATTTCAGACCACCAACAAAGGGTCCTTCGCCCGGGGGTGGGATTAGTCCTCGGAATGGCCGCCGTAGCGGCCTCGATGATGCTTTTCTAGAATTGATCGATAGACGACGGAGGAGAAGACTCCAGAATTTCCTCCACTCTGTCTTGGAAGATTTCTCTAGTGGCTTGGTCATAGAGCCAGCGAGGTCGACGGGAGGTTTCTGGCGGTGATGAGTTAGGTTGGATCCATATTGGGAAGTGAAGTGATCGCTCCCCAACAGATCGTTGTCCACGGACCCAAGCAGCTGATCGATGATGTTGTGGGACGCTAGCGAGATGTCAATGGATGTTTCTACGCGACCACGGATGAAGGTTTTACAGCCATCATTCAGGACGCATAATCCTGTTTCGGTTGCGTTTTCAAAAATCGTGGAACCTTTGGCGATGTTAATGTCACTGTCCCAGGTAGTATGGTGACCGTTGCGTCTCCAAGGATAATCTTTGGATCAGGTATCTTATCGAATGTATCGATCAGTCGGTTCTTTAGGTTAGCTAATTTACCGTTGGGAAGGTGTAAGCTGACGATTGCCATCAGGAAAGGCCACGAAATTTTAATAGCTGCAATGAGTAGATCGGTGTCCAATTGTAAAACCTCGTAACGAATTTCGTTAATAGTCCCTAACGCAACCGAGTGGTAGAAATTGGACCCTCGAATTGCGGGCCAGGAGTACTTTTTTCCCAATCTGCTGTTCGTAATATCTACAGAGGCTGCAAAGCGATGACGTGTTGATTTACCAACATTTCCAGGTCCAACAAATTGTTGAGAAAACCGTTTATGTTTCACTGGAGAATCAGCCGAGCGTTTCGATTGACATTAGGATGCGAGTGCGTACTAGAGTGGGTCTAAGAGAGGCTTGAAGAAGGGGAAAGTGCAAAGATGCATCTTCCATCTGCGTTTGGGTTGTTACCTGTCTAGGATCCTATTTCGCCTGCCGAGTGTTGAGGTCGGTTCAACCGTTCAAGTCCCCATACAGCTTCTGGTCGGCTGTCGCCCCAACTACTCGTGACCCCCAGGTTGCAGTTGGAATTAAAATCAACGTCGGCAAGGCAAGTTGTCGGGACGTACCACCTAGGTTGGAGTGCATAGGGTGCCCAAAAAGGTCGACAGCCGAACTTGCTCTGTTGGTAGAACAACAAGGAGCCAATAAAGCGCCGGGGCCCAGCGAAGAAGCGATAAAACTATCGTAATTTTCGCTGTTGGTGAGGCAGTCTCAGGGGAGTTTTCTGATTTTGCTTGTTTGGTTTGGTTCGACAGTCGACCTAGGTCCTTCATCAGTGGGCGACACCGAATCCTTGGAGAAGGTGCCCAAAGATGCGTTGACGTGTGAAGTGAATTTGAAAGTTTTTCAGAGATTTTTTTTATTCGAATAGCCGAAGCGGAAGCAAATGGGGAAAAAAACTTTCACATTTGCGACCATCTTCCGGCTTTCGCAAGAAAAAATCCCTGAAAACTACCCATCTTACCAACGGCAAGCTGTTTGCTGCCGCGCGGGAGATGATTGACAGTTCCGTTTTCATCGATCCCCGCACAGCCGAAGGCCAATACGTCGGGTACTCACAGAATGAGCATACACAGAATTTTTACTCAGTCAGCCAGTTTTGCATTGGTTGCCTCATTCGGTGTAGTTTGTACACATGCGCTGCGTGGTGCTGGCTTAGCGTGTGAGCTGCTGTGTTAGATGGGTCTATCGAATCGAGAGCTCAAATTTAAAAAGTCAATTAAATATAACGGCAACGGTCACGTCCTTACGATGAAGACAAGGAATGTTAGTTAGACAACCTTTGTTATTAGTAGAGTTAGGAAAAGTTCTGAGATTCACACTACAGTAGGCAAGCATAGCAAATCACAGTCAGCGAGGGAGGTACAGATACTACATACGAAATTTGATACAAAGTTTTTCCAAACTGCAAGATCTAATATCTAAATCTAATATCTAATTCCAATTTACATTGATTATGTTTTAATTGCTTGATAATCATTCCCTTTCTTTTTTTAGGTTTCCTCTAGATCGCCGCTATACCTTTTGAGCTGTAGGCCAAATCTTTCAAACAATATAGTGCGGTGCAAAACTTCCGAAAATGAAATGAAAATCAGTCAAGGAATTGTTGTCTGGAAAATTGAATATAATTTGTCGTGAAAATTGAAATCTCTACTACTGTGCAATTTGCAACAAATATTGTGAGAACATCTTCCTGGATTTTATGATAATATTACCTACAATTAAAATCGTGTTTAATATTACGTTGGACTCTAGCTTTGGATTCTAAGAACAAATCTTTCAAATCTGTGAGAATGATTTCCAGGATTTTGCAATAATTCTAGGATCTCGCCAAATAACTTAAATAAAGCTTCGAGTTTTGTAAGAATACTGTAGAGGATTTTGCGAAAATCTTCAGACTTAAGTAACAATTCTTCCTAAGATAAACTTTTCATCAGAACATTGTCCAAAATTATAATCTACAATCCTGTCATGGAATCTGTAAGGATGTAGTCCAAGATTTTATCATAATCCTACGCAGAAATATGTGAAAACTATGCTTTGAACTTTGTGAGAATTACGGCATGAAGACATGCTGCGTAAATTCCTTCCAGGATTGTATGAATGTGATAAAACTTTTAACATGATTCTTTGAGACTTCCTCCTATGACTTAGTGAGGATATGTTTGTTCAATGTTTTTGAAAATTTGTGAGTCTTGGTCTTGCGAAATTCGAAAAGCTAAGCCGGGTCTTTTAAATATCTTCCTTCAAGTTGTTGTGAGGTATGTATGGTAAACCAACTTCATCCTCATCAACTTATTCAAGCCTAAAATAAAATAAAGAATTGTTCATAATTAAATTTAACTTGAGAAATATTACAATAACAAATCATGATTATTTCCGCAAATCAAAAAAAAAAAAAAACTTTGTTTGGCAGAAAGAAGAAAACAATGAAATACGACTGTTCGTCACGGCATGCTGAGGATATATTTCCAAGTTTCAGTTCAGTGGTGGAAGTCAGCTTCTGTCAAATATTTTATAGCATATTGATTTTATGGCGAGCGTAAAAAACTGGATAACCGCATTGTACGCCGAACAAATGTTTGTCTCCCAACCCTGCAGGAACAAGTGATGCGACCAAAGGATCAAACACTACTCATATAAAATCCAAACCCATAAATTCCAAACAAAAAACAGGCTTGTGATAAAATTTTCTTACGAGTTTCTTGTTTCGGATGAACTTCTTGGCTAAAATTAATTGAAAATTGTAGACGAATTTCTTTGAAAATTCGTGGGACAAATTTCAGATGAAATTCCTGTCAGAATCCAAAAAAGGGTTCTCTTGGGAAATTTCTAACAGAAGTACTGTGAAATTGAACCTTTCCGTCCTCATAATAGTTCCAAAGCGCCATTAATTCGTAGCAAACTCAATCATATGATTGTTGTGCACTAGTAATTAGAGAATAATTCTCTGAGTATGACAAAAGTCAAGATTTCAACTGAATATCTCAATAAATCATCGAATTATTGAAAACAGTCATGTTACTATCGATAACTTGTAAAATTCTTGGAATCATAGAAGAATTTCTTACTAAATTCCTAAATGAAGTCAAAGCGTTAGTCATTGATGAGTTTATGAAAAATTGAAAGTTTGCCTTTAAAAAAAAATGTTAAGGTTCTTTCTGAAGGTAGAAGATTAGAGCACGAGCATAGATGACCGTACAATCTGTACTTGTAAATAGGACCCCAAACATTCGACAATAACGGCCACATCCTTACGGTCATCGGCGAAGGGAAGGAATGTTAGTGTGACATCCATTGTTTCTAGAGACCGAGATCAGCTGGGGAGGAGGAATCATAGCTGCATGATCAGGATTAACCTTGGTAAATGATGCGATTCATGCAACCACAGTTCAAAAGTCACCTAGACGTCAGTACTTTAAAGACAACGTGAACAAGTCGACACTTTTAGCGTCGAACCATTCAAAGGTTTAATGATAAAAAGGATAAAAATCATGTAATAGGGAACATTCCTACTGTTGTCATGATAAAAATCCTTTAATCATATATAATATAAAATAAAAGCACGAAACGAGCTCACCAAATTGATCATCCATCCTTGACTGAGCCGTAAGCTACTTTAAACATTAAACTAAATAGCTAAACCTGATATTTATCTATTATAAACTAACATTTACCTGAAGCAAAGTGGTCCTAATTTTGGTGCCATCCTTCATCCACAGCGGGTACTGCCCTATCTTCCGGGCGATCACTCCGGTTCTTTTCAAGCCCGGTCGCCACTGCACTGCCGGCAATTCCTCAGTACGGATCAAAGACTGGTTCGACTGATCGAACGTTAGCACTCCCTTTATCAGGGCAGGAGGACCGAATTTGTCGTGCAGCACCTCCTTCACAAAGGAGGTATTCTCCGGGGTGAGCATTTCATCATGAACCTGCAACAAGACCAGGTTTCCAATGCAATCTGTTCAAAATTAATATTAACTAAATAAAAAGGGACTCACCGTTCGTTCCTTTCTGACAAACCAAATCGGGTTTCGTAACCGAGGTCGATTGAGATAGTTTTTGTTGCGTGTTTGATTCAGGCTGAAAAAAAAGCTGGTTTAAGTTTGATTTGTCGGAAATATACGACCAACGATTAAGCTTACCCAGTCAGGAACGTTGTTTGCCGGAAGAGGCGCGCAGTCAAAAGACCTGAATTAAGCATTTCTGAGAGTAAAATTCAGAAAATAAAATTTAATTTTCTACAATGTTCAACATGCGGCTTCGGCAACTGGGACGACGATGGATGGAAAGCAAAACAAGAATCGTTTTGACGATTTCAATTGGTACACACTCGCTTCGGCTAACTCAAATTTGAGTAATTTCAACCCACAATTATAATTTCTTATTAAACGCTACACGCTCTGAGTAGAGGGTTTATTCACAAATTTCTGATGCTGAAAATAGTGATTCTTGATATCAACTCACTCCTTCGTAACGCATTTTGTATGAATATTCTTTTCGAATTATGTGTGAGCTGTAAGGGTTCGTTCAAATATTACGTAACGCTACAGGGGGAGGGAGGGGGTCTTACATGATGTTACGGTCCATACAAAAATTTAAAATTTTCCATACAAAAGTTGTTACGAGGGGGAGGGAGGAAGTCTAAAATTGGCAAATTTTGCGTTACGTAATATTTGAATGAACCCTAACATCCTTACGAAACCCACTTAGGTTATGAAATTTTTGAATGGACCCAAATAAAAATAATAACCAGTTCCGCTTACCGTTGCCGTTCCGCTATTATTGCGTTCGGGCCTTAATACTATTAATAAGCGGTTTCTACACCACCGCTTAGGCCTTAAACCTGGTTTAATTTATGGGTAAACGTGGTTTACGGCTTAAGCAAGGGTGAAGAAATTGGCCCAAAGTCATACACTGGTGTGAAAACGTCGTAAATAATCGAATAAAACGTGTATCATTTTGTCTTTTTTGTGAGAAACAATAGAAACTCCCTAGTTTTGTGACCGCGAGCTGATTTCATGCTAAAATTAAGCGATTTACACGGCAAAAAATTGTTGACAAGAGGATTCATTTTTAAACAGTTCTAGCTAGAAGACAGTGTTGTGAAAAACTCAATTTCTCATAACTCACGCTTGGGATTTTTCATGCGTGTGTTGTTAATCACGCAACTCAGGAGTCAAAAAATCATGGATGAGGTGGCTCACCTTTTTGACTCATTGTCTCGTATTTCCACAATTTACTCACACATGGCAATAATTTCTTGTTAGTCTGATAAGATTATAGTAATCCTTTCTAACGTAAACAACAACATTCGGGTTTCACAAGTTTTTGACGGGTTTTGAGACTGAATCATATATTTACGGTCTGAGTTGATTGAGTGATTTTGCATTCAAAATCTCAAGCATGAGATTTGCGAAGCAGATCTCTGGTGAGTTTGCTTTCACGGGAAGAGCGTATTGATTGAAATTTGAGTGTCTATCAACACTGTTAGATGACAGGTTATGATTCTTCTTTTTTTTTTTCAAATCATTTATTTGGTAGGCTCATTTGTTTTCTAAAAACTCTACGGAGCCGAATATCTTTACAGAACAATTTGTTATTCTAAAAAAAAATCATACTAAATTATCAATAGCGGGTCTTGCGAGCGACCTTGGTTTTTGGCCCGGCACCTGTACTGGAACCCGAACCAGAACGTGAAGCCGCAAACTCGGCCCGCCGTTGGGTTGCTTTTTGAGTTCAGCATCGCTCGTGGATTGCTTTGGCCACTTCTCCCAGTTTTTTCCATACTTTCTTTCCGCCGGCGCTCTTTTTTCCGAATCAGCTCCTGTGTCACATACGGATTGCTCTATCTGTTCCGTTTCTAATTCTTCCGTGGATTGGTCGATGTACTCTTCTTCTTCTTCCTCTTCTTCAAGGACTTCGATTATGTCCTCCTCCAATGCTTCCGACATCTCCAATGCTTTTGATGTACTTGCTTCTCCAGACACAACGTCAGCATATGAACAAGTTCCAGAATTTCCATGTTTCCTCTTATCCTTGTTGTTTTCGGCTTTGCCGTTGTGGGCAAGAGTCCTGCGGTGTCCCAATTCTCGACACAGGAAACACGTGTCCTTCAGACCTTCATAGAAAATCCTCCCTTTCCTATGACCAACATCGATTGATGGTGGGATATTCGTTTTAACGACCATGTACACTCCACGCACTCCTGTGTACATGTGGTCGAGGCAAGGTCCGACGGAAACTTCTCTCGGACCACATACTCAATAGTACCAAACTTTCCGAGCACCGACGACAAACTATCGTCCGGCAGTTCAGGTGGCAAATCAAACACACGGACGTATTGTGTATTTGCACCCGCTGTCGACATCCTCACCGTTACTGCTTTTCCGTTCGCATAAACGAATTGCCGTGGATCCACATTCTTGCGCAGTGATTCCGTCATAGCCTCTTTCGACGTAAATTTGATGAACAGCGAACGGTCTTGCGCTGTTTTATACGCAGTTTCCATTGACATCAAGTCCGTGTCCAGCTGCTTTAGGAAAGATGCTACTTCCACCCATGATGGTTGTGGACAACCCACCGGAAAGCGAAACTGAACGGTATTGATTACTTTTTCACTCATGCTGTTTGTACAGCACAAAAAAGCACCGCGATAGGTGTAGCAACAGTGAACGACCGTGAAACAAAGCGCACTTGGAAACTCTGCTAATAATAAACGAGAAACCGATCAAGAGGGAACACAAAACTTGCGTCCGTGCTCGACGACGGCAACGAGAGAACTGATGATGATTCTTCTTAATTTTCTCTTAACCGTATGAAAGATACCGGAAAGCTATTTACGTCGATTTAAAAAAGTAATCGAGAATAGGGTCCTAAAGCCCTGTCCAAATTTTAGCAAATGTCAAATAGGAACAACCCCAGGGTGAAAAAGATAAGCCCCTGTGGCGTTTTTGCCAGGGTGGTTGTACAGCTGTCAACTACAAACAAAGCTCGCCTAACAATCATCTCTCGGGCGGGTCGGCCCAAACAGCATCATCTCTCACGCGGGCCGACCCAAACAGCACAGGTCGAAACGCGGGCCATGCCACGCAGCAGATGCTGATGCATTTCAACACTCAAACAGCGGGATGTCTAGCAGCGTTTTGATCCAAACGAATACACCCACAAAACATGAACGGTAGGCGCACCTCGTTGCGTATACCCCCCCTGGTTTTTGCCGACTCAGTGAATGTCAAACATGATCTAAAGTGTCAAGGGTCAAATCTGAACCTATTTTTTAAATTAAATTTTAAATTTGATATAATCGTTATTTGAACAGGAAAAAACTGCTAAAGTGGTTGCAAGAACATGCTCTTTCGTCTTATAAAATTAAAACAAGATTTCATTAAAAATTTTAAGACCCTATTGATAATATTCTTAACTTTTTAATGTAGAGGACTTGAATCATAGAAAAATTGATCTCCGTGTGAAGAAGTTGAGTGGTTTTGTTGAAGAATTTCTATGAAAAGTCGAGCGTTCGGAATTTGAGGCAAAACAGTACTCATGAAAATTTGCAATGAATAATCTGTTTGTAACTCACATTTCAAGGATTTATGATCCGCTTCAAATAAGTGTGCAAAGCATGAAACGATAAACAAATCTCACAAATCCCAACAACAACAAATAAGTGAAACACGCCGAATATTCCTATTGGAATAGTCTTATCAGTTTACTCCGAAGCTCTTTCTCACAGATACGCAAATCTTTCGTAACGAAAAGTTTTCCAGATTTTCAAATAAACTGCAAAGCAACATTACAACTAACTTGCTTCCACTATCAGTATGGCAACCATAGCCCCAATCACGAAGATATCCCCCAGATTGATTCGGATACTGGGCTGCAACCCGGGACCCATGACCCTGCAGGGTACCAACACCTACATCATCGGTACCGGAAAGCGGTAAGTCATCCATCATAGGGGTTGAGAGAGAATGATACCAATATCAGGGCTGGTGAAGGTCTTTGTTAAGAGACTTGGACACTATTCCAATGCAAGTCTCTGAAATTATATTTCTCTTTATAATAAGGCTCAATAATCCATCATTCAATCATCGAAAACTAAAATCAGTTTTTCATTTAAATATAAAGAAATCCTTATGAAAATCTATCATTTAATTATAGATAGTAAGTGCAATGTAATGATGGATTTTCATGAATATTGCTACGATTGTGAGCGAAAAAAATGGTTTGAACAATTTGAAAAACGATGATGGTTATTTTTCTCATAAATCTTGGTTCAGAATTTTTAGGAGGCTCACAAGAAACCGTTACGCGATTATTTTTCAGGAATTTCTTCTCAGATTCTAGAAGGAAAAGCCTCCGGAATTCTTCTAGTGATTTCACTAGATATTTTTTTGGCATCCTTCCATAAGTTTCTTCAGAACATATCCTTTGAATTCGTCCAGAAATGTTTCAAAAGGTGTTTAGAGGAATTTCTCAAGTATTTGCGCTTTGGAAAATTCAAGGCAGCTATCTCTAGTAATTCCTCCTAAAGATAAAAAAAAATCCTCCAGGTTTTTCCCCCTATGTAGCAGCCCTAGTAGTTACTCTATCAAATTCCTAAAGGAGTTCTGTCTTGAAAATTTCCAAAGGTTTATTCAATAGTTTTTGCAAAGCTGGTAGCGACTGAGTGTCTTAAAAATAGGAGCTTTAGAGTTCTCTTGCCTGATGAAAGAAACCGAGAAGCAGCCAAACCAAGAAAACAAAACGAAACCTAACAGGGTTCAGGCAGAAGATTCATTTCATTTATTTAGTTAACATCTAGACAAATAACACTGAATCAACAATTTCACGCCACAATACTCGGTTCGTGGCCGCATCTCTCCATCCTCGGTTCTGCCCCACGCTCGTCAAATCGATACGCACTTGATCCGCTCACCTGTCCGGCATTCTTGCAACATGCCCTGCCCATCGTATCCTTCCAGCTTTAGCCACCTTCTGGATACTGGGTTCGCCGTAGAGTTGAGCGAGCTCGTGGTTCATCCGTTTTCCGCCACACACCGTTTTCCTGCACACCGCCGAAGATCGTCCTAAGCAACCGACGTTCGAAGACTCCAAGTGCTTTCAGGCCCTCCTCGAGCATCGTCCACGTTTCATGCCCGTAGAGGACTACCGGCCTTATGAGCGTTTTGTACATGGTACATTTGGTGCGGGCGTGAATCTTTTTTGACCGCAGCTTCTTGTGGAGGCCATAGTAGGCCCGACTTCCACTGATGATGCGCCTCCGTATTTCACGGCTAACGTTATTGTCAGCCGTCAGCAAGGATCCAAGGTAGACGAACTCGTCGACCACCTCGAACGTATCCCCGTCTATCGTAACACTGCTACCTAGGCGAGCCCTGTCGCGCTCGGCCCCACCAGCTAGCATGTACTTTGTCTTGGTCCACTCACCATCAGCTCAACTTTTGCTGCCTCGCGTTTCAGGCTGGTGTACAGATTTGCACTTTTTTTTAATGTTCGGCCGACAATGTCCATATCATCCGCGAAGCAAACAAATTGACTGGATCTCGTAAAAACCGTAAACCGGCTGTTAATCCCGGCTCTCCGCATAACACCTTCTAGCGCAATACTGAACAACAGGCACGAGAGTCCATCACCTTGTCGTAGTCTCCGGCGGGATCCAAACGAACTGGAGAGTTCGCCTGAAACCTTCGCACAATTATGCACACCTTCCATCGTCGCTCTTATCTGTCTCGTGAGCTTCACGATAAAGCTGTTGTCGTCCATGATTTGCCATAGCTCTACGCGGTCGATACTATCGTATGCTGCCATGAAATCGATGATAAGGTGATGCGTCGAGACCTGCTATTCACGACATTTTTTTGAGGATTTGCCGTATAGTAAAGATTTGGTCCGTTGTCGATCGGGCGTCAACGAAGCCGGTTTGATAACTTGCCACGAACTCGTTTACTACAGGTGACAGATGACGGAAGATAATCTGGGATAATACTTTGTAGACCGCATTTAGAATGGTGATCACTCGGAAGTTTTCACAATCTTACTTGTCGCCTTTCTTGTAGATGAGGCATATTACCCCTTCCTTCCACTCCTCCGGTAGCTGTTCTGTTTCCCAAATTATGCCTATCAGCCGGTGCAGACAAATGGCCAGCCTCTCCGGGCTCATCTTTATGAGTTCAGCACCGATACCATCATTACCAGCAGCTTTATTGTTCCTTGAGCTGGTGAATGGCATCCTCCCTCAATGTGGGGGCTGGTTGGTTTCCATCGCCTGCAGTACTGACGAAGGCATTTCCTCCGTTGTCCCGTCCTTCATTGCCTGTGCTCTCAGCGCCATTCAGGTGTTCGTCGAAGTGCTGCTTCCACCTTTTGAACACCTCAGGCTCGTCCGTCAGAATGCTCTCATCCTTATCCCTGAACACTCGGCTCGCGGCACAATGCCGTTGCGGGAAGCGATAGAACTTCTGATAGAACTTACATGTTTCTTGCGACCGGTACAGCTGTTCCATTTCCTCGCACTCCGTCGCTTCCAGGCTGCCTTTTTTTTTCTCCCGAAAGAGGTTGGTCTGCTGTTGCCGTTTCCGTCTATAACGTTCTACGTTCTGTCGGGTCCCTTGCTGTATCATGACCGCCCGCGATGCATTCTTGCATCTGTCTACATTGCTCGTCGAAACAATCGTTCCGTCGACTCCGTCCCACACAGAGGACTGACACGACTGTCATCCTGCATACATTTCGGCTCTTCCTCACATCATTTTTGGTCCTCCGCGTTTTGGTACCCACTTTCTGGTCGGTTTGCCCTAACGTGCTCCTTATTTTAGAGTTTACGGTCCATGTGCTGCTAGTGCTAGTTTCTGGCAATTAAATATAGTGCGTTCAATCGTCGTATTTGATGACGATTTTCCTCTTTTCAACATTTTGTTAAATGTTTTACGCATCAGTGAGGTATCATTGATGTCTCCTATCCAAAATATCATATGTTTTGTCAGTCCCAAAATATTCAAAACAAAAACATTGGACGCCATGTTAAATCTATGTTGGGCTCATTTCATCCCCCTGGTCCCACATACTCGACATTTCTCTCAGCTGCATTGTTGATGGCTGCTTTTAACGACGTTCTCCAGCAGTCCTCAAGAGGAGCTTCATCCAGCTCACCCTCTTCCGGTAATGCAGCCTCGAGGTGCTGCGCGTATGTAGCTGCGACATCCGATTGTTTAAGGTGATTATAGAACGAAGCCACACCTCAAATTTTCAAGAGCGCAAGGCTTAAGAACCAAACAGCGCTTCGCGTTGAAAATTTATCCCCTGGTTTACCAACCAGCAAGCAAGTAATTTGATTAATTTTCAGCGCGAACTGTTGTCAGATTCTCCAGTCTTGTGCACTTGAAAATTCAAAGTTTAGCTTCGTTTTATAATCACCTTAAGCAGCTCTAGGTCATCCCGGGGCGGCCGTCGGTACCGTACGTTGTTAACGATGGAGTTTTGAGCGCAGTTTAACCATCACCAGCTAGATAGTGGTCAGAGTCGATAGGTCCTGACGTCGATAATGTCGGAGAAGTACCGGCCATCAATCAGAACGTGGTCGATTTGTGATTCTGTCTGCTGTGATGATCTCCAGATGTATCGGTATGGAAAGCTGTGCTGGAAGTAGGTGCTACGAACAGTTTTGTGAAAAATTCAATTTCTCATCACTCACGCTTGAGTTGTCAGTCACGCAACTCAGCAGTCAAAATATCATGGATGAGTTGGCTCACCTTTTTGACTCATTGTCTCGTATTTCCCCAGTTTACTCACACACGACAATAATTTCTTGTTAGTCTGGTAAAATTATAATAATCCTTTCTAACGTAAACAACAACACTTGGGTTTCACGTGTATTTAACGGGTTTTGCGACTGAAATATTTTTTACGGTTTGAGTTGATTGAGTGATTTTGCATCAAAATCTCAAGCGTGAGATTTGCGAAGCAGATCTCTAATGAATTTGCTCTCACGGGAGAGCGTTTCGATTGAGATTTGAGTGTGGGTCTATCAACACTGGCTACGAATGGCCATATTCTTGGAGGCGGCGAAATCAATTAGTCGTAAGCCGTTTTCGTTCGTCAGCCGATGGACTCATCCTCCTGGCCAACTTGAGCGTTTAGATCTCCTATGACGATTTTGGCGTTGTGGCTTGGACAGCTGTCGTACTCGCGTTCGAGCTGCGCGTAAAAAAGCGTCTTTCATCATCAGTGCGGTACTCCAATCTACTTTTAAATCTCTCTATTGAGATTCTGCTCAGAGGAATACATTGAAAAGAGTAACAATGTATGTTGGAAACCAGTAGCGCGGGCTTTCAAGACTTCTTTGAGAAAATATCAAAGAATTATTGAAGATTTTTTTTGTAGGAACCTTAGAAGAAATTTTTGGAGCAATTGCTGAAGATAGTATTAGAGAAATCCTTTGTAGAAGTTTTATATAAATTCAGTAAGGCAATTTAGTAGGAAATCGCTAATAAATTTTTTAGGCATGTATGGACAACTTATTGATTGAATTTTTGAAAATGTTTTGACTTGAAGGATGTTCCAGTGAAATAGATGGATGAATCATTGGATAAAATTTTAGAGGAATTTTTACTTTCTTGAAAAATTTCATAATGAATTTTTGGAGGAATTCTGATGATTTCGAAATGATATTCGGAGCAATTCCATTTTTGTTGTTTTGGGTAAATATGGGTAAATCCTTGGTTATCCTAAACAATTTTTTTTTTCGAAAATTTCCTCAAGAAAATTCGTCGAACTTCTTTAGAAATTTCCAGAGTAATATCTAAACATTTTATCTGAAATTTTTCTGTTCAAATTCCTAGAGTAAATCATGAAAAAAACACATACAGTAATACAAAATTACAAAAATGTCTTCGATCTTTGAGAAATGTCTGGTATGCTATGAATATTTTTTTCAGCATTTATCCGATCAATATAAATTATATAATATTTAAAAAAACAAGCCAGTCTTCTAAGAATTATGTTATTTTTCTGTTGTTTTCCACTCATGAAAATATCGTTAATCCCTCTACCGGCAGCTTCATTTTTTACCGCAAAAGCAAAATTTGAATCGCTATAAACTTTTTATTTCTCGATATTTTTGCACCATGTTTTCACAGGTCCTCAAAAACTCTTCTAGTTTCAGAATCTGTGTTTACTCCTTGAGGGACCGACGCGTAGCCGTAAGCCACTTAAATTTCACAGGCTACAGAATTTTTATCGTATTCGAATTTTCACTCTTCGGAACAATACAATAATGAGAGTGAAAAATGAAGCAATTTGGTGAAGCCGTCTTTGAGAAATGAGCATTTTGGTGTCTGGTACCACGCTAACCAAATAAAGAAATTGAAATGAATGCTCAACCGATTTGTATGATTTTTTTTCAGAGTAGCTCTTTATTACCTGTCGTTATATAGTCCACATTTTATTTATTTATTTATTTATTTATTGATAAATTGGCCAAAAACAAAATGGTCGCCAAAGATACTTTGTATGGAGAATGTCGGTCCCTCAAGGAACATCGGAATATCTTCAAAACCAGATCACCAATGATTAATATCGACACGGAAGAGTTGTTTGATAACTTGTGAAAAAATGGTGAAAAAATATTGAGAAACAAAAAACTTATCACGATTAAGGGTTAAAAAAGGGATTAAAACGCTTGAAAACAATAGAATTTCCCAAACTCAAAACCGACCAAAATGTCGCTCAAAAATAAGCTTAATTAGATCTCTTAGCGTTTGAGTCCCTCAAATAACGTACCTTTCAATTTCCAGTTTAGGATTAAAACATATTTGCCAACGTTTGTCCTATCCATTGTTTCGAACGTGGACGCGCCTTTGTTGGAAACTCAAAGTGTTTTAATTTTACAGTCAAGGCTTTATGTAGAATGCTTTTTCTATATCTAGCAAGACCAGAAGAATAGCTTTCAGATTTGTTGAAACGAATCAAATTTTCGAAATCCGAACTGTTCATTGGTAAAGAATTGAATTTTCGTCATTCTGTTCAAAATGACCTTTTCAAAAAGTTTACTGATGGACGAAAGTGAATTGATTGGACGATACCTAGAAGCTTGTGCAGGATGTTTGTCCGGTTTTAAAATTGATACAACCATGGCATTTTTTTTTCATTTTTCAGGAAATTATGCCAATTGAAAACATTTGTTAAATATATCTAGCAAGAGTGGTAAACTAACTTATGTTGATCTTCTTTTTCCATCAGTCGCATTCTATTGGACGCAGGCGATGAAAACGTCCCCGAGTACATAGGACACCTGAAGAAGGTGATATCCGATGAGCGGATTTTGATTAATGATATCATCGTGTCACACTGGCATCACGACCACATCGGAGGAGTGGACGAGGTGCTAGATATCATCGAGAATAAAGGTAAGTGTTTAATAATTAAACTGCATAATTTCAAAAATAGGGGCCCAAATAGCCGTAGCGGTAAACGCGCAGCTATTCAGCAAGACCAAGCTGAGGGGCGTGGGTTCGAATCCCGGTCGAGGATCTTTTCGGGTTGGAAATTGGAAATCTCGACACCCCTGGGCATAGAGTATCATCGCACCTGCCACACGATATGCGAATGCAAAAAACACACGTAGACTAGCATACGCTCGCCATACACAGTTTGTTTTTGTTTTCCTCAAAGAAACTTGCACACACTTTCCAGACTTATCAAAATGCATATGGAAATATTACCCAATTTGAAATATTTACACCCGGTTTCTGGGTGTTTTTCTAAACTGAGTACATATTGTTTTCCTCTAAGGTTCACAACTACATCTACACTAGGGCATTCATACCATTGGGCGTGATAACCACTATAACTGTGGAAGTGCTCATAAGAACACTAAGCTGATGAGCAGACTCTGTCCCAGTTGGGATGTAACGCCAGAAAGAAGAAGAAGAAGAATTTCAAAAATCTTTAGCTATTAGTAAAGAAACGTCTGATTGTAAACATGTTTGAACTGGTAATATGAATGTTATAATAAATTTGGAATCAGATCAAACCTTTAAGGTGAAACATCTCGGAATCCAAAGATGGCCGGCACAATGGCCGACTTCTCCCCCTACTCACGTTTTCAAAGGCACAAAACTGGAGAAATAGTTGGCAAACGTTCCTGATCTTCTTATTTTAAGAGTTCTGCTAGTGCACAAAGCCAAAATAAAAAGTGCACTGTTGTGGGATGCTTTCTTTGCGAGATTTGTGGCCTTGAAGTTTTAGTGCAATCTTAGAAATTGATTCTGTGATAGCTTGAATTAAGTACGTCCACTCTCTGTAGGTGCATACAATAATCTGAATTTATTATTTCCAAATCTAATCAAAGCCTACTAATACACAACGATAGCACAGATTCCAAACTGTTTCACCTTAAGAACACTGTTAGCGATAACAAGAATTTTAAGATTTTCGCATGCTTCATACAAAATCAACCAAATTACCTAATCTTTTCCCGAGCAAATATTCAATTTGAGTTATTTACCGAAAATATCAAAAAAATTCTGGAAAAAATATTAAATTTTATTCAAACCAAGCCTTCAAGAGTTCTCGATTTTTCCGTCTCTTACCCCATTTGCACAACTGACTAAATGAAAAAAACTGTTGATTAGTTAAGCAGAACGAATGTAAAAGTAATAAGAATTAGTATGATTCTCATGCCAAAAGGATGTCGCTAGCCATTACAACAATCAGTTGTAATCTGCCAGTTACTGGAGTACCATCAGAATTCTCACATGTGTGCATAATTTTTTTTTACATTTAGGTTTTCTTATTTCGGCATTATACAGAGCATTTCTTTTCTGTTTCTTGAATACTAAACTCTTATGTCTTAGATTCCTGCAAGGTTTGGAAATTCCCCAGGGCCGATGCTCCGGACGGTACCATACGGAACGCCAACATCAACCACCTGAAGCACGGTCAAAAGTTCAACATAGAAGGAGCGACACTAGAAGTGCTGCACACCCCGGGTCACACCACAGACCATGTCGTATTGGTGTTGCACGAAGACAACTCGCTTTTCAGTGCAGACTGTATCCTGGGCGAGGGAAGCACGGTCTTCGAAGACCTGTACGAGTACACGAAGAGCTTGCAGGCCATTCAGGATGCGAAACCATCGGTTATCTATCCCGGTCACGGTAACATTATTCTGGTGAGTGTTCATGTTCCACACGAATCCAATAAATACGCGTATTTCAACTTTTGGTAATTCGCAAATGTCCCCTTTCAGGATCCGGTGGAACGCATCGCCCAGTACATTAGTCACCGCAATCAACGGGAGTCGCAAATCATGTCGGTATTCGAACAACAACCAAGCACTCTGTTCGACGAGATGGACCTCGTTAAGGAAATCTATAAGGATACCCCGGAACACCTGTGGAAAGCAGCAGCCTACAACGTTAGTCATCATTTGCGGAAGCTTCACATTGAAAAGAAAATTACTCAAGATGGTGACAGGTGGAAGCTGGTTCCGCAAGCGTCACTCTAACAATGATTTATCTGAAACATTAGTTGTTATGTGGTTGTATTATTTTGTTGCTGGTATAATGTAGAACCTTTGATGAGCTTAAATATATACAATTTCAGTTTACACCCTGCACATAATTTGAACATTTAAAAAGAAAATTTACACCATCAGTGAAAGATTTTTTTGTTTGATGAAATTCGACTTGGGCGGGAATCGAGCCCTCATTCCGTACCAAAGAATGCTTAAATGACAGACGCCGTTTTGGCCATTCCTCAGCCTAGTGACAAAATCCACAAAAGCAGGAAGTTTTTCAGCCAAGTTTTTCCAGGATTCATTATATAGCTTTTTATTCCTTTATCATTCTGTATCATTTCAAACATTAAATACATTAATTTCTCAGATCTAGCTGGTCTTTGTTAAGCTATTATTAACATTTTGTCAAAGACACATTTGCCGTAGTAGTTCAAAAATTTTACAGGTGAATTTAATTACCCGGCTTATTAGGGACTCGTTTTGTTATAAACTTAACCTAAATATATAAACACTCTGTTTGTGTCCGCATATTATCCGTATAAACTTTGAACTTTTTCCAATATAATTCCTACATAGTTCACTATTTTGAACTATTATATTCTCAAGCACACCCCATGACTCGCTTTGTTTAACTTTGTCTGTGGTTCAACTGTCTGACGTCACTAACCGCACGACCATGAAGCCCACAGATTTGTTTGAAGACCCGAAGAATGTACTTTAATTTAATATAAAACTACCAATTTGTCTTTGTATATCTTTGTATTTTTTAACACTTCAGTAGTCACGCTATTGTATTTTGTACAACACTGGTGAAAAAAGCTCGCCTTTCGCTCACAACAGCAGCGTGGTGGTTCTGACGGTGGCGAACCGCGCGACGACTGGAAGGTTAAGAACTATGATCAAAAATTAATAAATGATTTACTTGGATTGCATACGGAAAAGTTGTAGATCTAGGTAAAACCTACAACTTTGCTGAAGGCAGCATACCGTTAACTTTAAAATCTTGTGAGTTACAGGCGAATTTCTTGTTTTTAAGTGTATTAACTCAAGAGCGGTCGCGCATTCAGCCATCACCAGCGCCATCTCGCTCAAGCTGTGTATGAAAAGCGGGCTGTTTTCAAGGTACGTGTACTCAGTACACGCATGCGACCGATCTTGGGCTAATGAAGTGTATTTTCTCAATTTACAAAAATCACGTTCTCACAGTTTTTGCAGAAAAAGTTTCCTAATGTGTGGTTTTTCGAATACTGCTAAAAAATATCGAACCAACTCTACGAGTTATGGACGTCTAAAGATTTCATAGTTTTTCAAATAAATTAGCTTATAACTTCAAAATCACAAGCATTACAGACTTGCAATGTTCAGCTAAAATGTGTAAGTTAGACCAACATAACTGATTTTTCTGGTCCACCCTAAGTTAAAACTTTCAGAATTAATTTATTTAGTTCAAATGAAGAGCAATAGCAGAAGTGTCTTCGACAACGTTGTCGTCAAAAGAAAAGGCTTGAGTTAAAATTTGAACTTAAATAAGGGGCACCCTATTCAACTTTTTCCTTGAACGATACAAAACTCAATTGCAAATATAACTTCTCTAAAGATATCGAACGTCTAAAATCGACGAGAACAGAGAAAACACTTTTTTCCTTACTAAATTGTCGATTCGGACCATTGTGCAATGTTCTCACAGGTAATTTAAATTCCACCCCTTTTCTTCCTACAGGAATTTTTCGTGGAATAACTTACGAAGCAATTCCAACGGAAAAAAAATATTTGATGAGTGCTATTCAGGATATTTCTCAATTTAATACCCTGAAAGTCCTAGTTGTGTTTTCCTCTTTTAGAAACCCTTCTAGGATTGATTTGGTATTGACTGACTCAGTCAACTTTGAAGCCAACAGGTTAATCATGCTTTGACTCTGATCATGTCCCTATTTCATTTCAAATATCCTATGAAGCGATTCTCAATCCTATCAGCTCCACTTTCAATTATTTACGAGCCGACTGGAATACATGACTGCACTTAGATCCAATTCAATAAGAAATGGGACTTTCCGCCTACTCTCGAAGTGCACATTTTAGCAGCTCTTATATTATTGATCAATAACTGCGCCGGCCAAGTCTTTACAGTTAGGGGGGTCCGTATCCGCCTTGATGTTCCGCTTTCGCTTCATAAGCGGAAGGTCATGGGTTCGATTTCTAGCCCCTCCACAAAAAACCTGTCCAGCCATCAGAAGACGCCGCACGGAGGACCGTTGTTTGGGGAGCAAATCCATCCTCCATCAGTATCAGATGGTGACTGAGACAAACTGACCTTCTTCGCAGGCAGCTAACTTCAAAGGACTCAGGAACACGGCAAAACGAACCACCGCAAGAGCAATGGACTATGGCTTATATGGAAATCGATTGGACTAACAGCAGATCACTCTCCTACCTGATCGGTGTGAGAGTAAAAGAGTAGAAGAGAGTGAAAGTAGATGTAAATATAGATTAGTTGAAAATAGATCTGTATCGATAAAGAAGATACAGATTGACTATGATTCCGGCACAGTGGTGGCCACGAGTACAAAGTGCCTTCAAATTCTCCACAACCATCACGGAAAGGGTGTTAGTGAGAGATAAAAAAGATCTGCGAATCACCTGCGATCCATGGACAAGGAAGAAAAATATTACTCTTACCTAAAATTAGTTTTGAATTATTGTATCGCGGTGATAAGATATTGGTAAAAGATAAAAAAAGTACGTTGGCATACATAATGTCGAGCTTTTCAAAAGTTGTTTTTAGTACTTACTTGATACTTGATGGGCTACAATTCGCTACGATGAATCTGCGCCGAATGGATGAGTCTTCTACACTGGGCTCGGTCCTGGGCCAATCGCTTCTAGTCGCCCTGAACGTTAAGTGCCCTAAAGTCCTCATCAACTGCAAAAAGCCATCGTGTGCACGGTCTACCACGAAGTCGGCGGCATCGTCCGGGTTCTCTGTTCAATTTTATCTTTGCTTGTCGTTCTTCCGGCATACGGGCAACGTGATCAGCCCAACGCAGCATGCCGTGTTTAATGCGCTTGACAATATCCACCTCTTTATACACTTGGTACAACTCGTGATTCATGCGACGCCGCCAGATGCCGTTTTCTAGTTTACCGCCGAGTATGGTTCGCAGCACTTTACGTTCAAACACCCCGAAAGCTCTCCGGCCGACTACCTTCAACGCCTATGATTCATGACCATATAGGACAACCAGAAGGATCAGTGTCTTGTATAACGCGAGTTTTGTTTTCGTTTGCAGGCTACGGGACTTCAGCTGGTTACGGAGCCCGTAGAAAGCCCGACTCGCAGCTGCCATACGTCTTTTCACCTCGCGGGTAACATCATTATCATCGTATATCACTAGTGTTCCAAGATAAACAAATTCTTCGACCACTTCAAACTTTTCACCACATAGCACCATTTCGCTACCACTAACACGTCCGGACCCACGTTGACCACCAGCTATCATGTACTTCGTTTTTGTAGTGTTAATCGTGAGCCCGATCCTCGCTGTCTCCCTCTTGAAAGGCACGAACGCCTCTTCGCGTGTGCTAATGTGGTACCGCTTCTCTGCACACCGAATCTCCTGATAGCACCTTCGAGCACTGTGTTAAGGCCGCACGGGACGTCATTATAATCATCCTATCCATTTGAAGAAGCAGATCTCAAGTACCACTCCATATATGGATGTGAAAAATTTATCACTATATTCTATATATGTGGTGCACAATCGATTCAGCTTCATCGGTTCACTAAAACTCGAGATTTGCTTCGGCAAAGTTTTGATGATAATTGTTAGAGTGAGACAAAAGATAGGGAAAATAACACGGTCTCCCGTGTCCCCTTAAACAGCAAGTTAGAAAGAGAGTCACCCTGTTTCAATCCATCTAAGGTTACGAACGATGACGAAATCTCGTCCACCACTCACACACTTGATTTCGATCCATCAAGCGTTGCAGGAATCAGTCTAATCAGCTTTGCCGGAAAGCCATGTTCGGACATAATTTGCCATAACTCGTTTCTCTTCACTTAGTCGTACGCTGCTTTGAAATCAATAAACAGATGATGAGTCTGCAAGTTGTACTCCCGGATTTTATCTAGAATTTGACGCAGGGTATTCATCGTTGATCGGCCCTCTCGAAAACCAGCTTGGTATTCGCCGACAAAGGACTCCTCATACGGTCTCAATCTGTTGAACAGAATTCCAGACATGATTTTGTACGCCGAATTAAGGAATCCCTCGATAATTGGCGCACTCCAGTCGATGCCTTTTCTTGTACAAAGGGCAAATGAGACCTTCCAACCAACTAGTAGGTTCCCATATCCTCCAAATGATACGGTGGAGGAGTTCGTGCAGCTGCTCACTTCCGTGTTTGAGAAGTTCGGCCGGAAGCACGCCCAGGTAACCATTAAGCACTGTTATAAGCGGAATATGAGCCATTTAACGGCATTTCAGTGCCTACTAGCTTCATAAAACATTTTCAAATGCTAATAGGCACTGTGACCCTCAGGCACTGATATTGGTCTTATATGGGTATATAACGCTTTTTTTAGTGCTTGTAAGCCCTGTGTAAATAAGCTGTTCAAACGACTGTCAATGCTGTTCAACGGCCTATTGTCATGACGTTTGCAAACCAAAACAAAAATTAAGCGGGATTGCGAAGCCAAAAGAAATTTCATATCGCGCTCGCACCTACGAAAAATATCGTAGGCAGCTGGCAACGCATGAGAAAATATAGTGAAACACATTTATCTGCCTCTTTTTCTCACACCCAAGACAATGCAAATAATGTATCCACGAATGCATCTTCGAAGTCCCGAAAAACTTTCAGAACGAATCTGCGGTGGAAGACGTTGCCATGAATGCTTTGATATATGCTGCATTGCTGCACTATTATGATGCTGGAGATTTTTAGTTATAAATCAAAATATGTACTAAATCGATTGTAAAGGTTTGGGAAGGGGTGGAGGGGGGTTGGTTTGTTGGATGATTGGCGGTTAGTTTTTCTGTGGATTTAGCTTTCGCCGCCCTGGTATGTGGTAATAAACATCTAGACGCATTCCATCAGGACCTCGCCGGCATAACCAGCATTGCTCATGATTTAGCAGGAAAAATATACACATGCCGCTGCAATGTTAACTCTTTCAAATACGATGTTAAACCTACGAAATCACTTGTGCATCAATGGAGCAGATGGGAAAACGACGAGCATTACCGATAAGAACACCGACAACTGCAGTTTGAGCCTGGATCACGCAGCAAAAAATACATCCCAGAGGAAAGCATGAGAAACAGAAACATTTTTTTTTTCTTTTTTTGCCGCTTGCTATAAAATTTTGACATCTCTCATTTTAGTGACTCGGTACGAATAGGCTGTTTATCAGCCGAATAATTCGCCAAAAATGGCTTTTTAACAACCCTTAATTATGATATAGATCCTGTTAGCCCTGTTGGCTATGCCTTTTATTCGACTATAGAACCGAGTTGGTGCTAGTTTTTACGGCTTATTGGTTACTTGGGCGTCTTTCCCTGCAGCCTTGTTGTTCTTCAGCCCATTTATAGCTTTCTTTGCCTCATCTTGCGTTGGATATTCCACAGCCTGTCCATCGTCATCGATTTGGATTCTGTTACCAGATCCACTTCCGCAATCTCCGTTTAACGATGACTCGAAGCACTCTTTCCACCTGGCGGCCACCATTGCTTTATCCGTCAGCAAGTTTCCTTCAATGCCGTTGCGGGAGACGGCGCTGTTTTTCTCCGCACACCATTGACGGATTCGTAGAACCGTCGCATGTCATTCTGTTCCATAGCTTCTTGCGCCTGAGTAATTACTGCCTCTTCATGCTCCTTTTTCTTTCTGCGATGGATCCGTTTTTTCGGCTGCCCTTGCTTCCTTGTACCGCTCTCTGCTCGTACGGGTACCAGACACCAGCATCCGGCTTCTAGCCAAGTTCTACTCGTTCGTAATTCTCTGGCACTCCTCGTCGAACCAACCGTTCCTTGGTCTTCGTTGAACAGTACCTACCACTTCTCGCGCTACTGTGCTGGCCGCTCCGTGGACTGGCTCCTACAGATCGCTGAGGTTGACGCTTTCGTTGATTTCGCTAATCCGATCGTCCAGCTTTTGATGGTAGTCCGCTACTACACCATCCGCTGACAGGCGCTGCATATTGAAACGCATTGATTTTCGATTCCTAGAACTCGAAACGGTTGATAATTGCGCTCGAATTTTGCTTACAACGAGATTGTGGTCTGAGTCGATATTAGAACCCCTGAAAGTTCTAACATTGATGACCGTTGTCGGCCGTCTACCAGACCATGGTCGATTTGGTTGCAAAGTTCGCCATTTAGGTGTTGTGCCGTGTTTTGGGCATTCTCTATATGTCTTGTCGATACATTCGTAAAACGCGTCCTTCACGTCATCTGGTTTGTCGTTAGTCAGTGCATAGACGTTGATCGGGTTGTAGTGGAAGAACTTGCTCCGAATCCTCAATACGCAGATCCGCTCGTTGATCGACCTTCACCTAATAACGCGTTTCATCTGCTTCCCGATCACTATGAAACCGACTCCGTGTTCAGCTTTATCGCCACCGCTGCGATAGATGTATTTGAATGCGGTGTTAGCGACGGGGTCTACAGCTCTGAATTCACGTTCTACAGATCTTAGCCAACGCACTTCCTGAATAGCAGCCACGCTGCCATCTTAGTGTAGCTGACGTGATACAGCATTTCATACTCAATCGTGTTTACCTCAGTTTGATGTTAATTCGATCCGTGTCCGTGCTGATCTATATGGGTTGGCTTCTACCACAACGTTTGATACATACGACAGATTATTTGCTCACTCGTGATGGTGTTGTTGTTAGTACACGAAAAGGAAGAAAGAAAGCTATAAGTATCAGGATTGAACAGGAATTATCGAGTTATTATTGAATTACGTTTGACTACATCGCTGATTATAGTCAACGACATCAAAAACTTTGTGTTGACTATTGATCTAGTTTTTCTCAATCCCGTAGGTCAGTATTGCTATAGGTCCTTTGTAACATGCTTATTGGTATTTATACTAATGATTTTGGTCAGTTTGTTTTATTCATTCATTCATATTCAAATCTGCTCTCACCTGTTTTCATTTAAATCGTCGTAAATGAATTTCTATGTGTTAGAAACTATACTATCTATTTATTATAATATTGCGAGAATGAAGTTATTGTAGTTTTATGATACCAACATAATAGATGTGGTTTTCAATTATGATTCTAATAAAAGAAGCATGACAAATTAACATTTGTGTCACATTCTACTCGATGGATCCTTAGCCATTCTCCTCATTAGTCAAGATTATAACCATTTAAACAAAATCTATCCTATCTGCATCAAAGCGTGGCTACGGCTCCTGTTGTCCCGATGCCTGGTAACAGGATGGCCGTTAGATCACATGCGTAAGATTGATGCGTCTATGCCAGATGGTTGATGACACGGCATTAAACAAATATATCCTGATGTGATACTACCACGACTGGACATGTCTTTGGTTCCCATATTAGTGATAATGGGGTAAGCCCACCCATCGCGTCAAGATTACACGTCCTACCCAAGTAACCAGTAAGCACGACAATGCGGCACGGTAACATCATTATATGCGCATATAGGGCAATCATTTAATGCATGTTAGTTGTTAGTGTTGAGAAAAGTCAGTTGTTTTCGCCAGGGCGAATATCTTGTGCTTTCGCGTACGCAGCCTTTGCGTTCGCGTATGCGGCCAAGCGGCTGGTACACGAGGTAAATAAATGAATGAATGAAAATGGATAACTCGAATAGTATGCAAAAATATAATAATATGATTCTACTATCTGACTAATTCATTTTGATGGTTTTTATTCTTTTGAGGGATTGCCGTTGCCACACTTTGATCCTTGTTTTATGATGATGAACATTCCTCATTTTGCGTCTAGAACCTGCGACACCCATATTGTTAAAGTCTTGCTCCTTTGCTCCTTCGACCACATAAGATGAATATTATTGGGAAGAAAAGTGACCAATTTAAAACCATCACTTTTCCCTGTCATAAAACCTGCGATTGTAGTAGTGAGAAGATTTATTTTTGGCTCCCTCTTACCACTATATGCAAGCACAAAGCACGTGGAATATCTGTCAAAATACTGGAGGGCATTTAAACATGCCCTTTATGCAAATATAGAGCTAATATAGTGCATATTTAATGCCTGTATGCATCAGGCTTAGAAGCATTAATGATGCAGTAATAGGGTTTCTACGCAGTAGAAGTGCTATTATTGGGCGTGTAAGCATTTGTAGTGCTATTACAATGCATGTATGCATCTATGATGCTGATTAGGGCTTATTATTAGTGCTTATGGTTAGGGGAGGGAATTAGTAACCTATCTTATATTGAACATGAATATCTATCTTCTCGCACTCGTATAATGCAAACTGGACGCGAATAATCTTGATTCCGTCACTTGCTCCAAAAGAACATGCAACAGAATAAAAACACACACACACTACTCTTTTCAATTAAGAAACAACCATTTTGAAAATAAAGTCAAAAGGCTCAAAGCCCTTTTGAAATTAATCTAATATTGAAATAAAAACAAAGTCCATACCGACATTGAAAGAGGGAGACAAAATATTACCAACTTATTGCGAATAGCAGTTTGAAAACACGCACAATTTTATTTAAGGACTCACTAGTGCAATTGAAAATCAAGTTACTCAGGATGTTGAAAGTAATCAATCAAGAGAAAAATTTATATATTAATATGAATATAAAAGCCCCTGGCAATGATGGAATTTTTTACATCAAATGTTAGAACATAATAAATGTCAACAGAAAAAATACATAATTCTTAGAAGACTGTTCACTGACACCCCTTTGCTTCTGGCTCCCTCATTTTCACGCCAGTGGTTACCACAAGACTAAGAAAGATTTTTGTCATTACAGGGTTAGTAGCGATTGAGTGCTTTAACAATAGGAAATCAGTGACCTCATGTCTGAAGAAAGTGACCTAAAAGGAACCAAAAAGAGGCCGAATAGAGACCAAACATGAACCAACAAAACAAAACGAAACCTAATAAGAGCCAAGAGATAAGAGTTTGATTCTTCAAAGCTTCAGACAATTTCGCTTGGAATTTTATCAGCTATTTATTCAGATTTCCTCGGGAGAAATTTCGTAGAAATCTTTAGAAGATGTCCTAAAGTAGCAACTGAAGAATTCGGTTGAAGGATCATTGATAAAAAGTATCTGGTGGAAATTCTAGGATAGTTTTGAGAAAAAATCGAAGTAATACATGAGAAAATTACATGATTACATTTTTCTGGAGCATCCATTGAAAAATATCTGAAAGAATTTATGGGAGAATTGGTAGAGAAATATTTGGAAGAATTTCTGGAGAGATTCCTGTAGGAGAGCCTGAAATAATTCTAAATAAAATCCCTATGTTAATTCCTGAAGCTTTTCCTCGGAAATCTGATACGAAATTCTTGAAGAGCCAGTTGAACTCGTTATCTGTTGTCTCTGAAGGTTTCTCTGTAGCCTATGCAATTTTGTATCTGGAATCAATGCAGAATAAGGAAAGTAGAGACTTTAGAGAAAATTTTGGTTAAAATAGAGACTTTGAAGACTGAAGACTTGCATTACAATAGGAACCAAGTCTCTTAAAAGAAACCTGCTACCAGCCCTGTCTCTAGGATCAATCATTGATTCAACTTGTGTTATCATTCATATTAAAATATATAAGTATCCTTGAGATTTATATCCTTTTTAACTCAACTTCATTCAACAAATTTGACAAAAATTGATCGAACTACTTGTCTTTACAACCAGTGAGGCTTTTCTTCCTAGATAACAAATTGTTAAACAGCAAAAATGTGTGAATTTATGTAGTTTTTTTACTTTGCACCGAAGTGACCCAACTAATCCCGAAATTTTCAGAAGAAACTGGCGATTTTTGAAAAATGTATCATTGAGCAGAAACTTTATCAAATATATCACTAGAATTTCTTCAACAAATCTGCAAAAAGAAAGCTTTCAGAAAACTGTCATAATCTGCTCTTAATATTTTTATGAATGATGTCACAAAACATTCCTGGGAACGTGATCAAATCGTTTTTCAGGAACTAATTAAAAACTACTTCCAGAACCCTCTATGGCAGTTCTGAATCAGCGAAAAAACTTTTAGAGAGTGTGCTCTGGGAGTGCTATAAGCATTCCCTTGAAAATTGTCAAGAGATTCAGCATTTACTTTGACAAATTATATCAAGCGTGATCACACGCTCTGAAATCGTTAGCTCCATTAATCCATTACTTAATCCATATACTCTTCAAGAATCGTCTGATTAATTACTATGGATGTTCCAGAAACTGCTTAAGAATTGCTTCCAGGAATGCTCATGGAAATTTGTCGCAGGACATATACAGGGATGGTCGTAGATATTTTTAAGAAACCATCCATTGATTCATTCAGAAGATAGAGGATAGAGGACTGCTTCATTTGTTTTTCTAACGTTTAAAGTAATTTCTTGTAAAAAATAGTTTGATTTAATTTTACAGCTTTTTTGCTTTTCAAGAATCGTGGGTAGGACAATCCTTTGACTGTCCTACTCAGGTGTTTTTATGCGTAGTACATGTCACCCCTGTCCCGCGCCACTGGTTGGCATATTTTTGTGATTCATAAAAAAATGCCAATTTTGGAACAGGACAAAATGCGATAGAGTACATGTCGAATAAAATTGTCAATAGTTTTAGAGAAAAATCGTTGCCATTTTCTATTGCTAAGTGAAAAAACACTGACAAAATTGTTATGGCAAATGAAATGTAATATGTTTTCAACAAAATGGTTAGGGGAAATTCCTCTATGCCTGGACACTTTTTGTTTTTTGATAATATCTCAGAATCTACATTAGTTTTACCGTTAATTTTTGTACAGTATAAAAATATCACATTTCATTCATTTATTTAGTTAACATCTACACAGATAACACTGAATCAACAATTTCACGCCACAATACTCGGTTCGTGGCCGCATCTCTCCATCCTCGGTTCTGCCCCACGCTCGCCAAATATCACATTATTTTAAGTAAAAACTCACATGAGAACAAAAATAAACCTTTACAATTAATTTTTATGATGGATTACATTATGTACCAAAAATGGTGTGCTCTGAAATGTGTCCTCTATGGCCGGACACTATGTCCTCTATGCTCGGACACTATAATTTTCACCATCAAAGTTTACACCATACCCATAGAAAGGCCAAGGGGTGCTTCGTATGTCAACACATGCTTTTTTTTCTATCTTTATTAACGAGATTTTTAGCCCTGGGCTAGTTCATCTTGGGACCAACGGCTTTACTTCCCTTCCGAAGGAAGTCATCACTATAACTTTTTACGTCATAGGTGACTATTTTGGGGATGGGATTCGATCCCAGGTCCTCGGCGTGAGAGGCAAGTGTTCTAACCACTACACCAGGTCCGTCCCCTGTCAGCACATGCCTTGTGGGTTCAATCTTTGCATGATGTACAGCGTATGGAGAATATTAGCGAGATCATAGGTCAGTTCCATAAACTCCTTGATCAGCGCCATAGATCGATTCGCCATATGCCGCCGTCTATGTTGTATAAGCGGTTGCTCGTATTCAGATGAAAATGTCTTCGAGAATTCAACGCGTTTATAGTTCTTCACAATTTCTTTGTCAGCTCGAAGGTTGAAGTGTGCTCTTATGTACAATCAAGTCTCCCTTACTCGACCTCCGTATCTCAATATCTAGTTAGAGAACCATAATAAAATTTGATGTTCATGGCTACCTGGATGGTCCCTTGAATCGCAGTTATGCACTGTTGCAGTATTCTGTAATACGATATCGATGGTCCCTTCATTATCGAATTATGGCGAGATGATTGTACATCATATCTTGTGGCTGCTTCTCGTGCGCTCATTTGCCTTAAAAGCATCATGTTTACAACACTTTATAAGGCCTCCAAGGACCGAAAATTTTGTTGTTTATGCTTTATTTTTGTTGCTGTTTGTTTTTTGCACCCTACATTTATGAAAAAGCGAATTATAAATTAGATCCCAGTTATTAGGCTAACATTTTCACTGTCCGGTCATAGAGGACAAGAGATGTCCGGCCATAGAGGACTTGCAATGGTTTACAAAAAAGGTTGCTTTCCTTTGAAATTCTACATTGTGATTGATGCAAAACTTACTGAAGTCAACGAACGGAGACAATTCAGCTTAAATTATAAGAATCATTTGTGGCTACACTTGTATGAAATTTTATCGTTTCACATTTTTTTTTTTGGTAGATTGTATCAGAGTGAAACTTTTAACAGCTATTGTTTGTTTACGTTTAGAAATGAAAACGTCATAGTTTGTATACACCGCAAAAATATGTTTTGTTATAATCCTGGAATACTAAAATCTTAATATCATTATTCGTTTTTGGAAAATTCAAACTGTCCGGGCATAGAGGACTTCCCCCTATAATTGACTAACACAAATGTTCTGTCCTAGGTGTTATGTTTGAAATGATACTAATAAAAAATGAAGGAACGGCTCCAAAAGAGTATCGAGAAAAGATCAGTAGGTATAAAAGTTGCAGTGAAAAGTATTAAGAACAGCACGAGGGTACACGGAGTACAAGACGAGCTCAGAACCCGACCATAAGTAAATTTCACCCAGGTCCGAATAATTCCAACTGGCAATGTTTATCCTGAGTAAACTCGAACGCACAATTCATGCGCTTATTTTCACTACTATAACCGATGTCTACCTACATCCATTCAGTTTTGCCTACTCACAATATTGACCGCTAATTTCTCGGTCAGTCTTAAGTTGACCGGCCGCGAATCCTAACACGTGGTGTCGAGCAGCCAACCATGCCAGTGCAATTTCGCTTTGACCTAGAAGAACCCGTGCTGTGATTCAGAATAAACATTGTGCTTGAAAATGCGCTAAAAGATTCAGTTGATGTAAACACCACGCGATATTATTAAAAAAAATGGAGAAGCCAAAAAAGTGTGATTCGGAGACTAAGATTGATTCCGCCAAGAAATCCGGTAGTTTATCAAGCGCGCACCGTGAGTCAACGTCGACAGCTTTGCCGGAAAGTGCCCCGACATCACGACCGCAGAGAAGTACCACCACGCGACGAGCTCACCAAATTGATTCCGCGCCATTGCCAGTTACAGATTCGAGGGTACGTATACAGTATTGGACAAAACATTTGCAACTTTTTCGATTTCCATACGAAACTGTCAGTTTGTGTAGGCTAGATATCAGTTATTTATGAACCGATTTGAATGGAATTTTCATAGTTCTTCAGACATAACTTGAATTTAAATCAAAAATATAAAGATAAGCAATGAGGGCGGAATAAAATGGTATAAACTCAAATCTAGTTTTTTGATTCTCTTCAACATGCAGCGAACTGGACTATCGAATTTCATACATTTTGCCTTATGAAAAGTGGAACGATTATTGCAATACGAACGCTTTATGTATCGTTTTAGCATCAGTCCACATCAAGGTGTCGACAGGCGCGTGGTGTACGCTCGGGCCTATCGATCGCATGGTTCTTGGTTCGATTCCAGGTTGCCGCGATAACGTTTTTTTGTTTTCAAATTCTGGTTTCATAAGGCAAATTTATGAATTTCAATCCGATTTCTTGCGGCGAATTTTCATAAGGGGTTCCTATGTTTATCGATAATTTATTTGCCTGAGTGAATGAATTTTAACACATATTTTTGAGCGATTTTTCCAATAACAAGTTCGAGCAATACTGGCTTGACTAATATAGTGATTTTTTCGACAAATTTTATTGATTAATATAACTCAAGATATTGAAGGAATATTATCATGGTAAGGTCTGCAAAATTATATAGATTTCGACAACATAAACAAGTTTGCCAAAGACAGTTATCGAGTAGGGCTTTAATATTTTTAGATTTTTTGTTAACAAACTCACTTTAATCAAGTCGTTATTATGCGGTCTTTCAATTTACGTCTGATGTGCTATGAAAATTTCATTCAAATCGGCTCATAAATAACTGAAATCTTGCCTACCACAGTTGATCATTTTGTATGCAAACACGAAAAAGTTGCAAAATTTTTGTCCAATACTGTATGTTAAGGGTGGAAGATCGCAAAAACTAACCGTATTCTTGTTACCTTTTATTGCTGCTCTAAATTATTTTCCCAATTGCACGCAAAACTAGATAGAATGTTGTGTTTTACTTATCCCAGATCATCTAAAAATATTTTACGACCTTTTGGCGGCTCATATAAACAATTTATATTAACAATTGATAGGTGATGTGCGCCGTAGGAGTGAATTCCAACTTTCCAATCGTTCACTGTTTCGGGTTAGTGTAAACAGTTTTGGGTACGGTTGGGGAAAAAATGTCGTCTTTGCGAATGTTGAGCCAAGGAATAAACGAATAATTTATAACTTTATTTTGTAGAGTATAGTATAGTGACGATATCGATAATTAGCGGGTCGCAATTATCGTTACGATAACCGATATAGGTTCTCGGTACCAATAATTGTTATGTACCAGTAGATTGGACTATGGAATAAAACGTTTATTTTTCGATTGAACGACATGCGCTATTTTTGATCGATAGAACGCCTCTAGTTTAGTCGGTTTGCCAAATTTCAGCTTTGTATTTTATCAAAAAGTCATATAAATAATTAAGTTTTCGTAAAAAAAATCAGCTCCCTTGCACCAGTAGTTTCCGCCGTTTACCAGTAGTGGACCAACTGATGGAAGCCTTTTTTCAAATATATGTATACAAATGAAGAAATGTCCCAGCTTCATTCGAAAGATTTTAGTTGCTGAGGGAAAAATGCTAAACCTGTATAAAAACCAACTCTTTTGTATAAAATCTCTTGTATAATTTTCGAACGTCTACACACTTAAACGGAATCCCCGAGAACCCAACAGCTGATATCACGGTAATAATTTGACGATTCTCGGTAAAACTCGGTATTTCCAGGAGCGAGTGATAGCTGACAAGTATCGCAAAGCTGTTAGACATCATTCTCGAAAGTGTCGCAATAGTGGTAGACGCTGCCTTCTTCTTTTTCTTGGCAGCCTGCTTCTCAGCTTTGTGCTTTTATGAACACTTCCACAGTTATTAACTGAGAGCTTTCTGTGCCAAACTTGCCATTTTCGCATTCGTATATCGTGTGGCAGGTACGATTATACTTTATGCCCAGAGAAGTCAAGGAAATTTCCATTACTCCTGCATCTTGTTCGACAGGGACTTTAATATCTTCTTTGGACAGTCCATAAACCACGTGGTCATTAATCGGGTTAACAGAGCTCTGACCAAAAACTACGGATCATAAAATGTGTGTGGATGGAAGACCACGAGAGGGTAGGAGGTCTGGAAATCCAAAAAACTGACTACGTGGTTTATGGACAGCCTCTTCATGTTACATTATATAACGGTTCTCCGACATTACCCGGAAAACCATTACCCGGAATGCAATTTACCGGAAGACCATTACCCGGAAAACCATTTACCGGAATGAACCATTTACCGGAAAACCATTACCCGGAAGGACCATTTACCGGAAAAAATTATATCTCCATTTCTCGACTTTTTTCATTAACGTCCTTTAAACCGGTTTATGGTCATTCATGTCAGTATGTTGACTTCAAAATATTTAAAATGACCACCAAGGATAAGGTTCTTAGTTAAACATGCACCAGAGAGGAGTCTAAGATATCTTTATACTTGATCATGTCAATATGCACCATCTTCATATATTTGCATTTCATAAATAATTCACCCTTCTTTTAAAAATAAGCTGTTCTTTCAACTTATCTTTTAAGCTTGTCTTGGCTGAACTGGCTTTATTTGGCTACAATTATGTAACTTTACGTTTAATATTCGACCGTCGATGTCCAAATGTTAATATATAAGCAATGATTAGAATTTTTAATACTTCTTGCCGAGTGTCAATTCGCCGAATGGCATTTCCGCAAACGTCATTCAACCGATTGTAAATCCCCGGTGTATTCCTTTTTCTAGAATGACCCATTTCGGGTCATCTGATATTCACCCTTCTTTATTTGGTTGGCGGTTCTTTCGAGTTCCACCGATCTCGGCATTTTTGGCAAAATGTGCTTAGTCGAAAATGACCAAATGTCCCTACTCTCAATCACCAAGGCTTTCTTAGTTTTTGTCTTGATTTTTTATCTTTCCCCAAACCATAAAGCTGACATGAGAATTGAACTTCTGTATGTTGCTTCCCTCGCAAGATAAGTGTTTTTTTTATATTTTGGTCAATATTAAAATTGGATTCTGATCTATTCTAACGTGAAGTAATAAGAAAACTATCATAACTCCAAACATTTTTAAATGCTGAGATGTTCCATTTACTCAAATAAAACCTACCTTATTTGTTAGGCTTTTTTCGATTTCGATGTATAATGATGGTACCTTCCAAGTGGTCTCGGACATAAAAGAAAATTAATAATTATTTTCATTCTTTCTATCCTTGCCTGCAATATTTAGTTTTAAAGCCTAAATTTGAAGACATAGTTTTCCGATCTATATAAGGCGATTCTTTTCTAATTAGGTTGCCAATAAAATTACATGTTCAATCAAATTTTGGTACCGTGATATTCGTTCATAGTTTAAGGTTTACGATGCGGCAAAGTGAAGTTATTCAGTAAGATCAAGCTGAGGTTGGCAGAATTGAATACCGCCGGTTCAAAATTATTTCTGGATGACAAATTTGACAACGTTTCAGAGCTAGAGTACTTACATACTTGTCAAACTATGAACGAATGCAAAAATGGTCGGTTGACATAGGCTCTCAGCTATTAACTGTAGAAATGCTCCTAGATAGAACAGCTGAGAAGCAGGTTTTGTCCCAGGTGAGTCGTAACGCTAGCAAGAAGATCAACATATTTGGTCCAAAGCTGTTTTGAGATGTCTTTTGAAATAGTGTTTATGGAAACCGAGGGAGTCGAGAATGTCCATGGTTAGCGTGACATAATTTGTGCTGCGCATCAATGAAAGATCGTCGAAAATGGAAGATTTGGCTTTCCGGGTAATGGTGCATTCCGGTAAATGATACATTCCGGTAAATGGTCTTCCGGTAAATTGCATTCCGGGTAATGGTATTCCGGGTAATGGTATAGAATCTATATAACAATTGGTATGTGAACTTCTTGAAATATTTTTATTTTATTGACGTACAAGGGGGTCAGGGGCCAAGTCTCCAGCATAAGTTTGAAAACTCATACCGTCCATAATATACCGGTGGATTTCTTTGGATTCCCACGATAACAATCTCCATGGACCTTCCGAGAAACTCAATGGCAATGATCACTGTACGCCATGTGTGGCATTCAGGACATCTCAACAAAACTGACGATGAACAACAAAAAATGAATCCGAAAGAGCGACAAAAACAACAGTTACAAAAATAACACATCCGTTATTTTTTGATATAATATACAATTTTATTTTGTCTTTTGAATGCCGTCAAAAGATATTTTTTATGTTTGCTCCAATCAGAGATATTCAGCTCTAAATCGGTCAAAGAGATACAAAAAAAACTTTTTTTTCGCAAAGTTGCTTGAAATTGAATGGTCTACAGTTTTGATGAAGCATGTATAGTATAATTTCTACAAACAAGAAAGTTAGTTACACAATTTCTATGAAAATGTGGTCCACCCTAATTTTAAATAACACCAAACTAAAGACTTTACTAATACAAACAGCTTTGTAGAAGACCGTTTTCGTCTAATGTTTCATTCTAAAGCTCGAAATCCATCTTTCCGCGTAAAACTGATTCCTGGACCATAATGCAATGGCCGCACAGGATTTCGATCGGCCGAAATCGTGAACTTAATTCTGTAGCACCTTTAACCCGTATAGGCCTGAGTGAAAGCAAAATCACTGAAACCCTCACCGCTCAGAGAATTCTTAACGGGTTCATATGATTTTTTGTCAGTTCACTGGCCCACATATCCTGTTTTTAGAAGTGGCCAGAGGAACTCGGAAATATTCCTGTGGCCGGAGTTATTCCGATGGGTCACTGGGTCAAGTCGGGTAAAAAAGGGCTATTTTTTGGGACATGTCAAGTTACCTCTATTTATTTGCAATGGCAATCATTTTAATTTGCATAAATCATTAAGATCGGATATTTAAAATTATAAATGAAGAGTTTTGCACCGTTTAAAATATACCAGATGTGGCCATTCGAACGTAATGCCCGGAAGAACCGGCTATAGATTTGTTGGATACTAAACCGTTTCAGTTCTCGGAAAGTAGAAATCAAACGTAATTGTGCACTAAAATGCGTACCCATAAGCTTATCAAAGATGTTCAGATACAAATTGGCCACTTTGTCGTAAGTTTGAAGCGTCCCGGGACCCGAAAATGGTCATTTGTGGGATTTATCAAATACAAAACTCATAGTTATCCAATTCAATCGTTTCTCAAAAGGTTTACACTGATGAAATTTTCTTGAAATTCCGTCATGAAGTGGCCACATTATAACCGATTCCGTAAATTATCTGTGACTTGAAATTTGCCTACCTCCAGGGGCACAAACACACAATACCTCTCTCACCCGACCTGACCCAGTGATCCATCGGAATAACTCCGACCACAGGAATATTTCCGCGTTCCTCTGTCCACTTCCAGAAACTAGATATGTGTGCCAGTATACTGACAAAAAATCATTTGAATCCATTAAGAATTCGCTGAGCGGTGAGGGTTTTAGAATTTTTGCTTCCACTCAGGCCTATACGGGTTAAACGTGATTTTTTCGGAATGGTGTCTTCGGACGAAAATTTTCTAAAAATATAGCGCATATATTGACGGTAAATGTTAGTTCGCAACTTTGCCACGGGTGGCGCTGCGAAAATATTTTTTTTTTAAATGACGATCTTTAAATATGATGTCTTCGGCAAAGTTGTAGATAATTGAAATACAAACAACTTTGCCAAAGACACCTAGTGTGTATTCAGCCGCATTTCCAAAATACGGGAGTATTTTATGAACGACCCCCTAAAACTAGTTTTTCTCGTATATTTTGAAAATGCGAAGTTTCCGGTAGCAACAATGTTCTACAAAATTGTGTAAACAGTCAAAATGATTTTTTTTTTAATTTCTTTATTAGTATCATTCCAAACATTGCATTCATTTCTTATATCTAGGTGTTCTGTGTTATTAGACAACACTATCATCCTAATTTGGTAAAACAAATTTAAGATTTAATTAACATTTTGTTAACAACATATTACATTTCATTTGCCGTAGCAGTTCAGATTTTTTACAGGTGAGTAGATTTCACCTGTTTATAAGAGAAAAAAAACGCTTTGAATATACTTAACCTAACTTAACCTAAACATATAACGCATTAATCGTGGCAATCGAAGATAGTAACGATTTTTGCCTGAAATTATTTATTATTTTATTTGACATTTGTTCCAATGTTTCAACATTGGATATTCTATGTAACTCATTGGTACTATACCAGGGAGGAAGTCTCAGAATCATTTTCAAAATTTTATTTTGAATTCTCTGCAGAGCTTTCTTCCTGGTATTACAACAGCTAGTCCATATAGGTACAGCATACAACATGGCTGGCCTGAAAATTTGTTTGAATATCAAAAGCTTGTTCGTAAGACAAAGTTTTGATTTTCTATAAATAAGGGGATAGAGACATTTTACATATTTATTACATTTGGCTTGAATGCCCTCAATGTGATTTTTGAAAGTTAAATTCTTATCTAGCATGAGCCCTAGATACTTAACTTCATCTGACCAATTTATTGGAACCCCTCTCATCATAACATGTCTACTTGAAGGTTTCAAATAAAGAGCTTTTGGTTTATGTGGTAATATTATTAGTTGAGTTTTGGAAGCATTAGGAGAAATCTTCCATTTCTGCAAGTATGAAGAAAAAATATCCAAACTTTTCTCGCATAACCTGTGATCTCGCCCTAAAAGCCATTGGTAACCGAGTGTGTAGCTTGTTGTCACCGAGCAAACGAATGGATTCACACGTTATTCAACAATGCTACGATGAAGAGAAGATCCTCCTCTATCTCCCAGTGGTGAAAATTTTCATCCTGGTCCATTCATTTGCTTAAAAACAACGAGCTACACACTCGGTTACCAATGGCTTTTAGGGCGAGATCACAAGTTATGCGAGTTTTTTGCAATCGACTACAGATGACACGCAGGCTTCGTTCTTTGGCGGAGAGGCCTGTGTCATCCGCAAACAAAGAGTTTTGACATCCCTGAGGTAACTCAGGTAAGTCAGATGTGAAAATATTGTATAATATTGGTCCCAAAATGCTGCCTTGAGGAACACCAGCTCTTACAGGAAGTCTTTCAGATCTGGAGTTCTGATAATTAACCTGAAGTGTACGATTTGACAGATAACTTTGAATTATTCTAACAATGTATGTTGGAAAATTAAAGTTTTTTAATTTTACAATCAAACCTTCATGCCAAACACTGTCGAATGCTTTTTCTATGTCCAGAAGAGCAAGACCAGTAGAATAGCCTTCAGATTTGTTGGAACGGATCAAATTTGTTACACGTAAAAGTTGATGAGTGGTCGAATGTCCATGGCGGAATCCGAACTGTTCATTGACAAAAATTTTCGTTGATGTGAGCCATCATTCTGTTCAAAATAACCTTTTCAAAAAATTTACTGATGGAGGAAAGCAAACTGATTGGATGATAGCTAGAAGCTTCTGCAGGATTTTTATCTGGTTTTAAAATTGGAACAACCTTAGCATTTTTCCATTTGTCAGGAAAATATGCTAATTGAAAACATTTGTTAAATATATCAACTAGAAATGATACACACTTAGAACAAAGTACCGACTTCGGTAATTCGTTTACCGAAATCTCAACAGCTGAGCGGTCGGTAATTGGTTCGGTAAACGAAAAAATTACCAAAACGTCTGTAAATTGGAGTAGAAGCGGCAGCTGTCAAATTTACAGACTAATCGGTAACATTTACCGAAAAAAAGTGTGTGGTCTGTAATATATTTTACCGAAAAAACTGTATTTTTATTGTAGAAATCATAAATTACCGATAGAATTGTAATTTTCAATTTTATTCCATATGTTCATTTAGAATGAAAAACGCAAAAGTATCACAGTTACTATTTTATTATAGTATTTCTTTTAATGTCACTGATTAAAAATTCACTTATTCTGCCTCTCAGGTTCCATGTCCGCTCAGTTAGTTGCTTCTTGTTAACGACCCTGAAGCAATAAAAAATCCGGAACTAACATCCGTCCATCTGCTCTATTTTCTCGCCATCTGAAATATTTGGTTTTGTTTATGTATAAAAGGAAACTGATTTTATTTCTTTCCTACCTGACTACATGGCCGCTTCTATTTTGCACAATATTTTCTTTGTGAATTATGTAAAATCTCCATCAGCACACAACTTATTACGGGGCAGATAAATTTAACTGGAACACAAGAGCTCGCAAGAGTAACATGGCGGACTTGACGTTTCTTGATGCCATTTTACCGATCTCGGTAATGAACGGGTTCGTTTACCGAAAATCAGTTAATAATTTCACCGACTTTGGTAATTTAGCTGATTTACAGACTGATCGGTGAGATATTTCACCGTGTTCGTTAAACGTGTCAGAAATCGCTGACGTTCCGTATTTCGATTTACAGATGTCGGTAATCAGGCTAGGAAATACCGATTAATCTGTAAATTTTTTGATTACAGATTTATTCCGGTAATTTATTTTACCGAACACTGGCGGTCTGTTTAAGTGTGTAAGCTACTTTCTGGAAGTTTCTTGATGAGGATGTAGAAAATTCCATCATCACCAGGAGCTTTCATGTTTTTTAATTTTTTAATAATAGTTCTCACTTCTTCCAAATCAGTCTCACAGGCATTTTCGAAAACGATTGATTGAGAATATTTTCGAACTCCTGAGTAACTTCATTTTCAATTGGACTAGTAAGTCTTAAATTAAAATTGTGCGCACTTTCAAACTGCATAGCAAGTTTTTGAGCTTTTTCGCAATTAGTTAGTAATAATTTGTTTTCGTCTTTCAATGCCGGTATTGGCTTCTTAGGTTTTTTCAAGATTTTAGATAATTTTCAAAAGGGCTTAGAGCCAGGGTCCAATTGAGAAATTTTATTTTCAAAATTTTTGTTTCTTAATTGAGCAAAACGTTTCTTGATTTCTTTCTGCAAATCCTGCCATATAATTTTCATAGCAGGATCACGAGTGCGTTGAAATTGCCTTCTCCTCACGTTTTTAAGACGGATCAAGAGTTTAAGATCATCGTCTATAATCACGGATTCAAATTTTACTTCACATTTTGGAATTGCAATGCTCCGGGCTTCAACAATGGAATTTGTTAAAGTTTCAAGAGCATTGTCAATATCAAGTTTAGTTTCTAAAGAAATGTTAACATCAAGATTAGAGTCAATAAATGTTTCATATATATTCCAGTCGGCTCGTAAATAATTGAAAGTGGAGCTGATAGAATTGAGAATCGCTTCTTGGGATATTTGAAATGTAACAGGGACATGATCAGAATCAAAATCAGCATGAGTAATCAGTTGGCTACAAAGATGACTAGAGTCGGTTAAGACCAAATCAATCGTAGATGGATTTCTAGAAGAGGAAAAACATGTGGGGCTATCAGGGTATTGAATTGAGAAATATCCTGAAGAGCACTCATCAAATAAAATTCTGCCGTTGGAATTACTTTGAGAATTATTCCATGACCGATGTTTGGCATTAAAGTCACCAATGACAAAAAATTTTGACTTATTGCGAGTCAATTTACGCAAGTCAGTTTGGAGCAAATTAACTTGCTGTCCAGAGCATTGAAAAGGCAAATAGGCAGCTATGAAAGTATATTTACCAAACTGTGTTTCAACAGAAACACCTAAAGTTTCAAAAACTTTAGTTTCAAATGATGAAAACAGTTGATGTTTTATACGCCTATGAATGATGATTGCAACTCCCCCACATGCCCCATCAAGTCGATCATTACGATAAACAAAAAAGTTAGGATCTCTTTTGAGTTTAGATCCAGGTTTCAAATACGTTTCGGTTATAACTGCTATATGCACGTTATTAACCGTAAAAAAATTAAACAGCTCGTCCTTTTTACCATTCAGAGAACGAGCATTCCAATTTATAATATTTAAATTATTATTTGGATCCATTAGAAAAACGTAATCCAATAACAATTTGATTTGTAAATTTTACACCTACTTGGACTGCTTCAGTCATAGTGGTGGCTTTGAACATTGCATCAATCATTAGATTCAATTGTTCAGTTAGAAAATTAAAATCAGAGGCAGACATGTCATGTGATTTCCCATTAGAATTTCCGGTAGACGAAGATGCGGAGTTACCTGTGGCGGTAGGGTTTTTTCCATTTGATTTGAAACAAGTAGAATGGGTACCCATGGATCGAACAGGGGAGGAGTTCGAATTTTTTCAGTTTTGTCGTCATAAGTAAAAAAATTGTGCTTCTTCTCTTCAAGATGTTTGAGAAGAAGTTCGCGATCTTTAAGAGTTTCCGGCAAAACGCGACAGTCTCCTTTCTTTGCGATTTGGAAGGACACCTTGATTCCCTTGAGTTCAAGATCTCCTGCCTAAATCCCGCAAATTCGGAACAACTGACCACGATAGGTGGCACTCTTTGCTTCCTCACTTGAATCAAAGAGCCTGGGCTAGAGGCTGCTTCGATTTGGTGTTCGGAAAATTTGTCTAGAGCATCGAACTGATTGCTCATTTCAATACAATTATTCATTTCACCCTTGGAAGAAAGCTCGCATTCCGGAGAAGCGTCCTTTCTTCCATTCTTGCCACGTTTAGTGACAGTTTTAAATCCCACTTTTTTGGAAGGAAGTTGTGAATTCAGAGATTCACCCTTCCTTTTATTTGTTGTTGCAACCATGTTTAGTGAATAAGAAGACGTGACCTTCGAGAGGTTTTTTCCCAAGACGGTGTCCAAGAAGGATTACCACCGCTAGCTTTCGCCAACGGGTCCAACGAAAAATCGAAGGCACGGGTCCAAACAAGGATCGTAAAGGGATCAATAGTAGAAAAAAGTACTAAAAAGTACTGTTTTAGTAGCACTGAAAAGTACTGTTTTGAATTTCAGCACTGAAAAGTACTGTTTTTGTAGCACTGAAAAGTACTGTTTTATTGCTTTAGGTAGTTTTTAAGAAAACTTCCAAGAGCAGAGAGAAATCGTGAACGCACAGCACGAAGGTACGATGCGCACTTAGTCAAAATGAATCATTCTCTAGAAGACACTAAGTTTCAAAAGATCAAGGAAAAGCAGTTATAACCATTTAAGTGCAAAAATCAGTCATTTTTGGGGTCCGTGTATTTATTCGGGTGGCAGGTGGTGGCAGATGAAACCTAGTAGGATTCATAATACATTATAAGTAGTTGTAAATGTCGATAGTGTCATTATTATCCACGAGTATCCCTTTTACTTAGAGGAAGTTTCATCAATGACTCTTAGTTATATCAATGAGTACTTAGTTATATGATGGGTAGAGGGCTATGTGGCTCCATACTTCTACTTTTTCTTCTTCTTGACACATTCTTCATCATTACGCACAACCAATAGGTTCCAAATACATTATTGAAGAAAGTTCTCAATCTCGAGAAATGACGCTTTACGAAATGACTCGCGCTACAACTATTTTTCACTTGAGATTTTTGCGTTTTTTCGTACATCCCAAGTAACCAAATAGCACTTTAATTCGCTCTACGTGCTAGCGTTATACAGCGGATACGCTTAATTGGTCGAATAATTGCACTATAAGACCAAAAAGATGAATTAGCAGGCTAGTGTTTACTTGAGATAGACACTATACACGTGCAAGCACGATGCGATGAGTAGCAAATTAACCTTCGGGCTGTCGCGCTGTTGTACTTTGTATAACAGTTGTGATTTATATGCTATCATTTTGCAACAAAGATATCTATCGACACCAAACCAAAATGTAATCTTCAAGATTCATCTTAAGAACAATACTCGACAGTTTTTATTTACAGTATGGCCCTTTATAATACGGTTAAATCAACAAATTAACATGGAAGTCGCATAATCGCATTAAAAATCACGTTTAAAGGTGCTACAGAATTAAGTTCACGATTTCGGCCGATCGAAATACTGTGGGCCGGGCCTGAACGCGATATGTGGAAGCAGGCTGTAGCGGAAGAGCTGCAGCACATGAAGAAAATTCCACATGGGAGGTTGTTCGTTTGCCGTCAAACAAGAAGGATATTATTGGCTGCAAATGGATTTTCAAGAAGAAGATGGACGATACAGTGATACCTCCATGAGTCGATGTTCCATGACTCGATACTCGGGCGGCCCGCAAGCAACCATGCGTCACCCTTTCGTCGACAAAAACCGAATATGTGACACTTTCCGAAGCCAGCCGCGAGCTGATGAGGTTGCTCAAGCTAATGAAGGACATTGGCGAAAATATGCCCGCCCCGTTAGTCATCAACAAGCACAACCAGAGCTGCATAGCAATGCTAAAATCCACTGATGATATCAAACAGACGAAATATACCGACACTCGTTTCAATTACGCAAAAGAGTTGGTGAACGATGGTGTGATGGACATCCGATATTACCCCAGCGACACAATGGTGGCCGATGGTTTTATGTTTTTTTTGGAGAAGATGCGATGGAAAATTGGTCTACAGCCCGCCGAGCTTGAGAAGGAGTAATGGAGATCGGAGCAACTCGGTGGTTGTAAAACCAAAGGTTTTTATTATCAGAAGTCATGTTTATATGTTTGCAGGTTAAATTCAATGTCTTTTGGGGCTTATCCATCAACAACAAAATTCATTTTGATTGATTCCTACTTTTTGGTACCTTTATTCAAATTATGCTTATTCTATTCCAGTATTAATATTCAAGATGTCGAACATACAAATTTATCGAACAGTTTTGAATTGAAACAAATTGTGTAGGGCTGGCAGCAGGTCTTTCTCTAGAAACTCCCAAAAATTCTTCCATCGATTTTTCAAAGGATACTTAGAGGATTTTCTCCAGCATTCCTACAGGAAATCCTTGAGCGATCTAACGATATTCCCTCCAGTAATTTCTTCAACGATATCCCGATATCAACGATAATTATTTTCCAAAGACTATACTAGAAGTTCCCCAAATATTTTTAACTTATCCTTCAAACAAGTTCTCCAGTTTTTACTTTAGGAGATTTTATCAGAGGCGACTCGTAACCTCGCTTTTTACCTGTTCTACAAGTCTAAAAATAAATAATTCGGCACAATTGGATTATTAAGCAAACAGTAAATTATTGGAACCGTCATTTCTAACAGATCTTTTCTTCATAGATGCAAATTTGTTGCTGAAATTCGAGAATTCTATTCGTGGAACAGGTGGATTTGAGGTTAGGGAATCGCCACTGGATTTTATAAAGATTTTTTTTAAGGATATTATGAACGTAAATCCCGGAAGACATACTCAAATCGATGGAAGAATCACAGGAAAATTCTTGGTTACTTAAAACATTCTTGAAAACATCTAGGAGAATCTTTAGTGAAATTTCTGATGGAATCTTAAAGGCTACCCACTATAATTCGCAATCCGTGCTAAAATAAGGCTTGTACAGAGCTGACATGCCCTACAGCAACCGTATAACAGCCCTATAAGCCACAAAAGGTGAATTAGCGGGCTAATGGTTACTTGGGCATTTCTATGATTATCGTTGGAAAAATCCAGATTATATTTTTTAGACATCCGAAATAAAATTCTTGGATGGATCCCTTGGGAAATTTCTTGGAGGAATTCCACGGAAAATAATTACTTAATGTTCTGCTGGAGAAAGCTTCGGAATAATCTGTGAATCTTTGGGAAAATACCTAAATTCTAACGTAATTTCTAGAGAAAATCATGGAAAAATACAAACAGTAATACGAGTAGTAATACCATCGTAATGTCACGAGGAATTACAAACAAAAAAGAAATGAAGAGAAAAGAAGGCGCTTAAACAGTATCAGCCCTGCAGTGTTATCGATAGTCGAAAGCTTCAAAATTAATATTTAAATAATAAAGTTCTATTACTTGATCTGCAGAACAATAAATTGCATTCGAACCTAGCCTTTATACTTCGAAACGAAAGCTTTCGTTACATTTGGAAAAGTCACGTTAGAAAATCGTTAGGAATTCAGACAAACTGCACTATACTTGTTTATCCAAATCATTTCTGAATATTCTTGTTTCTCATGAAGTCTACAAAATCACATTTGGAATGTTCTAATATTTTGTTTTACTAATTTCATTTGACTTTATTTACATAAATTTCGACCATTACTCTGGATTCCTTAAAATAAAATGAAACCTTTCAAATCATATGATGCGATTAAAAAAGTAGTACATACTTTGCATTGATTCTAATTATTCGTAAAACTTTAACTACAAACATGTTTGGCAAGATTTGTGACGGCCCCCAAAATGTGAGCCATGGCCTACTCGGCCCCCCCGTAAATGCAGCCCTGATCAAAGAAGAAGTAGACATTATAATATCATAAAACAAAAATTATAGTTTAGTTCTCAAATAAAAATAAACTTACTCAAAAATAAAATTTTTCCAATTTATTTTAGGAAGAGCGAAAGGCCAATGGAAGGTTCATAGCAGTATGTGTTGCGTTGTTCCTCATATTTCTCGGGATATATCACGCATGGCTCCGGCGAACAGCCGTTGTTGCAGGAGTTATAGTTCCGGTTCTTATCATGCTGCTCTACACCGCTTGGGTTCTCTATTCTGCCAAACGACACAAACGGAAAATGATGATGGTAAGATTATATTATTTAAATCCGTGAACTAAAAAAGCAACATCCATAACCCTTTCAGCTTAGAAATGCAGCATCTCTGAATTCCGTTAACGGCCTGGAGAAAGATTCCGTTTCTTCACATCTAGATGGTCCACAGAAGGCTAAGGAAAATCTCCAGAGCTCTTCGGTCGTCAGCAATTCACAGAAAACTGGCTCTGTGAGGTACTCAAACATCAACGAAATAGCATCTACCTCAACGCGAAGTCATTCAAAGGACGTGAATCTTCGAAAGCATGAACAACATGATAAAACTAGAACCAATGCAGCGCATAAGCCACTGTCAAAGGTACTGCCACGACAGCAATCGTCGATAACTCCAACCAGCTTGAAAGAAATCACGCAACAACGGCGACTGTCCCTGGACCCGCATATGGCTCACATCATTGTCAAGAATGAACTGGATAAGGATAGGCATGGTAGTCTGCGGAGTGTGGAGAATACGAAGAACACTAAGAAGTCGAAAAGCAATAAGGAAAAAGTGGGTTTTGCTATTTAGTAGTTTATTATTTGCATAATAAAAATGATGGTATTATTGATGCATTTTTATTACGTTGTGACGGCAGAGTCTAGGTGTGAAAACAACGGGATGTCCAGAACACCGACAAAAAAAATAAATTCGCGAACTAGGATTACGTTTCGTTAAGAACTCTAATCTAATTCCTCTACAAACCGCTGAATTGTATCGATCGATAGCCCTTCCTAGTATGCTTGACTAAGGGCCAAGTACTCTGTCTCCATTTATGACTAGAGGGTTTGGTCCAAAAATTGAGATAGGGCTTCAGGACCCTATCGTAACAAAACTGATTTCAGCATTGGAATAAGTTATTTTTTTCCGAATGTGAACTTTGGACAGCAAGATTTATGAGGATATAGAACAGTTCTTACAAATATTCAAACTCCAAGAAAAATTGCTGCTTCCTTCAAAAGTGATACTTTCAAGAACTGCCACATTAAATCCTGCAGCAAAGTCAAATGCAACGCAGCCGGTCGTTCGTCATACAATCATATTTAACTCAACTGAGACGGGGTGCAATCAGTACATGGAGTACGTCTCTGGAACAACCTTCTCTTGAAGCGGCAGCTAAACCCTACATTGCACAGTTTTAGACAATCTCTGTAATGTAACATACATTGCTACAAGTCGGACTAGACTATCCGGAGTATCGACTTTTTTTTCGCTCCGGATAATCGAACCCTCCGAATAATCCGGATAATCGAGTCCGACCTGAATAACAACCCAATGTAATTTTCTAAACAATAGAAGAAAATATATCCTGAAGTTAAACAACAACCTCACCTAAGCATAATATGTGAAAGGTTTAGGTATTCTCTAATAAACTTTCAAAAGTTGAAAAAAATTGCCACGGTATACCTATTCTAATTTCAAGCTGACGCGATCGTTAAGGTGAAACATCTCGGAATCCAAAGATGGCCGGCACAATGGCCGACTTGTGCCCCTACTCACGTTTTCAAAGAGAGAGATTGTTGAGAAATTGTTGACAAACGTTTCTGATCTTTTTATTTTAAGCTTTCTGTTAGTGTACAAAGCTAAAATAAGAAGGGCACGGTTGTTGGATGCTTTTTTCGCTAGATTTGTGCCTTTGAAGTTTTAGTGCAATCTTAGAAGTTGATTCCAAACTGTTTCACCTTAAGGCCAAAAGAGGATTCTTCAAAATGCAGTCGTGGGCCGCATGCGTACGTTGGACAGCCCTGCTTTAATAGTTTAACAGATACCAATCTAGAACGTGTTTGAATTCATTATCATTATATTATACCTGTTTTAGCTAGATTCATGCTTTCGCTTCATCCCTTCAGTCCTCCGATTATGCTTTTCGATTTGATACTGCACTAATACGTGATCGATGTCGCCGCCAATGTCGAGTGGATTATTTTGCTTCAACTTGCCATCCAACAGTTCGGGATGTGTTTGCCAAAACTTATCGCCAATCATATCGTCGAAAAGGGGCACTATTAGCGATAGCGACTTATTGTCGGCCACGGCTGTCTTCTTTTTGAGTAGCACGGTACCTTTCCGGAACATGGCCGGCTCGTTGTTATAGTTGATGTTGAACTCACTGAACAACAGTTCGTTCTTATCGCTGGACAATGTTCCTCTCAGTCGGTTTTCTGCCTGCAAATACAAATCGATTGTTAGAAGTAATTCGAGGATAAAGCAATCGCAGGGTGACCATCCATCTATTAAAGATCACGAACTTGTTCTCAAACATCATGAAGAGAAGAAGCACTTTTTTTTACTTATGACGACAAAACTATAAGTCACCTGAAGATATCAAAAATGGAATAAATGATTTACTTGGATTTTCCCCAGTCCAAGTAATCATTATGAAAAAGAGAACCCAATCTGGCATTGTTCGGAAAGGGTTTTCTCTAGAACATTATTTAGTTTACTTTAACAAAAAAGATTTAAATAATATTAAAGCTTTAGAAAAAGCTAGACTTATGTTCGATGTCCGTGTGACATGGGAACATTTCTAGAAACCTGGAGGAAATTTCCAGAATCCCACTCAGTGCCGTCAGTGCCAAAAGTGGGGTCATGCTACAAAAATTGCCGCATGGATGCTAAATGCATGATTTGCGGAGGTTCTTCTCATGCTTAGGAATCTGTCCAGTGAAGGAAGATACCGATAAGCTCATATGCGCGAATTGCGGGGGCAATCATAAGTCAATTTTTGGGATTGCCCTTCGCGCAAGAGAGTCATAGAGGCTCATGCCAGGCAGATGAAAGATAATATCCGTGACGATAACGATCGTTTCCGGAATTTGCCTGGTAGAGTATCGAACAATACTCATTTTTCAGTTAACTATCGCTTGATTAGGAACCATACCCATCAGGAAGATCATAATCATGCTCATTCACAAACTAATTTTAATCCGTCGGGTAGCCGTTCGAATCTTTTATTTTCGAATGTATCCACCCACGGAAAATCCTTTGCCGATATCGTAGCAGGTAATTTGAACTCCTCCCCTATTCGTACTATGAGTACCCATTCTACTTGTTTCAAATCAAATGGAAAAAAACCCTACCGCCACAGGTAACTCCTACTCCGCCTCTTCGTCTACTGAAAATTGTAACGGAAAATCATCAAATATGCCCACTGCAAGTGATATGTCTGCCTCTGATTTTAATTTTCTAACTGAACAATTGAATATAATGATTGATGCAATGTTCAAAGCCACAACAAAGTCCAAGTTGGTGTAAAATTTACTAATAAAATTGTTATTGGATTACGTTTTTCTAATGGATCCAAATAATAATTTAAATATTTTAAATTGGAATGCTCGTTCTTTGAATGGTAAAGAGGACGAGCTGTTTAATTTTCTTACAGTTAATAACGTGCATATAGCAGTTATTACCGAAACGTATTTAAAACCTGGATCTTAACTCAAAAGAGATCCTATTTTGTTTATCGTAATGATCGACTTGATGGGGCATGTGGGGAAGTTACAATCATCATTCATAGGCATATAAAACATAAACTGTTTTCGTCATTTGAAACTAAAGTTTTTGAAACTTTAGGTGTTTCAGTTGAAACACAGCTTGGTAAATATACTTTCATAGCTGCCTATTTGCCTTTTCAATGCTCTGGACAGCAAGTTAATTTGATCCAAACTGACTTGCGAAATTTGACTCGCTATAAGTCAAAATTTTTTGTCATTGGTGACTTTAATTCCAAACATCGGTCATGGAATACTTCTCAAAGTAATTTCAACGGCAGAATTTTATTCGATGAGTGTAAAAGATCCCCATAATCTCCTATGTTTTAGGATTTAAATACTGTATCAACTACTGAATAAACAATTTAGTACATAATAATTTTAATTCGGAGATATCTGTTCAATTAATTATGAAAGAAATCGTTTTTAGGGGAATTGGGGCAAAAATAGCCAAAAAACTATATGCTCCCACTATCTCCTATCAATGAGGCTAACGACAATCGATCATTTAGATCAATATCGTTTACCCAAACCATCTCACATCGTTTGGAAATGTTTGGAATTTGTGATATAAGAAGGTAAACTATCTACAATATGTTGCATAGAGCATAAATAATGATCATACATATTCTAAAAATTTTAATGCAACTTATTTCTGCAAGCTATATTCATAATTATTAGACTATTTTAAAATTTATTTCAATATAAAAACACGTTGAAAAAATTTAAAACAAAAATTCCTCTTCAAAAATATTTCATTGTACATTTGGCCCCATAATCCCCTAAATTTCCATCTTTTTATAACGTTCTCTGTGAAACATTGTTGAATGGACTAGAAATGATGGATTTCATGGGAAATAATCTCCACAATAAAACAGTTTTACTCAAAACAACATGAAAATCTAATATTTTCAAGGAATTGGGCCAAAACGGGCACCATAGCTTATCCCAGAGTGGCCCCACATTGGTGAAACCATCACCAATCGATTCCAGAGAAAATTTCCTTTCGAATGAGCTACATAACTTATTTTTTATCTTTCTATTGTGGAAGTTATCAATTTTTTCCACCTTTGGGTTCGGAATTCCCCAATGTGGACTGTATGCCAAACGGCATCATGCCAAACGGCATTATGCCAAACGGTATTATGCCAAACGGCATTATGCCAAACGGGGTAGACCCATATGAAACGTATATTTACTTTAATCTTGATATTAGCATCTCTTTACAAACAAAACTTGATATTGACAATGCTCTTGAAACTTTGACAAATTCCATTGTTGAAGCAATTCCAAAATGTGAAATTTGCATCCGTGATTATAGACGATGATCTAAAACTCTGGATCCGTCTTAAAAACGTGTGGAGAAGGCAATATCAACGCACTTGGGTTCCTGCTATGAAAATTATATGGCAGGATTTGCAGAAAGAAATCAAGAAACGTTTTCCACAATTAAGCCTGATTCGCTGCTGACAAGTAATTTCTCGGCCTATCTTGATGCATGGGAAATTTCTGCAAGGAATCGCTCAAGAATGCGCTTTTTTCTGATCGCAGTACGCAGTTGAAAAGAACTGTCAGTTCAAATGGGAGCCGCTGTAGAAAATTTCTGCAAGGAATCGACGAGAAATTTCTTTAGCGATTCCTTTTCAGTAGCAAATTAGGCTTTAAGGAACAAAAATTTTAAAAATAGAATTTCTCAATTGGATTCTGGCTCTAAGCCCTTTTGGAAATTATCTAAAATTTTGAAAAAAAAAACTGAGAAGCTAATACCGGCGTTGAAAGAGGAAAACAAATTATTACTAATTGCGAAAAAGCTCAAAAGCTTGCTAGTAGTGCAATTGAAAATCAGGTTATTCAGGACTTTGAAGATATTCTCAATCAAGAAAAAATAAGAAGAGAAATATGTGGGATCTTAGTAGTCCATGATAAATAGTTTGACAAAAAATCATTGTTAGTTACACCACCAAACGGACAATTTACATCTCTACAGTGGCCGTTACTAAAAACTAACCCGCTACCAGACCTGTGAATGGACGCCCTGATTCAATCCGGATATCCTAAACTTACCTCTGCATTCGTCAAGCCGGACGCCACCAGGTTCCAGAAAGCCGTATTATACAGGTTATTGATGTGGACATCGGCCTGTCGCCAGCTCAGGTAATCCCGCAGGTTCTGATCGGTGGGATACAGGACGGCCCGGGCATCGAAAACCGGCGGATATTTCAACGGTACCGTATCTTTGAAAATGTACCCCCAATTGAAGATGTACGCCGAGGTGAATAGGCTGGCCACGTAACTAACCAATTTGTCCCGTCGCCTCTCGTACACCATGCTGTCCCGTTTGAATACAAACGAGTATTCGTCGCTTTGGCCATAGGCAATCACGATTTCGTTGAATTCCTGCATCACGTTGACCGCGGCCAGGCTCATCAGGTTCAGTCCCCGGTTGTCATTCGGCTTTTCGAATCCGTGCACGTC